>NC_079201.1:15046472-15379806 GCF_029499605.1 Hyla sarda | reverse complement strand
GGGAATAAGATGTCTAGAGGCGGAGTACTCCTTTAACCCCCTGGGTTGAGGCATCTAGATGATAAGACAGAAGGTTTGACCCTCCTACATTGCAGTTAAATATTATTTGACCCCCCTGCTCATTTGGTACGTTTTTTGACTGACTAAGAAATGATCATTCTATAATTCTAATAGTCGGTTTATTTGAACAGTAAGAGACGGAATAACAACAAAAAATCCAGAAAAACACATTTCATGTAAGTTTTGAATTGATCAATGCGTGAGATCTCTGGCTCCCCGGTGTCTTTTATACAGGTAAGGAGCTGAGATTAGGAGCACTCTCTTAAAGGGCCTGTATATTAGACACCTGTCCACAAAAGCAATCGATGAGATTCCAAACTCTCCACCATGGCCAACACCAAAGATCTGACCAAGGATGTCAGGGAGAAGATTGTAGACTACTGTTACGACGAGCGCTCCGGGTCCCCGCTCCTCCCCGGAGCGCTCGCAACATCCTCGCTACTGCAGCGCCCCGGTCAGATCTACTGACCGGGTGCGCTGCGATACCGCCCCCAGCCGGGATGCGATTCGCGATGCGGGTGGCGCCCGCTCGCGATGCGCACCCCGGCTCCCGTACCTGACTCGCTCTCCGTCGGTCCTGTCCCGGCGCGCGCGGCCCCGCTCCCTAGGGCGCGCGCGCGCCGGGTCTCTGCGATTTAAAGGGCCACTGCGCCACTGATTGGCGCAGTTGGTCTAATTAGTGTGTTCACCTGTGCACTCCCTATGTATACCTCACTTCCCCTGCACTCCCTCGCCGGATCTTGTTGCCATTGTGCCAGTGAAAGCGTTTCCTTGTGTGTTCCTAGCCTGTGTTCCAGACCTCCTGCCGTTGCCCCTGACTACGATCCTTGCTGCCTGCCCTGACCTTCTGCTACGTCCGACCTTGCTCTTGTCTACTCCCTTGTACCGCGCCTATCTTCAGCAGTCAGAGAGGTTGAGCCGTTGCTAGTGGATACGATCTGGTTACTACCGCCGCTGCAAGACCATCCCGCTTTGCGGCGGGCTCTGGTGAATACCAGTAGTAACTTAGAACCGGTCCACTAGCACGGTCCACGCCAATCCCTCTCTGGCACAGAGGATCCACCTCCTGCCAGCCGAATCGTGACAACTACACAATTTATTTATTTAATTTATTTATTTATATAGTGCCTACAGATTCCGCAGCGCTTACAATTATGGGGTAATAGACAAGGCTGGAATGGGCTACAAGACCATCACCGAGCAGCTCTGTGAGAAGTTTACAACAGTTGGAGTGATTATTCACAAATGGAAGAAACACAAAATCTCTGTCAATCTCCTTCGGTCGGGGGCTCCATGTAAGATCTCACCTTGTGGAGTTTTAATGGTCATGAGAACCAGGGCCAGCTCTGCCCATAGGCAAAATAGGCAGCTGTCTAGAGCGCCCTCCTGATGCACCTCCTGATGCATCTCCTGATGCACCTCCTGATGCACCTCCTGATGCATCTCCTGGTGCACCTCCTGATGCATCTCCTGATGCACCTCCTGATGCACCTCCTGATGCACCTCCTGATGCATCTCCTGATGCACCTCCTGATGCATCTCCTGATGCACCTCCTGATGCACCTCCTGATGCGCCTCCTGATGCACCTCCTGATGCAACTCCTGATGCATCTCCTGATGCACCTCCTGATGCGCCTTCTGATGCATCTCCTGATGCACCTCCTGATGCACCTCCTGATGCATCTCCTGATGCGCCTCCTGATGCATCTCCTGATGCACCTCCTCCTGTTGTGAACGGTGAGGAATCAGCCCAAAACTATACAGGAGGATCTTGTCATTAAAAATAATTGGCAACACACTACGTCGTAAAGGACTGAAGGCTACTGGGAAGGGGCAAGGGGGGGGCTTAGGTATGGGTTTTAGATGGGGGAGTTGGGTGAGGGGCAGTAAGCTACGTGTGGGGATTGGGAGGACAAACAATGGAAGTCAGTACAGGATTTTTTATGTTATAACATGGGCACATTAGTGGAAAAAAAGTTTTTTCCTGTATAACCCTCTAAAAGTGTCGTCGATAAACCGGTTAATACAATCCAGCTGTACATAGGGAACTGCAGACAAGTTCAGTCTGCCCGGCAGTAAAGAGCAGCGTACTTGGAGCTTAGCCGCCTTCTGGCCATTACCTGTGTTCTTGATGCCAGAACTAAATGAAATTCTTAAAATGTTGAACCAAAATATGCAACCACCGCAAGTATTCTACGCACTGTTTTATTTCTCAGATTGTTGGAATAGATTGTTGCCTCATATGACTAACTTCTCAGCTACCTTGGCAAATAAGTCTGTTTAAAATTTCCCTATTCTGACCGCCTATAACTTTTCCATTTTTCCGTATACGGGGCTGGATGAGGGCTCAATTTTTTCTTGCACCGGGATTTGTACAGTGATCCCTCAACATACGATGGTAATTCGTTCCAAATGAACCATCGTTAGTTGAAACCATCGTATGTTGAGGGATCCATGCAATAATAATATAGAAAGTTATGCTCACGTGTCCCCACCGCTCCGGACCATCCCCGCTACCCTGGATGTCGCCCTCCATCGCTGTCGCCGTGTCCCCACCGCTGCGGACCATCTCTACTGGCCAGGATTGTCTCTCTTCATCGCCGTCATCACGTCGCTACGCACGCCGCTCCTATTGGATGACGGGACGGCGTGCGCGGCGACGTGATGCCGATGAAGGAGAGCCACGGCTATGCAGCGGAGCCCGAAGAGGACGGACCGGAACGTCGGGGACAGGTGAGTAACCATCACCGGACCACACGTGGCACCTTGGACGGCTATCCGGTGGCAGCTGAAGCCGTCTGAACCGCCGGATAGCCGTTTATGCGATGGCCCCAACATACAAAAGCATCGTATGTTGATGCTGCCTTCAACATGCGATGGCCTCTGAGAGACCATCGTATGTTGAAATGATCATTTGTCGAGGCCATCGTAGGTCGGGGGATCACTGTATATAGATAGATATTCATATATCCGTTGTGTGTGTGGGTATTATTGTATATATATTATTTTATTAATATATATATATATATATATATATATATATCATATATATTTTTAAAAACATTTATTAATTATTTTATTAAAACTTTTTTTAGACTATTAGAAGCAGTTTTTTTTTTGTTTTTTTGTTTTTATTTACGCTTCTGTCCTTCCCAGGACATTTTTTTTTAACAATGATACCAAATATGTTTTTTTTTGTTCACATTTTTTATTTAGAAAATGGGAAAGGGGATGGTAGAAAGGGATACTCCACTCACACCCCCTCCCATCTACTTGCATTGAAGGGGCGTGGCCTGATGGCACAAGGGGGCATGGCCAACCCCCCGCAGCACGCACACAGTGTTCGGAACTAAATGTTCTGAAAGCTGGCCAGTGGAGTACCTCTTTAAATATTTATTTGAATATATATATATATATATATATATATATATATAATCTTGTTATATACTATATATATATTTATATATAATAAATGAGTTAATATATATATATATATATATATATATATTATTTTATTATATACTGTATATGTATTTATATATAATAAATAATATAATATATATATAGATGTATATATATTTATATATTATCTTATTATAGAGGTATGAGTAAGGCTGTTTTTTCCGGCTGAAACGCGTAACCCTGTGTCCTGCTATCCTATGGCTTGAATCTACAATAAATTTTGGCTTTTATTGCACGTTATCCTGCGCTGGACCATCTATTTCTTCATTGCTACTCTGGTGTTGGTTCACAAGGTGCCGTGCGACAGGCGTCTGGCTGGAAGGGTGAGCTGAGTTATCTTATACTTATCTTATTATAGATATATATTTTTAAAAACATTTCTTAATTATTTTATTTACATTTTGGCACACAATTACAAGCAATGTTTCGTTTGCTAGCACTGTTCAATGCTATGCCATAGCAATGCATTGATCAGTGTTCTCTGTGCTCTTCTTGCACAGGCTGCCTGAGGCTTCCTGCAATGCACATCTATCACCATTGGAATCAATGATCCTCATGGTCCCAGAATGTTGTCCCTTGTTTGCCATCGGGAACACTACACGTACGTACTTTACACTATGTTCTCATCATGTTATAGATTTCTGTGTACTGATCTACGGTCAAACTGATGGTTTTTTCCTTCCATTGACCTGGACGGATCATCCACTGACGTTCAACAGTTGTGCGCTTTGTATAGGAAAATAGAAGAAAGCTTTCAGAGAGACAAAATGGATCCCTGCAGGCAAGGATTCGAAACCAATAAAACCGCTCATGAAAAGCGAAGGTCTGGCGCTTTTATTTGCTTTAGCGTTGAACATTGTGACACGACAATACATTTCGAGGCTCATTACCCAAAAACAATGTTTCTATGACACATTGGCTCAAACAATGCAACGTTCGGAATGGGAAAGTGTTTCGTTATAGGGACATTACAAGGTTGTTTTATTCCCAAACCTACACATTGATCTTCATCAAGACCGAACCTAGAAACTGTCCTTTCAGTGTGTCTGGAACGAAAAATGGAGATCATCACCATGCAGTGTGTGCTGCCTATACCCGCCACCTGTACCTGCCCGTCACAAACTTAAATGGGCACTGTCAGAGCCAAACACTTTTTTTTATGTCATACATCTTGGCAAAACATTCACCTTTCTTATATACTTCATAAGAAAATTTTATAAAATAAATATATGGCTTATAAACAAAATAGACCACTAGGGGTCCCCATAACATCCAGAGCCTAATCCTGTCCCACTGCAGCATCATCTTTGTCCAGGCTGAAGCACAGGCCGAGACAATGTCCAGAAAGTGAGGGCGGGACTAGCACTCCTCTGTGCTCACTCCTGTCCTATCAGACTGCAGCAGGAAAACTAAAGATCTCATATGTCAGAATTCAAGTAATGAAAAGCAACTAAAAAGGCCCATCTACCCCACATGGTTTTGTAGATTGAAAAAAAAATATGATATAGTTAGGTGGGTCAGAATATGGCAATGCAATGCAATTTTTTATTTATTTTTTTATTTTAGAGTAGTAAAACAAAATAAAATCTACATAAATTATTGATATAATTGCCATCATACTGGCAATACAGAATAAAGATAACGTGTGATGTTTACTATATAGTGAATTTGAAAAAAAGGAAATCAATCAATAAATAAATAAAGAAATGAAATAATACATTAAATAAAGGAAGAAATAAAATGAATAATAAATGAAAAAAAATAAAGAAATGAAATAATAAAATAACTAAAGAAACAAAATGAATAAAGAAATAAAGAAATGAAATAATACGTTTAATAAAGAAAGAAAGAAAATAAAAATAAAGAAATAAAGACAGAAAATAAATGATAAATAAATAAATAAATTAAATAATAAATTAAATTAAAAAAAGAAATAAAATGAATAAATGAATAAAATAAAATGAATAAATAAATAAATAAAATAAAGAAATGAAATTTTAAGTTTAATACAGAAAGAAATAAAAAAAAATGACAGAAAATAAATGATAAATAAATAAATCGATTAAATAATAAATTAAATTAAAAAAAGAAATAAAATGAATAAATAAATAAAATAAAATGAATAAATAAATAAAATAAAGAAATGAAATTTTAAGTTTAATACAGAAGAAATAACAAAAATAAAGACAGAAAATAAATGATAAATAAATAAATAAAGAAATGAAATAATAAATTGAATAAAAAAAAGAAATAAAATGAATAAATAAATAAAATAAAATGAATAAATAAATAAAGAAATGAAATAATGAATAATTAAAGAAATTAAATAATAAAATAAATAAATAAATAAAGACAGAAAATAAATGATAAATAAATAAATAGATGAAACAATAAAATAAAATGAATAAAATAAATAAATAAATACATAAAAATGTTTTACATTTTTTTTATTTATTTTTTTAACCCCACAAGCAATGGCGCAATTAAAAAGTACAACTTATCCAGCAAAATATAAGCCCAGGAAAAATAAAAAATGTTATGGGATAGAAGGGGTTAATAAACCTTTGTGGTTTTCAATTTTTTTCTTTTTAACTATGTAACTAGTTAACTATATTCCATTCCATAAGGTACAAAGCTCACAAAAACATTTGACAGGGATCCTTTCTGCAGTGGTTTCCAACCAGGGTGCCTCCAGCTGTTGCAAAACTACAACTCCCAGCATGCCCGGACAGCCTTCGGCTGTCCGGGCATGCTGGCAGTTGTAGTTTTGCAACAGCTGGAGGCACCCTGGATGGAAAACATTGCTGAAACATGGATAAAATTTAACTCGCATTTCCTTTTAGGCCATAGATAATGTAAAACAATTTCAGGAAATGTTCACAATGGCCCCATTTATGCAAATACATGTAAATGCCATAAGCTTTGGGCATACACTGTGCATGGCGAGGAAGCCATCAGCAAATAATCGTCCTATTTTGCTCATTGGGTATTCAGTCCCTGCTGGTTGTACCCACACAGTTTCCTGCCATGGTCTACTGGTTCTACAAGCCTGAAAGGGCAGACAACTTATACTGAAGGCTTTTGCTAATAAGATGCACAATGCCTTATAACTTCTCCTTTAGTCAGATATTCAATGTTTAAAAACATTCTATATATCTATTGTGGGAGATTAGCTCCACAGAACCAGTCCATTAGCAGCAAAATAACAGTCAGAGACAGGGAAATGCAAAAGTAACGTTTTTACCAGGGTTTTATTTTTCAGTAACAAAACAAATACAAAATAAATCCTGCTTGTCCAGAGTTAACTGCAAAAAATCTTCATTCTCTGTACAGGTGGCTTTCTACCAGCCGCCCAACAGAACGGTCACCTAAAAATGTGTCACTTACACAAGGTAAATGTCCTCTTTTTAGGTTGAACATGTCAGCACTCCATCGCTCATCAGAGGTTCCTCACAGCTTCCCTTGCAGACTTACCGCTTTATTAGGTACACCTTGCTAGTCCTGGGTTGGACCCCTTTTCCCTCTATTCTTGTTGAAATACTTTTTACAAGGTGCTGGGATCGTTCCTCAGTGATTTTGCTCTATATGGACATGATGACAGCACATAGTTCCTCCATATAGACATGATGACATCACATAGTTCCACCATTTGGACATGATGACATCACACAGTTCCTCCATATGGACAGGATGACATCACACAGTTCCTCCATATAGACATGATGACATCACACAGTTCCTCCATATGGACATGATGACAGCACATAGTTCCTCCATATAGACATGATGACATCACATAGTTCCACCATTTGGACATGATGACATCACACAGTTCCTCTATATGGACATGATGACATCACACAGTTCCTCCATATGGACATGATGACATCACACAGTTCCTCTATATGGACATGATGACATCACACAGTTCCTCCATATGGACATGATGACATCACACAGTTCCTTCATATGGACATGATGACATCACACAGTTCCTCCATATGGACATGATGACATCACACAGTTGCTGTAGATTTGTCGGATCCATGATGAGACTCTCCGGTTCCACCACATCCCAGCGGTGATCTATTGGATGAGATCTGGTGACTGTGGAGGCCATTGGAGTCATGTGACCTCCTTGTCCTGTATGAGATGATGTCATGTGACCTCATTGTCCTGTATGAGATGATGTCATGTGACCTCATTGTCCTGTATGAGATGATGTCATGTCACCTCATTGTCCTGTATGAGATAATGTCATGTGACCTCATTGTCCTGTATAAGATGATGTCATGTGACCTCATTGTCCTGTATGAGATGATGTCATGTGACATGGGGCATTATCCTGCTGGAAGCATCATCAGAAGACGGGTCCACTGTGGTCATAAAGGGACGGACATGGTCAGTAACAATACTCAGGTAGACTGTGGTGTTTATACCAGGATCAATTGGTACTAAGGGGCCCAAAGTGCCCAGAAAATGTCCCCCCCCACCATTACACCCCCACCAGCCTGACCCTGATACAAGGCAGGAGGGATCAGGGCTTTATGGTGTTTACTCCAAATTCTGACCCTGTCATCTGAATGTCGCAGCCGGAATGGAGACTCCACAGACCGGACAACGTTCTTCCATCTTCCATTGTCCAGTTTTGTGAATTGTGGCCTCAGTTTCCTTTCCTTAGCTGACGGGAGTGACCCCCCCCCCCCCCCCCCAGTGTGGTCTTCTGCTGCTGTAGCCCATCTGCTTTAAGGTTGACCATGTCTACATGCCCAAATGTGTTAAGTTGCTGCCATGTGATTGGCTGAGTATTTATTTGTGTTAACAAGTGATTGGACAGGTGTACCTAATAAAGTGACAAGGCAGTGTGTAAACTTCATCTCTATTAATATTCATCCAGCGGCGCCTCCTGTTGAGCTGTCATGTCAATTGGTAAAAAACATATTTCCATGAAAACTATTAAAGAATTGCCAATGTTTACGGAATGAATGTAGCGGCGGCAGAATATCCCATTGTGCCATGTAAAAATCCTCTGTTAGAATCATTGCCCGGAGTAAACTAATAATGTAAACCCGGAGATGAGATTAAACCTTCGCATAATCACGGGGGAGAAGATTCCCGAGGAGCATGGACTCCATTATTATTATTGTTATTACTATTCGCCATCATTGGCCACGGCTTTTCTAGGCTTAAAGGGGTACTCCGCTGCTCAGCGTTTGGAACAAACTGTTCCAAATGCTGGAGCCGGGAGCTCGTGATGTCATAGCCCCGCCCCCTCATTACCTCACGCACCGCCCCCTCAACGCAAGTCTATGGGAGGGGGCGTGATGCTGTCACGCCCCTCCCATAGACTTGCATTGAGGGGGCGCGACGTGACATCATGAGGGGGCGGGGCTATGACCTCACGAGCTCTCGGCACCGCTCCAGCGTTCAGAACAGTTGGCTCAAAACGCTGAGCAGTGGAGTACCCCTTTAATCCAGTAGTTGCACTGCTGCCACATCGGTGATCGGTCTCACTTAGTCTTCACTAGTGATGAGCGGCAGGGGCCGTATTCGAATTCACGATATTTCGCGAATATATGGACGAATATTCGTCCCATGTTTGCGAAATTCGCATATTTGCTATGTCCGTTCCCTTTTTTTTCCATGGGAAAATTCGTAATGAAATTCGCAAAGTGCGCATGCGCGATTCTATCTTTCACCTAAAAGAAGGGAGGGATCAGTGTCCTCTGAAAGTGCCGATATTCGCGACTATTTGGAACCTTCTTTGGACCACAAGCTGGAACCAGGGAGGTAGGATCACTTTTTTTATTTACACAGTACACATCATTGTTGTGGTGTGTAATGTGAAGAAAAAAAAAAAAAAAAACGAATTTGGTCATTACGAATATATAGCTCTATATTCTAAATATTCGCGAAATCGCGTAGTGCCAATATTTGCGGTAAAAATTAGCATTTCAGATATTCACGCTCAACACTAGTCTTCACCAGCATTTTGTATGCTGCTTAGGCTTCCCAGGATCCTGACCAGTTGCTTGTTCCCTGACCTTGCTTTTGTCTCTTTGTTTGACCCTTTCATGTTCACCTTCTGCCTTTGTCTTCTGACTTTGTACTGTGCTACCTTCCTGGTTTGACCCGGTTTTTCCCTGTTTGTTCTATCTAATTTTGTGCATTGTTTCTTTCAAGATTTTGAACCTCTAGTTTCTTTTTGGTTTAAAGGGGTACTCCGGTGCAAAAACAAGTTTTTATTTTTCTAATCAACTGGTGCCAGAAAGTTAAAGGGGTACTCCCATGGAAAACTTTTTTTTTTTTTTAAATCAACTGGTACCAGAAATTTAAACAGATTTGTAAATCTTAATCCTTCCAGTACTTTTTAGGAGCTGTATACTACATTTTTTTTCCTTTTGGATTTCTCTTATGTCACGACTACAGTGCTCTCTGCTGACTTCTGCTGTCCATTTTAGGAACTGTCCAGAGCAGCATATGTTTGCTATGGGGATTTTCTCCTGCTCTCTACAGTTCCTAAAATGGACAGCAGAGGTAAGCAGAGAGCACCGTGGTTGTGACATAAGAGAAATCCAAAAAGAAAAACATATCCTCTGTAGTATAAAGCCCCTAAAAAGTACTGGAAGGATTAAGATTTTTTTAATAGAAGTAATTTACAAATCTGTTTAACTTTCTGGCACCAGTTGATCTAAAAAAAAAAAAAGTTTTCCACGGGAGTACCCCTTTAAATAGATTTGTGAATTACTTCTATTAAAAAAATGTAATCCTTCCAGTACTTATCAGCTGCTTTATGCTCCAGAGGAAGTTGTGTAGTTCTTTCATGTCAGGAACTGTCCAGAGTAGAAGCAAATCCCCATAGCAAACCTCTCCTGCTCTGGACAGTTCCTGATATGGACATAGGTGGCAGCATAGAGCACGGGGGTCAGACTGGAAAGAAGTACACAAATTCCTCTGGAGCATACAGCAGCTGATAAGTACTGGAAGGATTAAGATTTTTATATAGAAGAAATGTACAAATCAGTTTCTTCTTTCCTAACCCATGAAAGTAACAGAAGTTTTTACAAGAGACACAACTGCATAGTGCCCATGTTTTAGGTGTGAACACTCCCAAAATATCCTTTAGATGCCTTTTGGTCTTCGGAACTCCTATAGTCACGTTCCAGGAATCTGTTCTTGCCCTCCTGTGATTTAGGGTAGTTGACTAAGACAATATTAGGATTTATTTGGCCCTTTGCGGTCCTGGCGGCATTGCCATATCCATCTGTTCTATAAATACACTATGAGAATTTTGTCCTTGTTACATAAAAACAACTTTTTGAAGATCTTTTATTGGATTATATCATTTACACTGAGAGGTTTTCTGATGGATTGTTCTGCACAGAATTGAATTGGATAAAACCCAAAAACTACACAAAGGCTATTGGGAATTATAGATTACAAAACAACAGCGACGGATGGCACTAAATCTAAGCTTACAGATGTATGCTTTTATAACAAAACCTACTGTATTCTGGATATAGGTTTTCCTATATACATAATATAACATCAGAACATATAGGGGCAGAATTATTAATGCATTTACTCCAAAAATATGGTCGTAGGCAATGGCATTGCTGCCCCTTGGCAACAGAAGGACATGGGTTTCTTGGTATCAGAGGCCACCACATTCAATAGTGTCTATGTCTTCTACATAGAGGGCCCCATCAAGAGGGCGCTCTAGGCGGCTGCCTATTTTGCCTATAGGCCGATCTGGCCCTGGCCCCTGTGTCACTTCGCCATCCTTATGGAGATTTCTCAACAGAGCCTATGGCCTGGAGAGGAATGTAGTATATGGAGTAGCCATTTTTAATAAATATCCCCCACAGTAGCTGCTATGGGGCCCTTGGAGAGAGGAACCCCTAACTCTGGTTGTTCACATCCCTTTTACCCATCCCCATCCCAATTTAGATTCAGAAGTGCCCTGAAATTGCCCTAAGCCAGTGGTCTCAAACTGTGGCCCTCAAGATGTACCAAAACTTTAACTCCCATCATGCCCGGACAGTCGTTGGCAGTCTGGGCATGCTGGGAGTTGAAATTTTGTAACATCTTGAGGGCCACAGTTTGAGACCACTGCCTTAAGTAAAGGCCCTTAAAGACAGGAGTCCCTGCTCCTGTACAATACACATTTGCTGGCCAGGATGCAAAGGACATACATCACTACTTACCTCCATGCCACTTACTGTACAGGAGCAGGGACTCTTGTCTTTGACAGGAGTCCCTTCATTTATATGAGCAAATCCCCTGAAATGGTTCACAAAAAAGTTCAAATTCTAATAAATCTTAAATCTGTAGTATAATTCAGACCATAACAAAATCATACCCAACTGATTCGCTCACTGCTACTTTTTAAACAAAGTATTGGTGTACACGTATTCCAGGCATGAGCTGGCATTTTGTTTGTACTTTAGTCGGGCAATATATTTTTCTTGGTTTAAAGGGGTACTCTGCCCCTAGACATGTTATCCCCTATTCAGAACATAGGGGATAGCTTGTCTGATCGTGGGGGGCTGGCCGCTGGGACCCCCCGCCATCTCCGGGCCCGCACTGTGGTGTTATGGACAAGGAAGCCTGGGGCTGGGGATGTCACACCACGCCCCCTCCATTCATGTCTATAGACCAGCCATCACGCCCCCTCCCAAATACATGCACGAAGGGGGCGTGGCGTGACGTCACGATCATGGAAGCCCCAGGCTTCTGTGTTCAGTAACGCCGCAGCACCGGCCTGGAGATCCTTTGGGTAGGGGATAACATGCCCAGGGGCGGGGAACCTCTTTAATGTTTTTTTTTCACTCAATGTCCCAATGGTTCATGCACCTCAGCTACACATCTGACTGCAAAAAGGTTATCGACCAAAGAAACCTAAATCATCACTTTTGGGAATTCCAAGCTTCAGTGGTTCCCAGTAAGGATTATCCCGGAAATGTAGGTGAACAACCACTTGATCCTCCACCTAACTCGCCTTTGTTCACGAATACGTATAATAAGCAACGTTGACAGATGGCCATCATGTTAATTCGGCAGCTCAACAGGATTCTCATAAAATTCTTTAGATTTGATTCCCGGCTGGATATGGTAACCCTGCAATCGGTGTGATGTAATGACCGCCTATCCATCAACCGAGACTAATTCATCCCTGGATTTGTGACTAATCTTACCTCTTATGTTTACACAGAGGTGCGGGTGGTGACTGATCCTATTCATCTTGATCCCCTCCAGCTATAGTTTTAACTTATCTCTATAAAATATGGGGTATGGTAAATGGACATGTGGTGACCCAGTACAGAATATAGCATACTGACCATCCTGTGTGGCAGATGTTGCCTTCAGTATCCTTCTTGGGTCCACACTACTCAGGACTCTATATAATGCAATGTTATGCTATGGTGTATAGGCTAACTGTGCCCTGGCATCACGAAAAGATTAATTGCACATTACCCTCACTCGACACCACAGAGTTAAAATGTATATAATTCAACATACGTGTATATATGTGGTTGCGACGGTGGTGCTAGCTGGGCGGGTGCATCAGATGAGCAGTGGATGCTTTGGATGCTGCTGGCTGGCTACTAACTTTCTTGCAGCAGGCAGAGTGTCACCCCCATCAAGATGACGCTCTAGGCAGCTGCCTATTTTTCCTATAGGCAGAACCGACCCTGTGTCCTGGCCTGGTGCCAGAAAGTTGTACAGATTTGTAAATTACTTCTATATAAAAATCTTAATCCTTCCAGGACTTATCAGCTGCTGTATGTTCCACAGGAAATTGTGTCGTTTTTTTTCCAGTCTGACCACTGTGCTCTCTGCTGCCACCTCTGTCCGTGTCAGGGACGGTCCAGAACCGTAGACGTTTGTTATGGGGATTTGGACAGTTCCTGACACGAACAGAGGTGGCAGCAGAGATCACTGAGGTCTGACTGGAAAGAACTACATAACTTCCTCTTGAGCATACAGCAGCTGATAAGTACTGGAACTATTGAGATTTTCATATAGAAGTAATTTACAATTCTGTATAATTTTCTGTCACCATTTGTTATGGCAAAATGTTTTTTGTCTTCCCTCCTGAGTACCCCTTTAATCTTCAGTTCTTGTTTTTTTTCATGCAGTTTTGCTTTTCTTCATGTGCATAAACAGATAATAATAATAAAAAAAAGTTCTTCAATTTACCAATGCTAAGATAATTCGACTCAGCCGAGGATGCCAGCATTTCTGGATAATCCTTCATTTGTATGCGTGCTACCAGCCAAAGTCCTAGCTGTGCACAATGGCTTAAAGTAGACGTGACAGGTCGTCTATAAATTGCGGGGCCAATCTGTACGCGGCCCAATCTGTACGAGTATCTTTCACAGCACTTCCTCTTGTCTTGGTATTTAGGTTCACAGGCGACCTCCACTAATTCAGAGATATCCCATTACTTGTGTGTCATGACAATATGGACAATATATACTGATACCTGGAGAGTTGGCAATCAATGTGTGAAGGCTGGCCCAAGACACTATGCAGCCTGGACCCAAGAGCGAAATGCTATCTCCCCCCCCCCCCCCAAAAAAAAAAAAAGAAAGAAAGAAAGCAGAAAAGCATTAGGTAGGCAGCAGTTCCCCCACATTGGGTAGGTAGCAGTTTCCCTACATTAGGTAGGTAGCATAGTTTCCACACATTAGGTAGCATAGATTCCCCACATTAGGTAGCATAGTTCCCCACATTAGGTAGCAGTTTCCCCACATTAGGTAGCAGTTTTCCCACATTAGGTAGCAGTTTTCCCACATTAGATAGCAGTTTCTCCACATTAGATAGCAGTTTCTCCACATTTCCCTGGCAGCATAGTCCCCCCCCCCCCCCCCCGACACACAGACACACACAGAGACACAAACAGACACACAGACACACTCACCTGGCCTGCTCGTGCTTCTCCTCTCCGGTGGCAGCCTGACGATTGACGTCACTGACGTCCTCCTGCGCGGGTCTGCGGAGGGACGTCACTTGCGCTATGTCCCTCATCAGACCCGGGCCGTCCGCCCGCAGGCTCACTGTGTTAAAGTGTCCGCTACGCTATTAAGCATCTTGGGCTGCGCCGGCGCCATGGCCGGTTTAGAACAGTGAGCTGCGGCTGTGCAGCGGAGCACTTGCGCAACGAATACGTGCGGAAGTCCCTTCGTGGCTGCTCGTAGTGGCGGATTGCCGCTGCGAGCAGTACATGTGGGGAAAACAGCTGTGGGCACACTATAGGGTCGGATCATCGGCGGATCCGCATCGTAAAATCTGTTACATGTGACCCTATCCAAAAAGTCCCAAAATGACACTGTAGTGAATAGGACAGCACTTACTGCCATGGACAATAAAGGGGTACTCCGCACCTAGACATCTTATCCCCTATCCAAAGGATAGGGGATAAGATATCTGATCGTGGGGGTCCCGCGATCTCCCTGCTGCACACGGCATTTGTTTAGAGCATCGGGTACAGCGCCGGAGGCTTTTGACTTCACGGTCACGCCCTGCTTGTGACATCACAGCCACGCCCCCTCAATGCACGTCTATGGGAGGGGGCGTGACGGACGTCACAAGCCTCCTCCCCGCATCGCCAGTCATCCGACACAAATCGAAGTTCATCTTATCCCCTATCCTTTGGATAGGGAATAAGATGTCTACGGGCGGAGTAGGATTCCGGAGAGGGCTGCTGTACGCAAAATCTGCCTAAATATCCTATTAGGAATTCCTGTAGGGCCTAAATGCTCTTAGTGTCCACTGACAGTGGGTACTGAAAAGGCCCTCGGATAAAGGACCGCGCGAGCATGTCTCATAGACGGCAATGCAGTCTATCAGAATTCCGCCAATAGAATTTTTCATCGGACGTCCATTCTACTGCGGCCATTCTACAGTATGCACAGAGCAGCAGAATCCCATTGAAAACAATAGGACTTCGATGCATACAGAATTCTGCTGGCGGAATGACCGCAGTGTGGACAGCAGCACACGTGAAAACAGAATGATATCAGCTGTATCCATGTAATTCCACCGGCCTGACACTGGTTGATTTAAATAAAAAAAAAACGTTTTCCAGGGGAGCACCCCTTTAAATCGTGATGTGAAGCATTTTTTAGCGGGTTTTCCTCTGCGTATTTGAAAGTGGGGGGGGGGGCTCTTCTCGGCTGCTGCGGAATTTACGCTGTGGAAAATCTACCACAGTCCCTACTGACTTCAATGGGGCTTGCGGCGGATTTTCCGCAGTGTACATTCCGCCGCGAAAAATCAATCTGCTGCGGTCAGCCCACTTTCAAATACGAAAAAAAAATCCGCACGTGTGAATGTACCCCAAGTCTTCACTGATCTCCTCCATGATAATCACTGCCCCTCCCCCCCCCCCCATTATTGTTTACGGAGCGATTGCGATGTTGTGATAATTTATGTCTTATGTTTGGAATGATCAGATCAACAAATGAAGACAAATCTTTATCCAATTACAAGATGTCAAGAGGGAAATGATAATAATTACTGACACTAATTAGAGCGGGAACCTGTAGGACCCCCCCCCCCCCCCCCACCTCTGGCCCCATGGGTATAACTTGGTTCTTGTATTTGGCTTAGTCATTAGCCTTGTACACACTTCTAATTGGGGGGGCAGTGCCAGTTAACAAATGTCTCTCTTTTCTTGGCACTTGGAGGAGATTTCACTGAAGACGGAGATTACTGGAGACTTTTTGTTTTGCTTAGACCAGCGTTTCCCAACCAGGGTGCCTCCAGCTGTTGCAAAACTAAAACTCCCAGCGTTTCCCAACCAGGGTGCCTCCAGCTGTTGCAAAACTAAAACTCCCAGCGTTTCCCAACCAGGGTGCCTCCAGCTGTTGCAAAACTAAAACTCCCAGCGTTTCCCAACCAGGGTGCCTCCAGCTGTTGCAAAACTAAAACTCCCAGCGTTTCCCAACCAGGGTGCCTCCAGATGTTCCAAAACTTAAACTCCCAGCGTTTCCCAACCAGGGTGCCTCCAGCTGTTGCAAAACTAAAACTCCCAGTGTTTCCCAACCAGGGTGCCTCCAGCTGTTGCAAAACTTAAACTCCCAGCGTTTCCCAACCAGGGTGCCTCCAGCTGTTGCAAAACTAAAACTCCCAGTGTTTCCCAACCAGGGTGCCTCCAGCTGTTGCAAAACTTAAACTCCCAGCGTTTCCCAACCAGGGTGCCTCCAGCTGTTGCAAAACTAAAACTCCCAGTGTTTCCCAACCAGGGTGCCTCCAGCTGTTGCAAAACTAAAACTCCCAGCGTTTCCCAACCAGGGTGCCTCCAGCTGTTGCAAAACTAAAACTCCCAGCGTTTCCCAACCAGGGTGCCTCCAGCTGTTGCAAAACTAAAACTCCCAGCGTTTCCCAACCAGGGTGCCTCCAGCTGTTGCAAAACTAAAACTCCCAGCTTTTCCCAACAAGGGTGCCTCCAGCAGTTGCAAAATTTAAACTCCCAGCGTTTCCCAACCAGGGTGCCTCCAGCTGTTGCAAAACTAAAACTCCCAGTGTTTCCCAACCAGGGTGCCTCCAGCTGTTGCAAAACTTAAACTCCCAGCGTTTCCCAACCAGGGTGCCTCCAGCTGTTGCAAAACTAAAACTCCCAGCGTTTCCCAACCAGGGTGCCTCCAGCTGTTGCAAAACTAAAACTCCCAGCGTTTCCCAACCAGGGTGCCTCCAGCTGTTGCAAAACTAAAACTCCCAGCGTTTCCCAACCAGGGTGCCTCCAGCTGTTGCAAAACTAAAACTCCCAGCGTTTCCCAACCAGGGTGCCTCCAGCTGTTGCAAAACTAAAACTCCCAGCGTTTCCCAACCAGGGTGCCTCCAGCTGTTGCAAAACTAAAACTCCCAGCGTTTCCCAACAAGGGTGCCTCCAGCTGTTGCAAAATTTAAACTCCCAGCGTTTCCCAACCAGGGTGCCTCCAGCTGTTGCAAAACTAAAACTCCCAGTGTTTCCCAACCAGGGTGCCTCCAGCTGTTGCAAAACTTAAACTCCCTGCGTTTCCCAACCAGGGTGCCTCCAGCTGTTGCAGAACTAAAACTCCCAGCGTTTCCCAACCAGGGTGCCTCCAGCTGTTGCAACACTAAAACTCCCACCGTTTCCCAACCAGGGTGCCTCCAGCTGTTGCAAAAGTAAAACTCCCAGCGTTTCCCAACAAGGGTGCCTCCAGCTGTTGCAAAACTTAAACTCCCAGCGTTTCCCAACCAGGGTGCCTCCAGCTGTTGCAAAACTAAAACTCCGAGCGTTTCCAAACCAGGGTGCCTCCAGCTGTTGCAAAACTAAAACTCCCAGCGTTTCCCAACCAGGGTGCCTCCAGCTGTTGCAAAACTAAAACTCCCAGCGTTTCCCAACCAGGGTGCCTCCAGATGTTAGATGTTGCAAAACTAAAACTCCCAGCGTTTCCCAACCAGGGTGCCTCCAGCTGTTGCAAAACTAAAACTCCCAGCGTTTCCCAACCAGGGTGCCTCCAGCTGTTGCAAAACTTAAACTCCCAGCGTTTCCCAACCAGGGCGCCTCCAGCTGTTGCAAAACTAAAACTCTGAGCGTTTCCAAACCAGGGTGCCTCCAGCTGTTGCAAAACTAAAACTCCCAGCGTTTCCCAACCAGGGTGCCTCCAGCTGTTGCAAAACTAAAACTCCGAGCGTTTCCAAACCAGGGTGCCTCCAGCTGTTGCAAAACTAAAACTCCCAGCGTTTCCCAACCAGGGTGCCTCCAGCTGTTGCAAAACTAAAACTCCCAGCGTTTCCCAACCAGGGTGCCTCCAGATGTTGCAAAACTAAAACTCCCAGCGTTTCCCAACCAGGGTGCCTCCAGCTGTTGCAAAACTTAAACTCCCAGCGTTTCCCAACCAGGGCGCCTCCAGCTGTTGCAAAACTAAAACTCTGAGCGTTTCCAAACCAGGGTGCCTCCAGCTGTTGCAAAACTAAAACTCCCAGCGTTTCCCAACCAGGGTGCCTCCAGCTGTTGCAAAACTTAAACTCCCAGCGTTTCCCAACCAGGGTGCCTCAAGCTGTTGCAAAACTAAAACTCCCAGCGTTTCCCAACCAGGGTGCCTCCAGCTGTTGCAAAACTAAAACTCCCAGCGTTTCCCAACCAGGGTGCCTCCAGCTGTTGCAAAACTAAAACTCTGAGCGTTTCCCAACCAGGGTGCCTCCAGCTGTTGCAAAACTAAAACTCCCAGCGTTTCCCAACCAGGGTGCCTCCAGCTGTTGCAAAACTAAAACTCCCAGCGTTTCCCAACCAGGGTGCCTCCAGCCGTATTTTTTTTTTTTTTAAATGGTGGTCAACGGGAACCGTACAGAACCGTATGTGCGTACGGTTCCATCCGGTTTGCAGTTTGCACATGCGCAAAGTTCTTCCCACAAATAGAACAAGAAGAACTTTATTTAGTTAAGGACAAACATAAAACCGTATCCGTTTTTTTTCTCCAAAAAACGTATTAAACCGTATAAAACCGGACATCCGTTTTCAAACCGTATACGGTTTAAAACGATACAGAGGTATATACGGTTGTATACGGTTTGGTCCGGTTTTGAGACATACGTTTTTTTTTTAAACAAAAAACCTGATACGGGAACCGTATTGAAAAAACGAGATGTGGATGCAGCCTTAGAATCGGGAGAATTGACTGTTCATTACCACTTTATTCCTAGGACAGGCTATCAATATCAGATAGATGGTAGATGGGGGTCCGAAAAAGAAGCATTCCGAAAAAAAATTTTTTGTTATATAGTCCAACATAGGCTATTATTACAGCATATTAAAGGGGTACTCCGGTGGAAAACTATTTTATTTTCTTTTAAATAAACTGGTGCCAGAAAGTGAGACAGATTTGCAAATTACTTCCAGCTGTTGCAAAACTTAAACTCCCAGCGTTTCCCAACCAGGGCGCCTCCAGCTGTTGCAAAACTAAAACTCTGAGCGTTTCCAAACCAGGGTGCCTCCAGCTGTTGCAAAACTAAAACTCCCAGCGTTTCCCAACCAGGGTGCCTCCAGCTGTTGCAAAACTAAAACTCCCAGCGTTTCCCAACCAGGGTGCCTCCAGCTGTTGCAAAACTTAAACTCCCAGCGTTTCCCAACCAGGGCGCCTCCAGCTGTTGCAAAACTAAAACTCTGAGCGTTTCCAAACCAGGGTGCCTCCAGCTGTTGCAAAACTAAAACTCCCAGCGTTTCCCAACCAGGGTGCCTCCAGCTGTTGCAAAACTAAAACTCCGAGCGTTTCCAAACCAGGGCGCCTCCAGCTGTTGCAAAACTAAAACTCTGAGCGTTTCCAAACCAGGGTGCCTCCAGCTGTTGCAAAACTAAAACTCCCAGCGTTTCCCAACCAGGGTGCCTCCAGATGTTGCAAAACTAAAACTCCGAGCGTTTCCAAACCAGGGTGCCTCCAGCTGTTGCAAAACTTAAACTCCCAGCGTTTCCCAACCAGGGCGCCTCCAGCTGTTGCAAAACTAAAACTCTGAGCGTTTCCCAACCAGGGTGCCTCCAGCTGTTGCAAAACTAAAACTCCCAGCGTTTCCCAACCAGGGTGCCTCCAGCTGTTGCAAAACTAAAACTCCCAGCGTTTCCCAACCAGGGTGCCTCCAGCCGTATTTTTTTTTTTTTTAAATGGTGGTCAACGGGAACCGTACAGAACCGTATGTGCGTACGGTTCCATCCGGTTTGCAGTTTGCACATGCGCAAAGTTCTTCCCACAAATAGAACAAGAAGAACTTTATTTAGTTAAGGACAAACATAAAACCGTATCCGTTTTTTTTCTCCAAAAAACGTATTAAACCGTATAAAACCGGACATCCGTTTTCAAACCGTATACGGTTTAAAACGATACAGAGGTATATACGGTTGTATACGGTTTGGTCCGGTTTTGAGACATACGTTTTTTTTTTAAACAAAAAACCTGATACGGGAACCGTATTGAAAAAACGAGATGTGGATGCAGCCTTAGAATCGGGAGAATTGACTGTTCATTACCACTTTATTCCTAGGACAGGCTATCAATATCAGATAGATGGTAGATGGGGGTCCGAAAAAGAAGCATTCCGAAAAAAAATTTTTTGTTATATAGTCCAACATAGGCTATTATTACAGCATATTAAAGGGGTACTCCGGTGGAAAACTATTTTATTTTCTTTTAAATAAACTGGTGCCAGAAAGTGAGACAGATTTGCAAATTACTTCTATTATTAAAAAAAAAAAAAAAAAAAAAAAAAAAAAAAAAACGTTATTCTTCCAATACTTTTTAGCAGCTGTATGCAACAGAGGAAATTATATTCTTTTTGAATTTATTTTTTCGTCTTGTCCACATTACTCTCTGCTGACACCCCTGTCCGTATCAGGAACTGTCCAGAGCAGGAGAAAATCCCCATTGCAAACCTCTCCTACTCTGGACAGTTCCTGATAAGGGCATCAGGTGTCAGCAGAGAGCACTGTGGACAAGACAAAAAAGAAATTCAAAAAGAAAATAATTTTCTCTGTAGCATACAGCTGCTAATAAGTACTGGAAGGGTAAAGATTTTTTAATAGAAGTAATTTACAATTCTGTTTAACTTTCTGGAGCCAGTTGATATATATATATATATACATATATATATATATATATATATATATATGTATATATATAGGGGAATATGCAGAGCAGCTCATTACACAGCCTTTTCAGGTAGTGTTCCCTGGTATCAGCTTAGCTCCTGTTACCCAGAATGCCTGCGGAGTGCTAAATGGCCTAACCTGAATCTCCGTTACACCTGAAGAGGTGTCCTCTCCCTGAGGAAAGTACTGACCCCGTATATATATATATATATATATATATATATATATATATATATACATGTATAAATGTTTTTCTTGGAATACCCCTTTAAGGAGGTTCTTGTGTATGACTTTTGCTTACCTCTTGTTGCCGATGTGGCATGCATGGGATAGGCTCCATTTTGGTTTACAAATGAACAGTCATGTGGTTGCAGGATGTAATGCAGTCTACATTTCCCATGAATCCTCTGACTGAGGGTGGGGTGTTTGATCACCACATAGTCATCTAATAGGTCCGGTCACAAAACCGTATACGTTTGACTCCAGTCAGCTCATTAAAGTGAAAGGATTTCAGCGCCGTTCCGGCTGGGGTACAGGAGCGCCCGGTTTTCCCTTCCCCCAGCCGGATCCGGCAACCGTAGGCTGCAATGGTGGTGTGAATGCAGCCTTACATAGTGTGAAAGCCAAACCAACCTTACATGGACTCAGTCATTGTTACGCCGAGCGCTCCGGGTCCCCGCTCCTCCCCGGAGCGCTCGCGGCATCCTCGCTGCTGCAGCGCCCCGGTCAGATCTACTGACCGGGTGCGCTGCGATACCGCCCCCAGCCGGGATGCGATTCGCGATGCGGGTGGCGCCCGCTCGCGGTGCGCACCCCGGCTCCCGTACCTGATTCGCTCTCCGTCGGTCCTGTCCCGGCGCGCGCGGTCCCGCTCCCTAGGGCGCGCGCGCGCCGGGTCTCTGCGATTTAAAGGGCCACTGCGCCGCTGATTGGCGCAGTGATTCCAATTAGTGTGTTCACCTGTGCACTTCCCTATATCACCTCACTTCCCCTGCACTCCCTCGCCGGATCTTGTTGCCATTGTGCCAGTGAAAGCGTTTCCTTGTGTGTTCCTAGCCTGTGTTCCAGACCTCCTGCCGTTGCCCCTGACTACGATCCTTGCTGCCTGCCCCGACCTTCTGCTACGTCCGACCTTGCTTTTGTCTACTCCCTTGTACCGCGCCTATCTTCAGCAGTCAGAGAGGTGAGCCGTTGCTAGTGGATACGACCTGGTCACTACCGCCGCAGCAAGACCATCCCGCTTTGCGGCGGGCTCTGGTGAATACCAGTAGTGACTTAGAACCGGTCCACTAGCACGGTCCACGCCAATCCCTCTCTGGCACAGAGGATCCACCTCCTGCCAGCCGGCATCGTGACAGTAGATCCGGCCATGGATCCCGCTGAAGTTCCTCTGCCAGTTGTCGCTGACCTCACCACGGTGGTCGCCCAGCAGTCACAACAGATAGCGCAACAAGGCCACCACCTGTCTCAACTGACCGTGATGCTACAGCAGCTACTACCACAGCTTCAGCAATCATCTCCTCCGCCAGCTCCTGCACCTCCTCCGCAGCGAGTGGCCGCCTCAGGCCTACGACTTTCCTTGCCGGACAAATTTGATGGGGACTCTAAGTTTTGCCGTGGCTTTCTTTCACAATGTTCCCTGCACTTGGAGATGATGTCGGACCAGTTTCCTACTGAAAGGTCTAAGGTGGCTTTCGTAGTCAGCCTTCTGTCTGGAAAAGCTCTGTCATGGGCCACACCGCTCTGGGACCGCAATGACCCCGTCACTGCCTCTGTACACTCCTTCTTCTCGGAATTTCGTAGTGTCTTTGAGGAACCTGCCCGAGCCTCCTCTGCTGAGACCGCCTTGCTGAACCTGGTCCAGGGTAATTCTTCCGTTGGCGAGTACGCCATACAATTCCGTACTCTTGCTTCTGAACTATCCTGGAATAATGAGGCCCTCTGCGCGACCTTTAAAAAAGGCCTATCCAGCAACATTAAAGATGTTCTGGCCGCACGAGAAATTCCTGCTAACCTACATGAACTCATTTATCTAGCCACTCGCATTGACATGCGTTTTTCCGAAAGGCGTCAGGAGCTCCGCCAGGATATGGACTTTGTTCGCACGAGGCGTTTTTTCTCCCCGGCTCCTCTCTCCTCTGGTCCTCTGCAATCCGTTCCTGTGCCTCCCGCCGTGGAGGCTATGCAAGTTGACCGGTCTCGCCTGACACCTCAAGAGAGGACACGACGCCGCATGGAGAATCTCTGCCTGTACTGTGCCGGTACCGAACACTTCCTGAAGGATTGTCCTATCCGTCCTCCCCGCCTGGAAAGACGTACGCTGACTCCGCACAAAGGTGAAACAGTCCTTGATGTCAACTCTGCTTCTCCACGTCTTACTGTGCCTGTGCGGATATCTGCCTCTACCTTCTCCTTCTCCACTAAGGCCTTCTTGGACTCCGGATCTGCAGGAAACTTTATTTTGGCCTCTCTCATCAACAGGTTCAACATCCCAGTGACCAGTCTCGCCAGACCTCTCTACATCAATTGCGTTAACAATGAAAGATTGGACTGTGCCATACGTTACCGCACGGAGCCCCTTCTAATGTGCATCGAACCTCATCAAGAAAAAATTGAGTTCTTGGTCCTCCCCAATTGCACTTCTGAAATTCTCCTTGGACTACCGTGGCTCCAACGCCATTCCCCAACCCTGGATTGGTCCACAGGGGAGATCAAGAGCTGGGGTATCTCTTGTTTCAAGGACTGCCTTAAACCGGTTCCCAGTACTCCCTGCCGTGACCCTGTGGTTCCCCCTGTAACCGGTCTCCCTAAGGCCTATATGGACTTTGCTGATGTGTTTTGCAAAAAACAAGCTGAGACTCTACCTCCTCACAGGCCTTATGACTGTCCTATTGACCTCCTCCCGGGCACTACTCCACCCCGGGGCAGAATTTATCCTCTGTCCGCCCCAGAGACTCTTGCTATGTCTGAGTACATCCAGGAAAATTTAAAAAAGGGGTTTATCCGCAAATCCTCCTCTCCTGCCGGAGCTGGATTTTTCTTTGTGTCCAAAAAAGATGGCTCCCTACGTCCTTGCATTGACTACCGCGGTCTTAATAAAATCACGGTAAAGAACCGCTACCCTCTACCTCTTATCTCTGAACTCTTTGATCGCCTCCAAGGTGCCCACATCTTTACCAAACTGGACTTAAGAGGTGCTTATAATCTCATCCGCATCAGAGAGGGGGATGAGTGGAAAACGGCATTTAACACTAGAGATGGACACTTTGAGTATCTGGTCATGCCCTTTGGCCTGTGCAACGCCCCTGCCGTCTTCCAAGACTTTGTTAATGACATTTTTCGTGATCTCTTATATTCCTGTGTTGTTGTGTATCTGGACGATATTCTGATTTTTTCTGCCAACCTAGAAGAACACCGCCAGCATGTCCGCATGGTTCTTCAGGGACTTCGTGACAATCAACTTTATGCCAAAATGGAGAAATGTCTGTTTGAATGTCAATCTCTTCCTTTCCTAGGATACTTGGTCTCTGGCCAGGGACTACAAATGGATCCAGACAAACTCTCTGCCGTCTTAGATTGGCCACGCCCCTCCGGACTCCGTGCTATCCAACGTTTTTTGGGGTTCGCCAATTATTACAGACAATTTATTCCACATTTTTCCACCATTGTGGCTCCTATCGTGGCTTTAACCAAGAAGAATGCCAATCCTAAGTCCTGGCCTCCTCAAGCGGAAGACGCCTTTAAACGGCTCAAGTCGGCCTTTTCTTCTGCTCCCGTGCTCTCCAGACCTGACCCATCTAAACCCTTCCTATTGGAGGTTGATGCCTCCTCAGTAGGAGCTGGAGCGGTTCTTCTACAAAAGAATTCTTCCGGGCATGCTGTTACCTGTGGGTTTTTTTCTAGGACCTTCTCTCCGGCAGAGAGGAACTACTCCATCGGGGATCGAGAACTACTGGCCATTAAATTGGCACTTGAGGAATGGAGGCATCTGCTGGAGGGATCTAAATTTCCAGTTATTATTTACACCGATCACAAGAATCTCTCCTATCTCCAGTCTGCCCAACGGCTGAATCCTCGCCAGGCCAGGTGGTCTCTGTTCTTTGCCCGGTTTAATTTTGAAATTCACTTTCGCCCTGCCGATAAGAACATCAGGGCCGATGCTCTCTCTCGTTCCTCGGATGCCTCGGAAGTAGAGCTCTCTCCGCAACACATCATTCCTCCTGACTGCCTGATCTCCACTTCTCCAGCCTCCATCAGGCAAACTCCTCCAGGGAAGACCTTCGTCTCTCCACGCCAACGCCTCGGAATCCTCAAATGGGGTCACTCCTCCCATCTCGCAGGCCATGCGGGCATCAAGAAATCCGTGCATCTCATCTCTCGTTTCTATTGGTGGCCGACTCTGGAGACGGATGTTGTTGATTTTGTGCGAGCCTGCACTGTCTGTGCCCGGGATAAGACTCCTCGCCAGAAGCCTGCTGGTCTCCTTCACCCTCTGCCTGTCCCCGAACAGCCTTGGTCTCTGATTGGTATGGACTTTATTACAGACTTACCCCCATCCCGTGGCAACACTGTTGTTTGGGTGGTCGTTGATCGATTTTCCAAGATGGCACATTTTATTCCTCTTCCTGGTCTTCCTTCAGCGCCTCAGTTGGCAAAACAATTTTTTGTACACATTTTTCGTCTTCACGGGTTGCCCACGCAGATCGTCTCGGATAGAGGCGTCCAATTCGTGTCAAAATTCTGGAGGGCCCTCTGTAAACAACTCAAGATTAAATTAAACTTTTCTTCTGCTTATCATCCTCAATCCAATGGGCAAGTAGAAAGAATTAACCAGGTCCTGGGTGATTATTTACGGCATTTTGTTTCCTCCCGCCAGGATGACTGGGCAGATCTTCTACCATGGGCCGAATTCTCGTATAACTTCAGAGTCTCTGAATCTTCTGCTAAATCCCCATTTTTCGTGGTGTACGGCCGTCACCCTCTTCCCCCCCTCCCTATTCCCTTGTCCTCTGGTTTGCCCGCTGTAGATGAAGTGACTCGTGATCTTTCCACCATATGGAAAGAGACCCAAAATTCTCTTTTACAGGCTTCATCTCGCATGAAAAAGTTTGCCGATAAGAAAAGAAGAGCTCCCCCCAATTTTGCTCCCGGAGACAAGGTATGGCTCTCCGCTAAATATGTCCGCTTTCGTGTCCCCAGTTACAAACTGGGACCACGCTATCTTGGTCCTTTCAAAGTCTTGTGCCAAATTAATCCTGTCTCTTACAAACTTCTTCTTCTTCCTTCTCTTCGTATTCCTAATGCCTTTCATGTCTCTCTTCTTAAACCACTCATCATCAACCGTTTCTCTCCCAAGCTTGTTTCTCCCACTCCTGTTTCCGGTTCTTCTGACGTCTTCTCAGTGAAGGAGATACTGGCCTCCAAGACGGTCAGAGGAAAAAGGTTCTTTTTGGTTGATTGGGAGGGCTGTGGACCTGAAGAGAGATCCTGGGAACCTGAGGACAACATCCTAGACAAAAGTCTGCTCCTCAGGTTCCCAGGCTCCAAGAAGAGGGGGAGACCCAAGGGGGGGGGTACTGTTACGCCGAGCGCTCCGGGTCCCCGCTCCTCCCCGGAGCGCTCGCGGCATCCTCGCTGCTGCAGCGCCCCGGTCAGATCTACTGACCGGGTGCGCTGCGATACCGCCCCCAGCCGGGATGCGATTTGCGATGCGGGTGGCGCCCGCTCGCGGTGCGCACCCCGGCTCCCGTACCTGATTCGCTCTCCGTCGGTCCTGTCCCGGCGCGCGCGGTCCCGCTCCCTAGGGCGCGCGCGCGCCGGGTCTCTGCGATTTAAAGGGCCACTGCGCCGCTGATTGGCGCAGTGGGTCTAATCAGTGTGTTCACCTGTGCACTCCCTATGTATACCTCACTTCCCCTGCACTCCCTCGCCGGATCTTGTTGCCCTTGTGCCTAGTGAAAGCGTTCCCTTGTGTGTTCCTAGCCTGTGTTCCGACCTCCTGCCGTTGCCCCTGACTACGATCCTTGCTGCCTGCCCCGACCTTCTGCTACGTCCGACCTTGCTTCTGTCTATCTTCAGCAGTCAGAGAGGTTGAGCCGTTGCTAGTGGATACGACCTGGTCACTACCGCCGCAGCAAGACCATCCCGCTTTGCGGCGGGCTCTGGTGAATACCAGTAGTGACTTAGAACCGGTCCACTAGCACGGTCCACGCCAATCCCTCTCTGGCACAGAGGATCCACCTCCTGCCAGCCGGCATCGTGACAGTCATTGCTTCTTTTCCAATGAACTGATTTCCCCCTGAGGGAATGGAATGTTCCAACCTCACTGCACATTTCTTGAAATGTTCCTGAAAAACATGGCGGCGGCGGGTTCGGGCATGTGGAGGCCTTTGTGTTCCAGGCTGAGCTCACTGTTTGCTTTAGGTTGTCTGTCGGTCACGGCGTGACTATTTCTGCATGACTTCCATTGTCCCGTCTCTCACCTGCTGTCTTTACAATATGTTATTCTGTCGGGAGGAATGTTCTCCTGTTCTTCCCTTCCGGAACCTTAAACTACATGACATTTGGCAAAACAAATCCAGAGGAATGTGACCCGGTTGTCAACTTAAAGACTCCCTCTCATGATCTTTATAATCCTCCCAGATCACCGCCCCATCATGATAAACCACCCCCGGCCTTTATTTTTTATTATTTTTTAGTTTTCTACCTTGATATCTCTCTGTATTTTCTGCTCAGTCTCAGTTAGATTCACAGACTGGGAAGGGGCGTTCCCCAGCAGGCGGGACATCATCTGAAGCCATCCAGGGGAGAACTTCCTCCCTCACTCTGCTCCACACAGCCCAGAGCAGTTCAGTGTGAGATGAGCTATGATTGGCTAAGGCTGCACCCCCCTCAGCACTCCACACTGCATTTCCTGATTTTGGACTTCAGGAGTCCAAAGTCTGTGAAAGAGATGGGGAGGAAATGTGCTCTGGACAAGTAGAGAGACACCTAGCGGCAGCTTTTTTAAGCACAAATAAAACATAGAAAACTTTATTTTTATTTTTTTTAAACAAAGTACATTAGAAAGATTTTCTATTTACCATAAGGGGTGCATTATCAAAAATTAGATTTAATGAGAGCGCCCATTTAATAGCTACTTGTGTACCTCAGCCTTGTGACTACATGGTTTCTCATGAGCTCTAGGTTGTGTACGCAGCACAAATAAAGTGACATCCGTGACCACTATGTGACCAACATCGTTTGGGTCTATTCACACGGCAGAATTTCCGCTTGCGGAATTCCACAAGCGGAAATTCTGCCGTGTGAATAGACCTTTTAAAGGGGTAGGCCTCTGGAAAAATATATATTTTTTTAAATCTTTAAATCAACTGGTGCCAGAAAGTTAAACAGATTTGTAAATTACTTCGATTTAAAAATCTTAACCCTTCAAGTACTTATCAGCTGCTGTATGCTTCACAGGAAGTTCTTTTCTTTTTCAATTTCCTTTCTGTCTGACCACAGTGCTTTCTGCTGACACCTCTGTTCATTTTAGGAACTGTCCGGAGCAGAATAGGCTTGCTATGGGGATTTGCTCCTATAAACTTCTATAAAAAATAAAAAATAAATCTTAATCCTTCCAGTACTTATCAGCTGCTGTATAATATAGAGGAAGTTCTTTTCTTTTGGAATTTCTTTTCTGTCTGACCACAGTGCTCTCTGCTGACACCACTGTCCATGTCAGGAACTGTCCAGAGCAGGGGAAAATCCCCATAGCAAACCTCTCCTGCTGTAGGACAGTTCATGAAATGGACAGGGGTGTAAGCAGAGAGCACTGTGATCAGACAGAAAGGAAATTCAGAAAGAAAAGAACTTCTGAGAAGTACTGGAAGGATTAAGATTTTTAAATAGAAGTCATTTACAAATCTGTTAAACTTTCTGGCACCAGCTGATTTAAAAACATTTTTTTCCAGTGGAGTACCCCTTTAAGTGCAATTCCTTGGATCAGGACAGCGGACTTTTTAAGACAACCACTCAGCTTCACCTTTAACACAGTAACACGTCTCCTCCGAACGCTTGGGACTTGTTCCCACTTGTCCTGTTAGATTTTGTTTGGAGGAGGGGACACAGCAAAGTCTGGTTTATGGTTCTGTCTCAAATGGTTCGGCTAACCGCAGGTGTAAATACACATTGGCATGGTGCCATTCAGGGACGGGCACAGGTTGACTAGAAAGGGGGCTTATGCCCCCGACCTTTTAATGTTACTCCTAAAAGTGCCCTGGGCAGTGCTGGCATCATTATGTGGACATTTATACAAATAATTATGGGAAGTGCCCTTTTTTTTTCAGTTCAGCCCCTGCCCCCCAAAATGTCTGTGCCCGTCCCTGGTGCCATTTCATGGGCCTATCCTTCAGCCTCTGGTTAGCCAGCCCTGGCAAATCCTTCGCCCTAGTCAGGCACCCGGACTTGTGGGGCACAAGTATAAATGTTCCACACAATTTCTCAGATTAAGTATTGGAAATGCACCCGAATTCTGGTGCAATTTATGCCAAAAATTGACATACGTGACTTGCGCCACCTTGAGTAAGAGTTTAAAGGGGTACTCTGGTGGAAAACTATTTTTATTTTTTTTATTTTAAATCAACTGGCTCCAGTACGTTAATCAGATTTGTAAATTACTTCTATATAAAAATAAATAAAATCTTAATCCTTCCAGTACTTATCAGCTGCTCTATGCTCCAGAGGAAGTTGTGTAGTTCTTTCCAGGCTGACCACAGTGCTCTCTGCTGCCACCTCTGTCCGTGACAGGAATTGTCCAGAGCAGGATAGGTTTGCTATGGGGATTTTCTCCTACTCTGGACAGTTCCTGGCATGGACAGAGATGTCAGCAGAGAGCACTGTGGTCAAACTTGAAAGAACTACACAACTTCCTGTGGAGCATACAGCAGCTGATAAGTCCTGGAAGGATTAAGATTTTTAAACAGAAGTAATATACAAATCTGTTTAACTTTCTGGCACCAGTTAATAAAAAAAAATGTTTTCCACCGGAGTACCCCTTTAAGACACTTTTTACGCTTCTGTAAAGGAGGCATGGCTTAGATGCGCCATGCACCAAAATTTGGGCACATGATTTTAATTTGAGGTAAACCAAACAATAGTTTGTCTAAACTTAGAGTAGACTGTCTTCTGATACACTTTGATGAATCTGGAGCATTTCAACACTGTCCGGCTGCGTTTGCTCTGTCTAGGGCAATGTTTCCCAACCAGGGGGCCTTCAGCTGTTGCAAAACTACAACTCCCAGCATGCTTGGCTGAATATTAATTTATTCCCAGTGATGAGCGGAGGGGTGAGCTCCTCTGACTCCTCCTCTGGTGGTTTTGTATCTCTCGTAGAAGAATAGGGTCCCGACATCCAACATGTCGCTTTTTGTGAACTGGCTATTTCCTGTTGGAGTTCATTCTCTCAAACTACAAATCCCATAGTTCCTTGCTTGTAAGTGTGAGGTCACTTTTCTCCCTCCCACATATCAGCCACCCCACCCACTGAAAGACACCTGTGATCCCTTCAATGCAATAGACCAGAGTTTTCTCACCAAAGTGCGTCCAGCTGTTGCAAATTCTTGCAGAATGATCTCTAGGCCCCCCCCCCCCCCTACCCCAGCGGTTGCTTCACCCATTGTAGCAAAGACAGACTCCCTCTAAAAATCTGACTAACGATGTAATGTCTCGGCCGCACTGCAACCTGGGACAAACCTCAGACAACACACATTTGGCTGTTAAAAATGAAAGTTGGGGCAAAAATCTCATACGAATTGCAAGACCACCATCAAACACCAGTACAGACACTGTATTATGGACTACACTAACTTTACCGCCCCTGTAGAATAGTCAGATAAAAAAAACTGGAATACTTCTTTAAATCCTACCTGACATTCTTTATATTACTCACTAAGTTACGCAGATGTTTTTTTCTTAATGTGTCTAGCTTCTATATTTGGCTCACAAATCCCTCTGTTCTGCTGCTCTCTCATTCCAACATTCACTGCTCAGGAAGGGGCGTGTCCAAGCACCGAACCCGCCCTCACTCCCCATGCATTCACTTCCTCCCTTAGTCTGCTGTGCTGTACTGGATCTCTTCATCCACTCACTGCAGGCTGCTCTGTAACCCCCTCCTCTCCTATTTCCCACTGCAGTCTGATAGGACAGGAGTGAGCACAGAGGAGTGCTAGCCCCGCCCTCACTTCCTGGACTTTGTCCCTGCCTCGGACAAAGATGATGCTGCGGCCGGACAGGATTCCGTTGGGAAACCCTACTTTATGTATTACGAATTGTATTATTTTCTCCTCCACAATGACAGACGCATCATCACGCGCCATAATCCCAATTTCCAGCTAATTATGCCTAGACAAGCGCTGGATCCAATGTCCTGGTGACAATGAAGGTTATTATTCTAAAGAGGTGACAATCATTACTTAGAATTAAAAGCAAAAAATCCTGTCTTTCCCAGAAAACTTTACACGCAGCCTATTTCCGGAATTTTTTTTATTTTATTTTCTTTCTTTCTTTTTTTCTTTCTTTCTTTTATTTTATTTAAATTTTTTTTAGTTTTTTTTGTTTTCTTCCTTTCTTTTTATTTTATTATATTTTTTTTAATTTTTTTTATTTCTTTCTTTCTTTTATTTAACTACATTTTTTTTAGTTTTTTTTTTGTTTTCTTCCTTTCTTTTTATTTTCTTTTTCTTTTTTTTTCTTTTTTTATTCTCTTCAGAACTGCACTGGCGAAAGCTTCCACATTGATTTACGCCTCATTCTTGGATGGCACGAGAATGTATTTTTGGCAGCCCTTTGTGATAGATATGGAATTGGTCCCAAATATTACAAGATTGATGTCTTTATCTATTAAAAGGGGTCTCCACCCCCAAGAAAAACTGGGTGTATTAAAAGACAGATTTTATTACATTCCTTTACTTTAGTGATTCATGCTTTATTACCTGTTAACCGTATATGTATCACTGTTGTGTCAGCCGCCATAGGACAAAGAATATAACTAGTCCCAAGACCAGGGTGCCTCCAGCTGTTGCAAAACTACAATTCCCAGCATAATACAAAAATAATACATATAATATTATTTTTATACATAATACAAAAATACAACTCCAGCTGTTGCAAAACTACAATTCCCAGCATGCCCGGACAGCCGTTGGCTGTCCGGGCATGCTGGGAGTTGTAATTTTGCAATACTTAGAGGCATACTGGTTGGGACACACTGCTTTAAAGAGGTACTCCACTGGAAAACATTTCTTTTTAAATCAACTGGTGCCAGAAAGTTAAACAGATTTGTAAATTACTTTTATAAAAAAAAATCTTAATCCTTCCAGTACTTATCAGCTGCTAAATGCTCTCTGCTGACACCTCTGTCCAGAGCAGGAGAGGTTTGCTATGGGGATTTGCTCCTACTCTGGACAGTCCCTAAAATAGACAGAGGTGTCAGCAGAGAGCACTGTGGTCAGACAGAAAGGAAATTCAAAAAGAAAAGAACTTCCTGTGGGGAGCACATAGCAGCTGATAAGTACTGGAAGAATTAAGATTTTTTAATAGAAGTTATTTACAAATCTGTTTAACTTTCTGCCACCAGTTCATTTAAAAAGAGATGTTTTCCAGTGGAATACCCCTTTAAAGGGTCACTGTTAATGTTGTACATCTTGGTAAAAAAAAAAAAAAAAAACTTTCTAATATACTTCATAAAATGTTCTCTCCTTTTTTTTAAAAATAGAAATCATGGCTTATAAATAAAGACCACTAGGGGTCCCCATACCATCCAGAGCATAATCCTGTCCGGCTGATGCATCATCTTTGTCCCAGCTGAACACAGGCTGCGACAAAGTCCAGGAAGTGATGGCGGGACTAGCACTTCTCTGTGCTCACTCCTGTCCTATCAGACTGCAGCATGAAAACAGAGAGGAGGGGGTTACAGAGCAGCCTGCAGAGCTTGGATGAAGAGACTCAGCACAGCACAGCAGACTCAGGAAGGAAGTGAATGCATGGTGAGTGAGGGCGGGCTCAGTGCTTGCCTCGGACATGCCCCTTCTTGAGTAGTGGATGTCAGAATGAGTGAGCAGCAGGACAGAGGGATTTGCGAGCTAGACACATAAAAATACTTGCAAAAAAATCTGGATGTTTGTTCCCGTACCATATGACGGGTATGCCATAAAGGGGTACTCCACTGGCCAGCGTTCTGAACATTTAGTTCCGAACGCTGTGCACGCGCTGCGGGGGTCGGTCTTCACGCCTCCTCCCATAGATTTGCATTGAGGGGGGCTCCTCCCATAGACTTGCAAGTCTATGGGAGGGGGCATGAAGACCGACCCCTGCAGCGCGCACACAGCGTTCGGAACTCATTGGCCCTCATTTACTATTGCAAACCCGACATGTCTTGTCAAGTTGTGCGCCAGATTCTGCCAGAATTTTCGCCAGAATTGAAAAAACCCTGACTAATTCTCCATTTTTCAAAGAAAACCAAAAATAGTGGCGTGGCCGTCAAGGAAAGGGGGCGTGGTTGCCAAAAAGGGGTGTGTTCCCGACATTTTCACAAAAACCCAACATATTTACTAAGGTTTCCACAGAAAATGTGGTGGATTTGAGTTGAGGAAAACCCGACAGATCAGAACATATGTAAAAAGAGCAAAGTGTAGGGAAAGTGGAAAATGTAGGGAAACCTTAGTAAATACCGTGGAGAATAAATTGTAGGGAATTAAAACCCAAAAAGAAACCTACACAACACTCTTAGTAAATCAGGGCCTATGTTCCAAACGCTGGCCAGTGGAGTACCCCTTTAAGAAGATTTTGCCTTAGTTGCAAACCAAAGGCCCAATTTTAGCTAGGGTACCGCCAGGATCATACCGGGCCATCACTAAACCAGGGGTCCCCGACAGTGAGGGGTCCTTGGAAACCATTTTTACCATTGGAATCTGATTTGCAAAGGTAGAATTTATCATGAATACAGCAAAACCAAAGCAGCATTCCAGAATAGTTTGTATTATATTACTCATCTCTGTCAGATGATGTCTGGGGGAGGATCAGGCATGTTGGATGTCCTGACCCTCTTAGAGAGATAAGCCACTGCCAGAGGAGTCAAAGCAGCTTACCCCTCCTTTCTTCACTGAGAATACATGAAAGTTCAGCTGAGCCACCCCTAGACATCTTATCCCCTATCCAAAGGATAGGGGATAAGATGTCTGATCGCGGGGGTCCCGCTGCTGGGGACTGCACCCACCTGTTTCTGCTCCGGAAGCGCTGGAGGGTCTGGGTCCCGACCGTGGGAACGGAAGATCGTGATGTCACGACTCCGCCCCCATGTAACATCACGCCCGCCCCCTCAATGCAAGTCTATGGGAGGGGGCGTGACTGTGTGATGTCACAATACTTCCATCCCCATGGTCGGGACCCAGACCCTCCAGCACTTCCAGAGCAGAAACAGGTGGTTGCCGCATGCTATATTGCAGATGTCCCCATCGGTGGGACCCCTGCGATCAGACATCTTATCCCCTATCCTTTGGAGTCACAGGAGGGATAAGGCAGCTCGTAGTCTGGATAGCAGAAGGTCAGGGCAGGCAGCATGGTCGCGTAGTCAGGACGTAGCAAGAGGTCAATAGGCAGGCGGCAGAGAAGCAAGGTCGGGTCACAAAGCGAAGGATCAAATACACGGCAAGGCAGAAACAGGAATGCTTTCTCTCAGCCTCAAGGCACTGGCCCTTTAAATCTTAAAGCTCTGGCAGTGAGGCAGAGGCTGGGGCAGGAGAAACACCAGGTCAGTGACGGACGGGGGCTTGCATGCGGGCACGCGAGTCCCAGTCCCGCCGGCAGCAGCAGGTAACGGGACCATGCGCTCACGGTCAGCGTGTGCGGCCGGAGCGCATAACGTAACAATAGATTTCAGTAACCTTGGACTTACAGCTTGCGAAACAAAAAGCACAAACAACTGAATTAGTCATTGCACATACATGTGGTAAGGAAGCACCTACGGCCTGTGGGGGTCGTGATGTCACGGCAACGCCCCCTCAATGCAAGTCTATGGGAGGGGGTGCGGCAACTGTGGCGGCTGCCACACCCCCTCCCATAGACTTGCATTAAGGGGGTGTGACGTGACATCACGAGGGGCATGACATGACGTCACAACCCCGACACAGCCCGCAACCAACGTTCGGAACAAAATATTCCGCTCGGGCAGTGGGGTATCCCTTTAAAGCACTAAATAAAGGGACAGTGATCAAATATTAATTCTTCTGACTCGAAGGTCGTAACACACCAGGGTATATCAAAGCGACTGTATAATACTGGATTTGCACAAAGAGTTCTGTAAAGAATTAAAGGGGTACTCTGCTGAAAACATCTTCCCCCATGATCTCCGGTGCGGCACCCCTGTCATTTGGTGCACCAAGCGAACTCCGCTCCTTGCCAGATGACTGGCGACGCGGGCCATCACACCCCCTCCATTCATGTCTATGGGAGGAAGCGTGACGGCTATGTACCAGCAGTCACGCCCCCATGAATGGAGGAGGCTTGGCCTGACGTCATGAACGCGGAAGCTGCAAGCTCCCGTGTTCCGGATGCCGCCGCTGCCGGCCTGGATATCGCGGGGGTCCCCAGCAGTGGGACCCCCACGATCTAACATCTCATCCCCTATCATTTGAATAGGGCATAAGATGTTTCAAACGGAGTACCCTTTTAAAGTTGTTTCGCCTTTTTAAAGTTGGTGCTCAGAGGTCTCATCCCTGCACCTTGCATACAACCCTGCTTCATTGACAATAGTATAGTGGGGTCACAAGGGAGCATCACACTAGCTACATCACCCTGCCATAATATATATCAAGAACTACTACCCTCAACATAACCCTTCTTTCACCATTCCTTATGGCTACCGCAAAACGGAAGTGTATTTGGGGGGAAGGGGGTTAATTCCTATAGACTTCCATCATTGCAGTTTTGCGGTTTATCTGTGTGAACTCTTTGTCCTCGCTTACTATGATGTGAAACCAAACGTTTTCAACTTTGTGCGATTGCGCAAGCGCTTATTACGGAAGAGGTGCAGTACCTAAGGCTGAACCTACTGCTCCGTGTACGTCGCTCTTTACATGACTCAGTTGTTCCAGCTGCTCCATTTTACATTTGTACATTTTGCTTAGGGTTCAGATAGTTCAGTGGGTTAAAGGGGTACTCCACTGGAAAACATTTTTTCTTAAATCAACTGGTGCCAGAAAGTTAAACAGATTTGTAAATTACTTCTATTAAAAAATCTTCATCCTTCCAGTACTTATCAGCTGCCGTATGATCCACAGGAAGTTGTTTTCTTTTTGAATTTCCTTTCTGTCTGACCCCAGTGCTCTCTCCTGACACCTCTGTCCATTTTAGGAACTGTCCAGAGTAGAAGCAAATCCCCATAGCAAACCTCTTCTGCTCTGGACAGTTCCTGACATGGACAGAGGTGTCAGCAGAGAGCACTGTGGTCAGACAGAAAGGAAATTCAAAAAGAAAACAACTTCCTGTGGATCATAACAGCAGCTGATAAGAACTGGAAGGATTAAGATTTTTTAATAGAAGTAATTTACAAATCTGTTTAACTTTCTGGCACCAGTTGATTTAAAAAAAAAATGTTTTCCAGTGGAGTACCCCTTTAAAAAGAGTCTTTTTTGCCAGTTCCAGCATATGCATATGTCTCATTTCTCACTGTCTACCTATACAGTGACCCCCCCGACCTACGATGGCCCCAACATACGATAATTTCAATTTCTCAGAGGCCATCGCATGTTAAAGGCAGCATCAACATACGATGCTTCAGACTGCTTCAGCTACCATTGGATAGCCGTTTACGGTGCCCCGTGTGGTCCGGTGACGATCACTTACATGTCCCCGGCTCTCCGGACCGTCCTCTTCGGGATACCCTGCATCGCCGTCGCTCTCCATCGTCATCATCACGTCGCCACGCACGCCGTCCCGTCATCCAATAGGAGAGGCGTGCATAGCGACATGATGACGGTAATAAGGAATGACGATCCCGGGCAGCGCAGACGGTCTGGAGCGGCGGGGACACCACGGGGATGTGGCGACAGCGATGGGTGGAGACATCCAGGGCAGCGGTGATGGTCCGTAGCGGCGGGGACACCACGGGGACGCGGCGACAGCGATGGGCGGAGACATCCAGGGCAGCGGTGACGGTCCGGAGCCGCGGGGACAGGTAAGTACAACGTCCTATATTTAACATTGCACGAATCCCTCAACATACAATGGTTTCAACTAACGATGGTTCATTTGGAACGAATTACCATCGTATGTTGAGGGACCACTGTATACAGTCTTTATAGGGGTACTCCGCTGAAAAACATCAAATCCCATATCCAAAGGATAGGGGATAAGAGGTCCCGCCGCTGGGGATCTCTGGATCGGCAGCAGTGGGATCCAGAACACGGAAGCTTGGAGCTTCCGTGTTCATGACGTCATGCCATGCCCCCCTCCATTCATGTCTATGGGAGGGGGCGTGATGGCTACGTAGTAGCCATCACGCCTCCTCCCATACACATGAATGGAGGGGGAGTGGTGGCTGTAGTCGCCAGTCATCTGGCATGGAGCGGAGTTCACTTCATGCACGGAAAACTTGGGTGCCACGCCGGAGATTGTGTGGGTCCCCAGTGGAGGCATCCCTGCGATCAGACATCTTATCCCCTATCGTTTAGATAGGGAATAAGATGTCCAGGGGCGGAGTACCCCTTTAACCACAATGGATGTATATTCAGATTCATTGCCGGCTTCCACTGTATGAAGCTCCATGTCCGTTGGGTCCCGGTTGCTATCAGAAACTGGGACCCACGGCTAATGCCAAACATTACAGATCGGGCTAATGCCTTCAGATGCCTCAATCAAAGTTGATCGCAACATGGGAGAAATCTATCTGCGGTAGCTCAGTGGGGCTGATCAGGACACAATCAAAGTTGATCACAAAATGGGAGAAATCGATCTGCGGTAGCTCAGTGGGGCTGATCAGGACATCCGTGGCAAAATTATAAAGTCCCGATCAGCTGAAAGGACAGGGGGAGGGCCCTTACCTGCTTCCTTGCCATCCGATCGGCACTCCTATGTTCCAGAAAGCCCTGTCAGCCTAAAGCAATGGAGCGCCGATAACACTGATCAATGCCACAGCATTGTTCAGTGTTTGCAATCCAAGGATTGCAGGTGAATGTAAAAAATGTTTAAAAAAAAAAGTTTATAAAAAGGTTATAAACTAAGTGATGTCATTACAAAAAACAATTAGTAGCGCAAAAAAACAAGCCCTCATATGGCTCTGTAGGTGGAACATTGAAGCGTTATGACTATTTGAAGGGGCGGAGTTAAAAACAAAAGTGCAAAAATGAAAACTGGCCCAATCCTTAAGTGGTTAAAATTAAAGTCCAAATATATTAATATCTTTGCCTATGTTTATATGCACACGGGGGAAGCAATGACTTTTTCCAAGTGGTCCAAAAAAAAAAATGTATCCCTTTCTGGGAGTTGCAACAGGTTTTGTGCCTTGATAGGTAAGAAGCACTGACAATCTGTGGAAAATGATACCCATTTTGGTGTGTAGCAACAGGATCAGCCTCCTAGAAAGTGCCAAAAAATTACACGAATTGGACTTTTTCCCAATTAGTGTAAAACGGGAAAAAAAAAAACAATTTTGAATAAAGACATATTTTGCACTGACAGAATGGATGCAGAATGCTCTCTGCTTCTACTCCTATCTGTGTTGGTCACTGCTCACTGCCCCTCACAGAGATCTTCACCTAACACCTGCTGTCTCTAAAATGGCTGCTAATGGCTCTGATTTCACATGAGAGCATTAATTTTTTTCATATGCATGTGTATATAATGCGATCGACCAGTTTACTCTTTTAATAAACTACTTTGCAACAGTTTTTTTTTTTGGCTAGAAAGAAAATAAGAGCTACTGCCAAGTGTTCATTGTCTCCTGCGGCTAAATCATCCACAACATAAACTAGGGGAGACTGTAAAAGATCACGTATAGCAGAAGTGACTCCTCTCTAGTAATGGAACAATTTGGGACACCGTCAGAACATGTGGAGAACCCCTCCCCCCAGTCTTCCATGTGACATCTGGTACATCTTCTGTATCTTCTGCTTCAACCTAAAGCAAATCTAAAAACAAAGCAGTACGATACACTTGATATAGAATAAACAAACGGGTAAAGGGTGCTGCACACCCAGAGTCGGGGGTGTAGCTATAGAGGTACCAGAGGTAGCAATCGCACTGGGGCCCCAAAGCACATCTTCCTCATAAGAGACCAGTATTATTATTGGCATATGGGGCCCTGTTGCAGATTTTGCATCGGGGCCCAGAAGCTACAAGCAACGCCTCTGCCCAGAGTCTTCTGTAACATTTTCTCCCATTGACCCTTCTAGGGGTAGCAGGTACTTTTCCATAAATGTTGCAAAAACATGACTATAAATACAGGAGATGAGCCCCCTGGTAGATTCGGAGACACCCACCATGCTTAACTGGAGGACATTGCCAACATCTGCCAACTCCTACCCTTTCAAGTGCTAAAGCTGAGCAGAAGGAAATACATTGCTGCGTATGGGATTGCTAAACCATCAGTTTGTTGTAAAGATCTCAGGAGGAGACCAATGCGACCCACCATAAATGTGTGAGATATTGGTAATGGAATCCTTTCAAATAAGCCTAAAATTGGATTCATATAGATGTTCAATGTGTAGATAGACATGTGCGACCTGCCACATTTATGTTTAAACCTTTACATGCGATATATATATATATATATATATTCACCCAAATAGGCTTATAACCATACATAAGATAATAATTGTTCATGTAAGATAGTAATTGAAAACATGTGACAAAAATGCTGAATATTGCATGATAGACATTAAAGGGGCACTCCGCCCCTAGGCATTTTTCTTATAGGGGTTAAGATGTCTGATCGCAGGGGTCCGGCCGCTGGGGATCCCCACGATCTCGGCATCCCTAACATCTGGTACACGGAGCGAACTTCACTCCGTGCCGGATGACTGGCGATGCGGGACGGAGGCTTGTGATGTCACAGCCCCACCCTGCTCATGATGTCACAGCCACATCGGGTGTGGCGGGAGTCCCATAGATTTGCATTGAGGGGTGTGGCCGTGATGTCACAAGCGCCGGGAGCAAAGTTTTCCACAACTCATGAAAAGAGGAGAAAAAAGTGGTCAGGGAGGCTTCCAAGAAGCCTTCTAAAACATTAAAGAAACTGCAGGCATTTCCGCCAAGTGCTGGCTGTGTGCTACATTCAAAAACAATCTCCTGTATTATTCATATGAATGGGCTATGAGGAAGGATGGTAAGATGGAAGCCTTTTTTTCTATCAAAGAAATGCATCCAAGCCTAGCTGCAAAAACAGGCCAGGCCCCTCGTGACTTCATGCCATGCCCCCTCTATGGAAGTCCACAGGAGGGGGCGTGGCAGCCATCACACCCCCTCCCATAGACTTGCATTGAAGGGGCATGGTGTGAAGTCACAAGGGGGCGTGGCTGTGATGTCACGACCCCCGCAACCCGCACCCAGCATTCGGAACTAAATGTTCCGGACGCTGGGGCAGTGGAGTACCCCTTTAAAGTGATATTTTTTATTTGACTATGCTACAGGGGCTGTAAAGTTAGTGTAGTTCATAATATAGTGTCTGTACCTGTGTTTCATGGTGGTCTTGCAATTCTGTGATTTTTGCCCCAATGTTTATTTTTAACAGCATACAAAACGAGTGTCATCTCAGGTTTTCCCAGGTTGCAGTGTGGCCCGAAACATTAAATCACTAGTCATGTGTTCAGAGGGAGCCTGTATGTTCTTCAATGGGTGGAGCGACCGCTGGATGGGAGGGAGATCATGCTGCAGTAAATTGTAGTTTTGCAACAGCTGGAGGCACCTTGGTCAGAAAACAGTGGTCTATTGCATGGAAGGGAGCACAGGTGTGTTTCAATGGGTGGGGTGGCTGATGTGTGGGAGGGAGAAATGTGACCTCACACTTACAAAGTAAAAACAAAAGGAAAATCATGGGACTTGTAGTTGAAGGGAGGCAACTCGAACAGGAAATAACCAGTTCACAAAAAGATAGCCTCAGCATTATGGTTGACTCAGAACACAGCCGTTTAGCTTCAAAACATGCACGGATCCTTCCTAAGCATGTCCATCACTGTCTGGCAGGTATGTACTAAAATCACCTTTTTGGTGGATAACCCCTTTAAAAAAAATGGCTGCCACTTTTTCTTCCCCTTTGGACACGGCTGAGGTAGCGCATGCTGCATTTGTAGACCACATAGACACAGCCGGCACCACCTAAGGATCCTGGTCAAGCAAAGAGAATTAAATTATAGGGTGAGACGTTGTTAGTAATAAATTGCGCTGTAATGATAAATTATTCACCTTTCTACAGGGAATATCTCTCCCAGTCTTAACATTATCGCTTCTGTTCTTACCCATCACAGCTCACGACCAGCTTTTACCAAGGGCGGTGGTTTTCTTAGCTTACATATATATGATAACGCCAAACGGCATGAAGTCACCGCGGCTTGACACGCTCTGTAAAAAAAGTGACATTGATTTTGAAGACGCGCCAAAGGGCAAATTGTACGGATTTGTTCTCGGCGCTGCCAACAGACTGACATGGCCACACAACCAGATTATAATAAAGGAGGCAGCTGCGGGGATGACGGTCAAGTCAGAGGATCACAGCCTGGAGCTGTCATTGTGTCTTCTCTTATAGAACATTGACCCTCCACATCTGTCAGCGGCTCCTCGGTCGTGTCATGACTGAACCAATATTGTAATCTCTGTCCTGCCGCTTTATAACAGACACGCTGAAAAGACTGATCCGCTTGTTAAAGAACGGAGGATTTCCGTGAACACCTCAATGACTCCAGCTCCAGGGTATAAAGGCAAAGATAATGCAAAGAATGACAGGAGCAAATGATAAAAGAGACAGGATGACACCATTCGAATAAAGTGTCATCTGTGACACAACCCGGCTGTTATACAATTGTTAGGGTCTATTCACACGGTAGAATTCCGTCTGAAAGCTGTATTCCATTGGAAATGTTTTTTTTTTTTTTTAAATCAACTGGTGCCAGAAAGTTAAACAGATTTGTAAATGACTTCTATTAAAAAGTCTTTACCCTTCCAGTACTTATTAGCAGCTGTATGCTACAGAGGAAATTCTTTTCTTTTTGAATTTCTTTTTTGTCTCGTCCACAGAGCTCTCTGCTGACACCACTGTCCGTGTCAGGAATTGTCCATCCCCAATCCCCATAGCAAACCTATGCTGCTCTGGACAGTTTCTTACACGAACAGAGGTGTCAGCAGAGAACACTGTGGACGAGACAAAAAATAAATAAAAAAAAAGGAAATAATTTCCTCTGTAGCATACAGCTGCTAAAAAGTACTGGAAGGGTAAAGATTTTTTTTAATAGAAGTCATTTACAAATCTGTTAACCTTTCTGGCACCAGGTGATTTAAAAAAAAAAATGTTTTCCATCGGAGTACCCCTTTAAATGAAATCCCAATACACTTGGGATTCCGCATTCCTGTTGACACTTCAGAATTTGCACAAGAAGGGGTTAAAGAATGAAGTGAAAAATGGAAAATGTCCCTTGAGTAGGAAACACTGTGAAGCTTTTTACATCATACGTAAATTCTGAATAGAACAATCTGTCATCTCAGCGCGTACAATGTTATTGGTGTTAACAGAGATTAGTTCCTACAGCAGATACTGTGTCCCGCCATTGGGAATCGAAGCACGAGAGAATAAAGAGCAGATTATTGGGCACCGGAGGAAAGTCTCTTTTGCATCGTGATGGAAGGATCAGACTTTGTGCAAGCGGCATGTGCACTCAGGCTTCCAGGTTGGGGGTCGATAAATGACAGCACAAAAGTACATTGCTTTATGCTGAGTAGAAGGCCTAGGCCAGCGTTTCCAAACCAGGGGGCCGCCAGTTACCGCAAAACTACTCCTAGCATGCGTCCATCCCCCTCTGTAGGAGCGTCTGAGCGTTTACTTTTAAGTGCATTATAAACTGTATTGCCCCCCCGGGATAATTATTGTGTATTATCCTGCTCAAACAAATGTAATGAGCATTGACTAAGGCCAGGGAAGGAGGAGTTTTGTGGACATGTGCTGGCAGCCATCTTGGATTTTTCAGTTCCAGCTGAGCAAGCAGAGAGGAATCTGCTAGGAGATTGAACAAGAACCAGTACTGGTAGCAGGAAAGCTTCTGTAAGATTTCTAACAAATGGAAGGCCAGCTGGTGCAAAACTACAACTTCCAGCATGCCCGGACAGCCAAAGGCTGTCCGGGCATGCTGGGAGTTGTAGTTTTGCAAAAGACAGAAGCACCTTGGTTGGAAAACACTGACCTTGGCACTGGTATTGTACAATACCTACATGGGCACTGTTATAATCGTACCTGGCCCAGATCCAGCCATGCCTCCGCCTTCCATGCATCACGGCCGGCAGTGCTCGGCCCTGCTCGTCATTCGTCACATTGTGATGCTGCCGACCCAGCCAATCAGTAGGTATTTAAAATGTAAATGGATAGCTCACAAGTTGAGTTGCCTGTGATCATGGATTATCCCTCACTAGTCTCCCCGCTCCCCATTCCTACTTGTCTATTGCCTATTCCTGATCTCTTGCCTGTTACCTGTCTATTCTCCTGCATGGTTATTCTGTACCTTGAAGACCTCTCGGTTTGACTCTTGCTTGTCACTGTAATGTTCAGCGCTCTGGCCAGACACGCTGGCCGTGATCGCTTTCCTCCACTCTCCTCCTCAGCCGGCGGGGCTGGGATGCACCCGCATGCGAATCCCAGCCCGTCACTCACCTCTTCTCTCTGTTGTCCCTCTGGTCCTCTCGCAGCACCAGTGCGCGTGCTCCCGCCTCCTAGGGCACGCTCGCGCCGGAGCTCTAAGATTTAAAGGGCCAGTCCGCCCGTAATTATGATCTACACCTGCACCTATCCTAAAAGTATCAGTACCTACCACTAACTTCTACTGGATCTTTGTTTGCCTTAGTGCCCTAGAGAAAGCATTTGTAGTCTTGCCTTGCTGTGTTCCTGACCCCATTGTTCCGTAAACTGACCTTGCTCCAGTGCCGCCTGCCTATTGACCTCCTACTACATTCCTGACTTTGCACCTATGCCGCCTGCCCTGACCTTCTGCTATCCAGACCACGAGTTGCCGTCACCCTCCTGTGCCTCGAATCTCCTCAGCCGCCTGTGTGGTCGAGTTGCGCCAGGTGTAGCGACCTGGGTGCCGCCTGCCGCAGCAGATCCATCCTGCTTTGCGGCGGGCTCTGGTGAAAACCAGCGGCACCTAGACTACGCTCCCTGGCACGGCCCTTGTCATCTACCAGACAGGTGCAGCGGATCCACTACTACCCTAGTGCTATAGCCTAATGTTGTGAGTCTTACAGTCCTGCTTCTGCACTTGCTTCTGATTTTGTACAGTGCAGCTCTCCTGTTTTGGACCCTTTGGCTTGCCCCTTGATTTCCCTTTGAATTCTGACATTGTCTTTGTTTCTTTGTGCCTGTGTGTTGCCAACCCGATCTGTCTGACTTCCATAGTAGAACAACTGTGATGGTGGTGGGAGTTGTAGTTCTGCAAAGTCAACCAAAATGGTTGTTAGACTCACCACTAGTGTTGCTCACGAATATTCGCAATTCGAATATTATTCGCGAATATCGCATATTCGCGAATTCGCGAATTTCGCGAATATAGCGCTATATATTCGTAATTACGAATATTCGTTTTTTTTTTGTTGTTTTTTTTCACAGTTCACATCACAGTGATCATCCCTCTCTGCTTCCAGCCTGTGTGGTGTAAAGAAGGCTCTAATACTACTGTGTGAGACTGGCGTGCGAAAATTCGCATATGCGCAAATTTGCATATGCTAATTTTCTTATATGCGAATTTTCGCGTATACTAATTTTGTATATGCTAATATTCACATATGTTAATTTTCGCATACGCGAATGTTCGCATATGCGAAAATAAAACGAGAATATAACGAATATGCGAATATTCGCGAATATATGACGAATATTCGTCCATATATTCGCGAATATTCGCGAATTCGAATATGGCCTATGCCGCTCAACACTACTCACCACAGTTGACTGTCACTTGGGAGGAAATAGATCCGCTGGACCACAGTAGTCTGGAACACGAGGGGTAGTAGATCCGCTGGACCTCTGTGGCAGATGACGTGGGTCGTGCCAGGGAGCGGAGTCTAAGGTGCCGCTGGTTTTCACCAGAGCCCGCCACAAAGCAGGATGGTCTTGATGCAGCAGGCGGCACCCAGGTCGCTAACCCTTGGCACGACTTGACCACATAGGCGGCTGAGGTGATGCCAAGTACAAAAGGGAAGAGACAGGATGTAGTCTGGATAGCAGGAGGTCAGGGCAGGCGGCAAATGACCATACACAGGAATGTAGCAGAAGGCCAGTAGGCAGGCGGCAAGGTACACGTTCAGGTCATGGAATACTAGGTCTGGTACACGGCAAGGAAACACAGTATAACGCTTTCACTAAGGCATTGGGGCAAACAAAGATCTGGCAGAGGAATGAGGGAGGTGCAGAAGCTTAAAAGTGCAAACCATAACTAGGGGAGCACTGGCCATTAAAATCTAAGAGCTCCGGCGCACGTGTGCCCTAGGAGGGGGGCATGCGCCCCGGAGCTGAGAGGAAGAAGCAGAGGACTGAGGTGAGTGACGGGTCCGGGTTCGCATGTGGGCGTGTCCCGCGATGCAAATCCCAGCCCAGACAGCTGGGGAAGGGAGAGGAACAATGCGCTCACGGCCAGGAGGTACGGCTGGAGCGCTAATTGTCACAATGGTTCTGGGAACAACCCATAGAATGCTCCCCAGCAGTGAATGAGCTCGGATTGTCAGGAATGAATGGAATGGATATCTACTTACAGGCAAAATAATGGAGTAGAAAGTGGTTCTTCACCCAAAGTGGTTCTTCACCCAAAGTGGTTCTTCACAGTGGTTATTCAACCGAATCTGAAAAACCTCCAAGTACTTACAGTAGCTATTGAATACCTAGATGTACAGAAACATGAAAATGTCCCTTTTTATTATTGAAATAGAAAGGAGGAATCTGCGGAAGGTCGCCGTCTCTCCGTGTTCACCACTGTTTTGTTCCGCACGCGCTCGGTAATGAATTAACTCTTCACTGGCATCTCTTGCCTTTCGCCTTTCATGTGAGTCACAATAGCCTTGATTTCAAAGGAATAAATTGGTAAAGTGGATTTCACATGAAATCATTTGCCGACTCCGAGTTATGTTTTTCGTCCTTGATAAAGAAAGCTTCATCCCAATTTACTCGCTGAATCGCTGACCTCTAACATGGGGGGAAATCACATTCTTAAACGGTTATTGTCGCACTGACTCGCCATTCTTTCTTACGGTGTAAATTGTAGGAATCAGCGGAGATGACATTATGATCACTGTTCCCCGTGTTTTCCTACTGTATCGCCGGATTGCTTGATGTTACAAGCTGGGACGTGGAATAGGCAATTCGTGAATCGTCCTTTTGGAGGCTTAAAACGATTTCTTCTTTGTAGTGTGAGTTATACCTTCACGCCTATTGACAAGCAGAGGTCCGAGTAATTTTGAGATTTAGTTTATACAATCATAACTTTGATGAAATCTGATCATTTTGACGTGTAAACCGGGGCGGCGCCACCTATAGGCAAGGTAGGCGCAGGTCTAGAGTACACATTGAATGAGGGCGCTGTGCTGCCAGGGAATAGGATTTTTTTTTAGTTTTTTTTTTAAAGGGGTACTCAGAGTTTTGAACAAACTGTTCCAAATGCTGGAGCCAGCACCGGGAGCTCGTAGCGTCATGGCCCGCCCCCTCAATGCAAGTTTATGGGAGGGGGCGTGACGGCTGTCACGCCCCCTCCCATAGACTTGGACTGAGGGGGCGGGCCGTGACATAAAGAGGGGGCGTGGTTATGACGTCATGAGCTCCCGACACCAGCTCCAGCATTCCGAACAGTTTGTTCCAAATGCTGAGCAGCAGTACTCTGGTGCAGAGTATTCCTGCTCCGTCCTGCCCGGGCTGCAAAATAAATGAAAATAAACCATCTCTCACCTTCCTGGGTTCCCGCCGAGCGGCACTACAGCTGATCGGTCTTCCGGTCCATCTTCTTCATACTTTTGGATGTAACGAAGCGTCACATGGCGCTCAGCCTATCGCCGGCCGCCGCGATGTTCTGCCTCGGCCACCAGCAGTGGATTCTCCCCAGGGGTCAAGTCCTGGGGAAAAAAAAGCATGGGAACTCACCCAAGATTTCTACTCAAGGGCTGCTCCTGCTAATGGGAATGGTGTTCATGCTGTGGAAAAAGTGTAGGAACTTAGTTCCCATTCATTCCTGCAGGTCTTGAGCCCTGACTCTCCCCCACCCAGTTTGCGGTATCCCCTATACTAGTGGAGAATGGTTATTCTCATTTTATACACCACATGTCACGATGACATTACACACTGTGAAATGTTGGTTTACTATACACTGTGCCTTTATATTTTTGTATAGGCATTGCAAGTGTTGAGACAGGTTTCTCATTAGCCCTTCCTGCAAAATTAGGTGAAGTGAGGAGGAGCTTATTGTTCGCCTGGCCTGCTCTTCAGGGGTTAGTCAGTAAGCTGAATCCAAGACATTGTAGAGTGATTAGAAGAGGTGTAAGTTGTCTGTGATGACAGACAAGACAAGCTTGTAAGGAGAAATGTAGGAAAAAAGGACCTCACGGCCCTTGTCAAGGCCTCTTAGGCTCCCAGCCTGGCCTAGAAACCTGATTGCTGGTCTGCTGCATTTTTCTGGAAGATCTTCACCCCGCAGTTGGGATTTGTGGTTCTGAAGTTGAGTAGTGCACAGCTGGGAATTGTGCTGGATGAGACTGGCTGGAGAGGAATTTGTCTGTCTGAAGCTGAGTGACTTGACTACTTAAAGATTTTATTTGTCTCAAGTAACCAAAATTTTTTGTCTTTCATGTCTACCACACCTTAAAGGACCCTTGACAGCCTATTCCCAAAAAAATTGTACCCCCATATTAGAGACATTTTGTAATGATTACAGTATAACTCTATAACTCTATAATCAAGGCAGGTTTATTGGATGCAACGCGTTTCGCTGCGCATGCGCAGCGAAACGCGTTGCATCCAATAAACCTGCCTTGATTTTATGCTGCTACTCCTCCTGGCTCCTTCATCCAGCGCCGATATCTCCTACTCCTACGGTCCATCTGCCTATCTATGATCCTCATTGGAGATCATAGCAGCTCATATCCAATTCTCCTATTTGTGTGCTCTCTGCTTGAAACCTCTTTCCCGAAATACGTATAACCGAGAGTCTTGTTATCAGTGACGGCTTGTATTGATGGTATTTCTGGGAAAGCAACTGATTTGGAGAAAACTATCTCAATTTAATTCCAGACTGTGTGAGAACTCGTGTCAACTACTCTGCAATGTGTCTCAATGTCAGCTTCCCAGTAAGATCAATGACTCCTTCCCCTTCTTACATACATCCGAATATTTATTTTCACAGTTATGTGGATACAAATAACAAGAAAAGGTGGAACTAAACACTAAAATGGCTTTTAATACTTAAAGGGGTACTCCCATGGAAAACTTTTTTTTTTTTAATCAACCGGTGCCAGAAAGTTAAACAGATTTGTAAATCACTTCTTTAAAAAAAAATCTTAATCCTTCCAGTAGTTTTTAGGGGCTGTATACTAAAGAGAAATCCAAAAAAGAAATGCATTTCCTCTGATGTCAGGACCACAGTGCTCTCTGCTGACCTCTGCTGTCCATATCAGGAACTGTCCAGAGCAGGAGAAAATCCCCATAGCAAACATATGCTGCTCTGGACAGTTCCTAAAATGGACAGCAGAGGTCAGCAGAGAGCACTGTGGTCATGACATCAGAGGAAATGCATTTCTTTCATTTTTTTTATTTCTTTTTAGTATACAGCCCCTAATAAGTACTGGAAGGATTAAGATTTTTTAATAGAAGTAATTTACAAATCTGTTTAACTTTCTGGCACCAGTTGATTTAATAAAAAAAAAAAAAAAAAAAAAGAGTACCCCTTTAACATTAAACTTTTGTACACATGTTTATTTGGTGTATGACTAAGGCCTTGTTCTAAGGCCGAAACGCGTCACTGTACCTTGTGTTCCTGTATGTGACCATCTGGTGAAATAAATATCATCCTCTGAGTTATCGGACGCTGGACTCCTTCCTTTTCTTGCTGCAATTTGGGCGAGGTCCACGCCCTATCCGTGTGCACCTGAGGTGAGCTGAAGCATTTCTGTCTCTCTGCTCTACATGTTTATTATGTGTCAAAGAAAAATATAGTACAGTTTAGGGATGTCTATGCAGCCCGAGAGTTACAGGATCAGAAGATGTACTGCAAGTCTATGGGGCTTCCGGTACATCTCCTGATTACATTGCTCTCGGCCTGTGGAGATTTCCCGGGAGTTTTAAACATCCTGCCCTCAGGCTGTTATGGTAAAGTATGATTTAACTGTCCGGCCGGCAGGTGCAGAGAATAGTTAGTGTGGGGTTAGGGGGGGAGGGGACAAGTGGAAGTGGAAGAGAATATTCATTGTGGGCTAGGAGAATAGTAAGGGGAGAGAACACATCGGTGCAGGGGCAGGAAGAGGGCATGGCAGCACAGGAGTACCAGGAGGATGAGCAGCCTATCTCTGTTAGGGCTTCAGGAGATTGAGAAATGCATGCCACTCAGCTTTTCAAATCTCCTGATGAGCTCCGAAATGGCTGCTTTACCAGGAAACTAGAAAAGTACCAGGAAACTAGAAAAGTACTGTGAGCCTTGTACTGTGTAATGCGTGCCTCCCAGCTTACCCAGACTCCTGAAGAGCTACAATATGGCTGCTTAACCAGACACATTCTTGTTGGCAGACTACGAAAGCTGGGTTGCATGCAGTACACAGTTCAGAGCTCACAGTACTTCCCAAGCTTTCCCAGTCTCCTGAAGAGATTATTTATATATATATATATATATATATATATATATATATATATATATATCATTGTTCACCAGGCAACACCGGGTACTCTAGTCCCTTATAAAGCAAGATATTGTTCTGTTAAAACAAATCCACCTTTGTTTATATAGGAAGCAAATCTAACATTGTCATATGTCATCATTCGCGGTGCGATCAACCATCTTCTGTTGACAGATCTTTCTGTGCACTTTGCTTGTGAAATGCGTAACACATGACATATAGTGTGAAGAACAGCTGAGCAGATGAATAGCTTCCATTGACAGTCAGTATAGATAGTCATGTGTTGGTGACCCAGATCACGAAGTCTATAGGTAACAAATAGTGTTGCTCGCAAATATTCGCAATTCGAATTTTAATCGCGAATATCGCATATTCGCGATTAAAATTCGAATTGCGAATATTCGCGAACAACACTATTTGTTACCTATAGACTTCGTGATCTGGGTCACCAACACATGACTATCTATACTGACTATCTATGTATATTGCGAATATAGCACTATATATTCGCAATTACGAATATTCGCTTATTTTTTTTCCCACAGTAGACATCACAGTGATCACTGCATCCCTCTCTGCTCTTCGCATATGCGCATATCCGCGAATATTGAGCCCACCCCAGTGGCGTTGCGACCCGGGTGCGGGGGGTGCGGCCCGCACCGGGTGACACCAACCTAGTGGGGTGACACCAAGACGCTCCGCAGCACCCACACCCCCTCCCCAGCTACACTGACACCCCCCTATGTGCCCGACCGGCCTCCCATCCGTCAGCACCCCCCCCTGTGCTGTGTGTGCGGTGCACCCGTCCATTAGCAACCCCCCCCCCCTTTCAGTGCGCCCGTCCGTCATCACGCCCCCCATCTCACCTTCACCAGTACTGTGCCCGGCCTCCGCTCCCACGTCTGCGCCGGCCTGACGTCATACCGCATGGCCGCGCAGGGGGACGTCAGTTACGTCACTCGCATTGCGCCCGGTGAGAAGGATCGCTGCGCTGGATGGGTGAGTGTGTGTGTCTGTCTCTATCTATGTTTGTGTGTGTGACTGTGTGTGTGTGTGTGTGTGTGTGACTCTGTGTATTTGTGTGACTCTGTGTGTGACTGTGTGTTTGTGTGACTGTGTGTGTGTGTGTGTGTGTGACTCTGTGTATTTGTGTGACTCTGTGTGTGACTGTGTGTTTGTGTGACTGTGTGTGTGTGTGTGTGTGACTCTGTGTATTTGTGTGACTCTGTGTGTGACTGTGTGTTTGTGTGACTGTGTGTGTGTGTGTGTGACTCTGTGTGTCTGTCTGTGAGTGTGTGTCTCTCTGAGTGTGTGTGTGACTCTGTGTATTTGTGTGACTCTGTGTATTTGTGTGACTCTGTGTGTGTGTGTGTGTCTCTCTGAGTGTGTGTGACTCTGTGTATTTGTGTGACTCTGTGTATTTGTGTGACTCTGTGTATTTGTGTGACTCTGTGTGTCTGTCTGTGAGTGTGTGTCTCTCTGAGTGTGTGTGTGACTCTGTGTATTTGTGTGACTGTGTGTGTGTGTGTGACTCTGTGTGACTCTGTGTCTGTCTGTGAGTGTGTGTCTCTCTGACTGTGTGTTTGTGTGTGTGTCTCTCTGTGTTGTATGTGTTTTTTTTTTTTTTGTGTGTGTGTGTGTGCGTGTGTGGGGAGACTTTGACACATTGTGGGGAACCTGCAAGGGAACCTGCGGCCTAATGTGGGGAGTCTATGCTACCTAATGTGGGGAGTCTATGCTACCTAATGTGGGGAGTCTATGCTACCTAATGTGGGGAGTCTATGCTACCTAATGTGCGGAGTCTATGATACCTAATGTGCGGAGTCTATGCTACCTAATGTGGGGGGTCTATGCTAGATAATGTGGGGAAGCTGATACCTAATGTGGGGAATCTGTGCTACCTAATATGGGGAAATTGCTACCTAATGTGGGGTAACTGGTACCTACCTAATGTGGGGAAACTGGTACCAAATGTGGGGAATCGATGCTACCTAATGTGGGGAAACTGCTACCTACCTAATGTGGGGGAACTGCTGCCTACCTAATGCTCCCCCCCCCCTGGCAATAGCACCCTCATCATCCGCCAGCAACTAACCCCCCCCCCCCAGCAGCACCTCCATCAGCAGATCCTGATGGTGGATGATGGCGGTGCTCCTGCCAGGAGGATGATCCTGCCGATGGATGATGGGGGTGATACTGCCAGGGGGGATGGCCATTAGCACCCTCATCATCCTTCAGCAACACCCCCCCCAGTAGTAGCACCCCGATCATCCACTAGCAACACCACCAATACCCCCCTCCCGTGGTAATAGCATCAGCTAACGGATGGTGAGGGGTGTTACTGCGGTTGTGGTATTATATTCAGAGGGTGCACTGTATGGCAACGTTATATTCAGAGGGCGCAGTTTGTGGTAGTATTATATTCAGAGGGCACAGTGGGTGGTAGTGTTATATTTGGAGGGCACAGTGGGTGGTAGTATTATATTCAGAGGGCGCAGTTTGTGGTAGTATTATTAGAGATGAGCGAACTTACAGTAAATTCGATTCGTCACGAACTTGTCGGCTCAGCAGTTGATGATTTATCCTGCGTAAATTAGTTCAGCCTTCAGGTGCTCCGGTGGGCTGGAAAAGGTGGATACATTCATAGGAAAGATTCTCCTAGGACAATATCCACCTTTTCCAGCCCACGGGAGCTGAAAAAGCTGAAAGCTGAACTAATTTATGCAGGAAAAGCCATCAACTGCCGAGCCGAGAAGTTTGTGACGAGTTGAATTTACTGTAGTTTGCTCATCTCTAAGTATTATATTCAGAGGGCGCAGTGGGTGGTAGTAATATATTCAGAGTGTACAGTATGTGTTGGTATTATATTCAGAGGGTACAGTATGTGATAGTATTATATTCAGGGGTACAGTATGTGATAGTATTATATTCAGAGTGTACAGTATGTGATAGTATTATATTCAGGGGTACAGTATGTGATAGTATTATATTCAGGGGTACAGTATGTGGCAGATTTATATTCAGAGGGTACAGTATATGGTAGTATTATATTCAGAGGGTACAGTATGTGATAGTATTATATTCAGGGGTACAGTATGTGGCAGATTTATATTCAGAGCGTACAGTATGTGTTGGTATTATATTCAGAATGTACAGTGTGTGGTAGTATTATATTCAGAGGGTACAGTATGTGATAGTATTATATTCAGGGGTACAGTATGTGGCAGATTTATATTCAGAGGGTACAGTATGTGTTGGTATTATATTCAGAATGTACAGTGTGTGGTAGTATTATATTCAGATGGTACAGTATGTGGTAGTATTATATTCAGTGGATACGGTGTGTGTATATTCAGAATGTACAGTGTGTGGTAGTATTATATTCAGGGGTACAGTATGTGGCAGATTTATATTCAGGGGTACAGTATGTGGCAGATTTATATTCAGAATGTACAGTATGTGTTGGTATTATATTCAGAATGTACAGTGTGTGGTAGTATTATATTCAGTGGGTATGGTGTATGGAAGGTTTATTATCAAAGAGTATAGTGTATAGTAGTATTATATTTAGAGGATACAGTGTCTGGCAGGTTTATAATAATAATAATTGTTTTCATATAGAGGATGAGAATGCGCTGACATAGTGAGGAGACGTCTGGGCGTCACATTCTACAGACAGAAGTTTTAGCTGGACCAGGCGGTATGTACCATCTGATTTAGATAAGGAAAGACTATAGAGAAGACGTCACCTGTAGTCACTGATATCATTGCGTATTCTCATCACTATAGAGAAGACGTCACCTGTAGTCACTGATATCATTGTGTATTCTCCTCACTATAGAGAAGACGTCACCTGTAATCACTGATATCATTGTGTATTCTCCTCACTATAGAGAAGACGTCACCTGTAGTCACTGATATCATTGTGTATTCTCCTCACTATAGAGAAGACGTCACCTGTAATCACTGATATCATTGTGTATTCTCCTCATTATAGAGAAGACGTCACCTGTAGTCACTGATATCATTGTACATTCTCCTCACTATAGAGAAGACGTCACCTGTAATCACTGATATCATTGTGTATTCTCCTCACTATAGAGAAGACGTCACCTGTAGTCACTGATATTATTGTGTATTCTCCTCACTATAGAGAAGACGTCACCTGTAGTCACTGATATCATTGTACATTCTCCTCTCTATGTCCTATCAGAGCTGTAGTCGCTTGTCAGTTCTACAGTTATGGTCAGTGAAACTACAACTCCCAGCATAACCTCACCACTGCTCAAAGGGGTACTCTACTGGAAAACATTTTTTTTTATCAACTGGTGCTACAAAGTTAAACAGATTTGTAAATTACTTCTATTTAAAAATCTTAATCCTTCCAGTACTTATTAGCTGCTGTATAAGCGATTCACAGGAAGTTATTTTCTTTTTTAATTTATTTTCTGTCTGACCACAGTGCTCTATGCTGACACCTCTGTCCATGTCAAGAACTGTCCATAGTAGGAGCAAATCCCCATAGCAAACCTATCCTTCTCTGGACAGTTCCTGACATGGACAGAGGTGTCAGCAAATAGCACTGTGGTCAGATTGGAAAGAACTACGCAACTTCCTGTGGAGCATACACCAGCTTATAAGTACTGTAAGTATTAAGATTTTAAATAGAAGTAATTTAAAAATCTGTTTAACTTTCTGGCACCAGTTGATATTAAAGTAAATGTTTTCCAGTGGAGTACCCCTTTAAGTAATTCTGGGAGCTGTATATTTAAATGGTGAAAACTTCTTTAACACTTTCCTATTCTGTGGCAACTGGTATATCTGATTATTATACTGGAATTTCTCACAATGCGCTACAACAGTGGTGTCTGTCACAACAGGCTAAAAACTTACTGGGGGGAGGGGGGAGGTATGGGGGTGACACCATTTTCTACCGCACCGGGTGACACCAACCCTAGCAACGCCACTGGCCCACCCATCTTTAACCTCTTAAGGACCCATGACGTACCGGTACGTCATGAGTCCGCTCCCGATCTATAACGCGGGGCATCATAGCGGGTCGGGCCCGGCCTCTAACAACGTCCGGGACCCGTGGCTAATAGCGCGCGGCATTGATCGCGGTGCCACGCGCTATTAACCCTTCAGACACGGCGTTCAAAGTTGAACGCCGCGCCTAAAGTGAAAGTAAAACCATCCCGGTTAGCTCAGGGAGCTGTTCGGGATCGCCGCGGGGAAATCGCGGCATCCCGAACATCTTACATGACAGCCGGAGGGTCCTTACTTGCCTCCTTGCTGTCCGATCGCCAAATGGCTTCTCAGTGCCTAAGATCCAGACATGAGCAGTCAAGCGGCAGAATCATTGATCACTGGTTATAGTGCAAATAACACTGGCTATAACACTGCAAAAAATAAAGTGAATAAAGATCATTTAACCCCCTCCCTAATAAAAGTTTGAATCACCCCCCTTTTCCCATAAAAAAAAACCAGTTTAAATAAAAATAAACATATATGGTATCACCGCGTGCGGAAATGTCCGAATTATAAAAATAAATCATTAATTAAACCGCATGGTCAATGGCGTACGCGCAAAAAAAACTCCCAAAGTCCAAAATAGTGAATTTTTGATCAATAAGTCCGATCAATGCAAAAATGGTACCACTAAAAACTTCAGATCACGGCGCAAAAAATTAGCCCTCATTCCGCCCCATACACGGAAAAATTAAAAATTTATAGGGGTCAGAAGATGACAATTTTAAACGTATTAATTTTCCGGCACGTAGTTATGATTTTTTCCAGAAGTGCGACAAAATCAAACCTATATAAGTAGGGGATCATTTTATTCGTACTGACCTACAGAATAAAGAGAAGGGGTCATTTTTTCAGAAAAATGTACGACGTAGAAACGGAAGCCCCCAAAAGTTACAAAATGGCGTTTTTTTTTTTCAATTTTGTCTCACAATGATTTTTTTTCCCGTTTTGCTGTAGATTTTTTGGTAAAATGACTGACGTCATTACAAAGTAGAATTGGTGGCGCAAAAAATAAGCCATCATATGGATTTTTAGGTGCAAAATCGAAAGAGTTATGATTTTTTAAGGAAAAAACGAAAATGCAAAAACGGAAAAGCCCCGGGTCCTCAAGGGCTTAATGGTATAGGGAACTAATGGACTAGTGCAGTGGTCTCCAACCTGCGGACCTCCAGATGTTGCAAAACTGCAACTCCCAGCATGTCCCGGACAGCCAACGGCTGTCCGGGCATGCTGGGAGTTGTAGTTTTGCAACATCTGGAGGTCCGCAGGTTGGAGACCACTGCACTAGCCCTTTAGTTCCCTATACCACTGAAGAAGGGAGGGCTCAATATTTGCGAATATGCGCATATATTTTCGAATATGCGCATAAATATGTAGAAAAAGACGATATAACGAATATGCGAATTTCGCGACTATATGACAAATATTCGTCCATATATTCGCAAAATATCGCGAATTCGAATATGGCCTATGCCGCTCATCACTAGTAACAAACCTACATAACCTACTCCAGCCCTTTCTCCTCGGCCATGACAAGTCTTGTGGAGGGGGGGAGAAGTTCAGGGCGAGGTCACCGAGCTATCAGAGGCGGACACTACGGCTCTGTGCTGGTCCCAGTGCTAAGTATAGGGATTTATAGGAAATGAAGTCAGAAACAATCCCAATAAAATCCAATGAGTTTATTCACATTACGCTAAAACGGCATCAAGTCCAGGTCTAAGGTTTTGGGAATTAGATTTCTGGAGGCTCAGGGTGAAGGCAGAGCGGTGGACCACCTGTTTGTGAGTCCGGTTTCAGGGGGCGCTGTGATAAATCATGGTCAGACACAGGTTGGGATTTTATTTTCCCATCCTTACTGCAGAAATATCACAACAATAACAGCAAGCTATATGTCCGCTGTTGGGAAGGGTATACTTAAAGGGGTACTCTGGTGAAAACCTTTTTTCTTTTAAATCAACTGGTGGCAGAAAGTTAAACATATTTGTAAATTACTTCTATTAAAAAATCTTAATCCTTCCTGTACTTATTAGCTTCTGAATACTACAGAGGAAATTCTTTTCTTTTTGGAATGCTCTCTGATGACATCACGAACACAGTTCTCTCTGACGTTATTATAATAATAATAATAATAACACTTTATTTATTGTTGTCCTTAGTGGGATTTGAACCCAAGTCCCCAGCACTGCACGGCAGCAGTGCTAACCACTGAGCCACCATGCTGCCCTTAGCATACATCTGCTATGCACAGTTGCTAAAATGGACAGAGATGTCAGAAGAGAACACTGTGCTCGTGATGTCATCAGTGTTCCAAAAAGAAAGGAATTTCCTCTGTAGCATTCAGCAGCTAATAAGTACTGAAAGGATTAAGGATTTTTTTAATAGAAGTAATTTACAAATATGTTTAACTTTCTGCCACCAGTTGATTTAAAAGAAAAAAGGTTTTCACCGGAGTACCCCTTTAAATATTACTGAAACAGAATTTCTGTCTTTTACAAATCAGCTGTGATGGTGTGTGACAGGCAGGGTTGTGAAGGAGCGCTCTCACAGCGTTCAGAGCTATTGGTCTTTCTGGGCACCTGGTCTGGTCTTCCTGGTCTGTCACGTACTTCTTGGTATTAGATCATTATGTATGTATGGTGACTGGGGTGTTGCAGTATGTAGCAGGGTCTGGTGGTATTAACCCTGGGGGCAAGCTGTTGTTAACCTCTTAGTGTTCGTGACGCCAGGATGTGGTTATTCCGGTTTGGTAACCGCCGTCAACCAACCCAAAACGGTTTTGTAATAAAGGAATTGTGATAGCCTGGGGGAGTAGGGTGTAGGGAGTGTAGCTGTGCGGTGATTAAAGGGTGCTTGTTAACCCTAGCTATTCGTGAAGCCAGGGTGAGGGCTCCTCAGTAATGCTTGTCCTACCATCACCCTTCCCAAGAGCGATAGTGAGGTAGATAATAATAGAATGTCCACAACCAGAGAGTTTTCTGAAACAGGTATAACTTTTACTGAAGATTTTCTGCAAGCTTCATAAACGGAACAGTCTCTATGCATACAACTGCTTTCTTTGCAGATTGACAAAGGTTGGGACTTTAGCAATTTAGAGTCTTTAAGGTATTATGCGCTGTTCCACTGGATTTTAGGTTATTTAGTTGCGGTCCAGTAATCACGCTTTAGCGGGGGTAGTTTAGAACTCACGGTTTTAGTTCAGCTGAGGCCAATAGGTTTTCAGGCCTAGCATGTCTTTGCAAGTTGCGCAGATCCGTCCTGCTAGTCCGGCATCCATGAGAGCAGCAACCCAAGAGAGTGATAACTGGCTACAGCTCCCTTATATGGGCAGGGGCTGGACTAGTGCTAATTGGTCCAATACTTGTGTCAATCACCATTACAAAGGATTGTGGGCAACATGTGACCCAAGGACCTCCAAAGGTCCTCCAACATACCATAGAGGATATTAACATGGTCACATGACTGAAGGTCCTGCGACGCTTAACAAGGTAAGTACTATACATTATTTTAAATATACATTATTTATCAAATATATACATGTATTAACATTAGAGAATTAGAGTAGAGGAGAGGCGACTAGGGGCTGTCCCACCTGAGGGACCCTACCTGAGCGTAGTTACTCTGAATTTGGGGACCTCTACACTAGGTACGGTATGCAATACGGTACCGGGACATCACAGAATGTCCACAGCAGGGATTCTGAATAAACTGGAACTTTTACTTGAAATGCTAAGGAAAGAGTCTTTACAATTATGCAGTTTTTATTATTACAATTATATAGTTTTTATTATTACAATTATGTAGATTTTTTCATTGAAGTAATTTACAAATCTGTTTAACTTTCTGGCACCAGTTGATTTAGAATATTTTTTTTCCAGTGGAATACCCCTTTAAAAGCAGCTGTGGTTCCTTTCCTTTGTGGTTCCAAACCCAACCAAAATGACAAACAAAGGTTTATACAGTATAAAAAGTAGAAGCATACATATGTATATTTCACATGGAAAAAGGCACATCATCTAGCTTTGCGACTAGGAAACCTCAACATTACACATGGGAACCCCCCGCGATCTTAAACAAGTACAGTCCAAGTATAAACATAAACCAACAAGGTGATAGAACATTTCAAACCAGTGTTTTTTGCCCAGTTTTGGATTGGCCTCGTTAAAGGGGTACTCCACTGCCCGAGTCTTTGGAACATTTTGTTCCAAATGTTGAGTGCAGGCTGTGGGGGTTGTGATGTCACAGCACACCCCCTCAATGCAAGTCTATGGGAGGGGGCGTGGCAGTCGCCACGCCCCCTTCCATAGACTTGCATTGAGGGGACGTGGTGTGACGTCACAAGGGGTGTGGCCATGATGTCACGACCCCCGCAGCCCGCACCCAGCGTTCGGAACAGAATGTTCTGAACTCTGAGGCAGTGGAGTACTCCTTTAATTCTTATGAACTTCATTTGTTTCAACCAGGTTTCTTTAACTACTCTTCACTGTAACTCATCCTAATACTGCTTGTCCTCCATTACTTAAACCCTGCTTTGCCAGGACTATTCTCACATCCAGGGACGGGCACAGACATTTTAGGGGGCAGGGGCTGAACTGAAAAAAAGGGCACTTCCAATAATTATTTAAATAAATGTCCACATAATAATTCCAGACTGCCCAGGGCACTTTTAGGAGTGACATCAAAAAGACAGCGGCTCAAGCCCCCTTTCTAGTCAACCTGTGCACATCAAATCTGCTCCACTGTCCAATCCCTGTTTTTCCTGACTTTATATACCTGACCCTTGTATTATATGCTCTGTTGAAGTGAGTTGAATTTTTTTTTTTTTTTATAAAACCCCTTCTCAGCAGGAAGCTCAGGAGCTGTCCCAAAGAGTTCTGTGAGTTCTGTTTATTATACGGATATACATTGGTTTTTACATTTGACAAAAAGGGCAGGTAAGCTATCATGTCAAAATCATCATGTTACTTTTTGATTGGTTATTTGAGTAATGCGTCTGTATATATTAGCATATGAAGCATTCATTTCTTTCTCGGCCATAGTTCCCTTATGTTGCCTTCTCCCTATTCTACCAGAAAATTCCGGATATCTCTGTCCTTCTGCACAGTCTATATTTCTTAAAATATTTTGTCTCCCAACTTCCATCCTCTTCTTATCTTGCTTCTTCTTGCCTCATCCCAAGGTCCTCATCTTAGTTACAAGCAAATAGCAAGCTGATATATAGGTTAAGGATAGGTAACAAATATCTTTCTGCAGCATTAGTAATGGCATATAAGTATTAATATATTGATCAGTCATCAGAATCATTTTAATCAATTTGAACAACTACATTTCAGAATGCCCAACTTATTGTTTCTCTCTCTGTGGTAGGCTTTAATATTTAGTATTGTTGTTGTTGTTCCCATTGTAGCAGCCGTATCTCTGACTCATTCCCATTGTGTCTCTTTCCCAGAAATCAAGAACAAAAGGGAACAGTGCTCCATAGCATATTATATCAAGGAAGGGTGAACAGCAATAGTACCCAATAAAGTTGTGCAAACCATACACAACAATGGTATTAGTGTACAATGGTTAGCAAGACCATCCTTCTGCAGCCTTCCTGCCCAAAATCGAAGCAAACAGGAGAAAAAAGAACTTCTTGGGGGTGTAGCAGGATTGCCACAATGCAGCGCGTTTCTCGGCTCAGTTGGCGGCTTCGTCTAGCAGCATGCCTGACAAAGCAGCCATTGAGCCGAGAAACGCGTTGTATTATGGTCTTAATCAATCAGTGGTTTTGGTGGTCTGGTCAATGTCGTAGAAATCGTTTGGTGGTATTTCATTGGTGGGCCGGTCAGCGACGTGGGAATCCGGCTACCCCCCCCCCCCCCCAAGAAGCTCTCCTTTTCCCTGTTTGCCACTCTTCCCTGGCTAGACATTATGCAAAGTCAAACATTGGACCAGTTTACCTTGATTTTAAAGTGTTGAGGGAGGTATATCATGAGGACAACCTTTCCCCTATCAAAAGGATAGCGGATAAGTTTTAGATTGGATTGCAAGGGGTACAACTGCTGGGACCCCCCGCGATCTCGTGTACAGTGCCCCAGCTCTCCCTGAGAGAGGTGCGCCACAACCTCCTATGGGGGTGCCGGAGAGCCCGGGCCCCATATAGAAGATCACCGGGGGTCCCGGTGGTCTGACCCCCTCAATCTAAACATTTTTTCCCATGGTACTTCTCCTTTAATGGCCTGATCAGACTCCATTCACAAGAATCGACCCTTGTACATACAAAGCTTACTTGTTGGCTTGAATCCAAATAGTTGCAATTTCTAGACCACTGATTCTTCAGAACTTCTGCTTTCAATCCCTATTTCAGAATGATTCAGGTTTTTTTTATTTTTTTATCTCTGTTCACACACTTTCACAATCATTCATATTTTTTTTTTTTTTTTTGCATACTTGGCAAAATAAAGGTTAATGCTGCCTTAATACAGAGCAAATACATCTGTCATTTCTGTATTTCAGAAATGTCCAGTTCCTAAGAAGACTAATAATTCAGACTTTGATGGTGCTAGAGTTGAGCTAACCCCCCACGATGCAAAGGTCATTGGGGTTCTTCTTACATTTAAGGGTTTTCCAGAGATTAGGGAAAAAAAAGAGTCTGCACATCCTGCTGATTATTAGGGCCATTGGTATAGTCTTTCAGGCTGCCAGAAACACACAAGGACCTGCATTCCCATGACAGTGGTCTCAAACTGTGGCCCACCAGAAATCTGCAAAAATTCAACTCCCAGCATGCCCAAACAGCCAGAACGTAATCCTGTTCGGCTGCAGCATCATCTTTGTCTCAGCTGAAGCACAGGAAGGGACAAAGTCTAGGAAGTGAGGGAAGGACTAGCACTCTTCCGTGATCACTCCAGTCCTATCAGACTGCTACATAAAAACAGAGAGGAGGGGGTTACAGTGATTGGATGAAGGGCACAGCACGGCAGACTCAGGGAGGAAGTGAATGCCTGGTGAGTGATGGCAGGCTCAGTGCTTGCCTCGGACACGCCCCTTCCTGAGAAGTGGATGTCAGAATGAGTGAGCAGCAGAAAGGAGGGATTTGTGAGCCAAATATAGAAGCTAGACACATAAAAAAGACATGTAAAGCATCTGCATGATCTAGTAAATATACATATAGAAAATAATTTTTTTCTGTGATATGACAGGTACACTTTAAAGGGTTATTATTAACAACAACAACAATAATAATAATAATAATAATAGAAATAATAAAAGAAATAGAAATAATAATAATAATAGAAATAATAATAATTATTATTATTATTGTTCATGTTTGGGGTTAAGTCTTATGTTTGAATATGTATTTATTGAACTTACAGTAAATTCGATTCGTCATGAACTTCTCAGCTCAGCGGTTGCTGACTTTTCCTGCATAAATTAGTTCAGCTTTCCGGTGCTCCGGTGGGCTGGAAAAGGTGGATACAGTCCTTGGAAAGAGTCTCCTAGGACTGTATCCACCTTTTCCAGCCCATGGGAGCACCTGAAAGCTGAACTAATTTATGCAGGAAAAGACATCAACTGCCGAGCCGAGAAGTTCGTGATGAATCAAATTTACTGTAAGTTCGCTCATCTCCAGTATTTATTTTGTGTATTGTTGTCATGTATAAAATATAAATAAAGAATTTTTAAAGTTAAAAAAAATAATAATACTAATAGAAATAACAATAATAGAAACAATAATATTCATAGAAATAATAATAAGTATTATTATCATGAATAATAATAATAGTAGTAATAATAAATATTTTTTTCTTCTTTTTGTCATAATAATAGTAATAATAATAAAAACAACAACAATAAAAATAAAGAAATAATAAATAATAATAGAAATAATAATAATAAGTATTATTATCATGAATAATAGTAATAATAGTAATAGTAGTAGTAACAATAATAATTTTTCTTCTTTTTCATAATACCGTAATAATTATAATAATAATAATAATAATAATAAAAACTGCAATAATAATTATAATTATTATTATTATAAAGAAATAAATAATAAAAATAGAAATAATAATTATAATTATTGTTCATGTTTGGGGTTATGTCTTATGTTAGAATAAGTATTTACTTTGTGTATTGTTGTCTGTGTCTTGTTTGATGTATAAAATATAAATAAACAATATTTAAAAAAAATCTATAATATTAATAGTAACAATAATAAAAATTATAAGTATTATTATCATGAATAATAATAATAGTAATATTAATAATAATAAGTATTTTTATTAATATTATTATAATTATTCTAAATAAATAATTAATTAATGAATAATAATAATTAAATAATAATATTAATAATGAATAAATAAAAATAATAAATAATATTAATAATAATAATAAGAAGAAGAAATAATAATAACAACAACCATACAATAAAAATTTTTTTGCATTAATAAAAAAAAAAATCTACAATGTAGATTCTGCATTAAAGTCCTGCACAATGCATTGATATTCTGGGGTAAATAATACACATGACTTCTTCTCTATACTAAATAAATAATGGATTGCTTGGTGCATTCCCTCAGGATGTATCTTCTGAGAACTCATTGATGTTGTGTAGCAGATAAAACACTTTGATGTTTTTAAAAGTAGCAAGATGGTTCCTAACACCACCGGTGAGTGTCTGTAAATATGTTCTGTTCTAGTTTACTCCATTTCATCTTAGAAACAAATCTAAATGATGAAGGCGATGCCCGGAAAATGTCGAATTTCTCTGTTACCAAGCAGATTAAATAAAAAGATGTGCAAAATCTTGGATGAAGTCATAATTCAAGGCAACGTTTCCCAACCAGGGTGCCTCCAGCTGTTGCAAAAACTACAACTCCCAGCATGTCCGGACAGCCAACGGCTGTCCGGGCATGCTGGGAGTTGTAGTTTTGCAACAGCTGGAGGCACCCTGTTTGGGGAGTACTTTCTAATGACATTGCCTTGAGTTGTATTGCTTGTATTATCTGGGCACTTATCTGATAAGTACTGGAAGGATTAAGATTTTTTATTAGAAGTAATTTACAAATCTGTTTCACTTTCTGGCACCAGTTGATTTGTAAAAAATAAAAATAAAAAAAATTAATTGTTTTCTACCGGAGTACCCCTTTAACAATTGAAGAACACAAAGGGAACACAGGTGGCCCTTTTCATTGATGGGCTTATCACAGCACTTCATCTTTTTCAGTATTTTATTGGAATTTGTTCTGATGAGTGGGTGTTTGATAAAACCTTACATGCAAAACTCCCATCATGCCTCAACATGAACTTATTGCGAGAGGTTCCTATAGCTACAAAAGTCTTTTATAAATGAGCTATATCACAATGTTATCACAGCAGCAATAAATCACTTCCCCCTAGTTATAGATGTGCCGATCCGAAGCCTTTTTACCTTTCGAGAGACGTCTCCAGGCTGACACTAGAACATTTTTTGTAGATCTTAGTGGAATGCATTCGTTCAAATGCAAATGAGTCATGCAGTTTACATTGGTATTAAAGGTTTTGTCAACCCCCAGGGGCATATGGATATCAAAGAAAGGGGTTTCCTGCTCGGTAGAGGTGCTAAATGTGCAGTGTCCCAGTACCATCTCCCAGGTGACGAAGTTTAAGGTTGTTGTTTGGCTCTAAAAAGATTTCTCACATTTATAACTTGTCATTTTATCTGTCACACTGCTATCTTTACATACACTGTGGCATTTAATATATGCAAGGGTTAAAGTAGTATTCCAGTGCAATAAAACACATTCTCTATGCACAGGATAGGGGATAAGTTTTAGATTGTGGGGGGTCCGACCGCTGAGCGGTCGGACCCCCCACAATCTAAAACTTATCCCTTATCCTGTGGATAGGGGACACATTTTATTGCACTGGAATACTCCTTTAATACATATATATGAAGGATGCAAGGAACATTGGTCACTTGACCTTCCCCTTAGATTAGCTTCTGCTAGAAGCTTATGGAAGATGCGGTGGGAGGAGTCTCTTAAGTCCAACCCTATCTTCATAGAGGGCAGAACCCTGTCTCAACTAGTCTGGCCCTAGCCAGAGAATTGTGAGCAGACTGCGTCCTTCTAGGCCAGTTTATCTCTCCGGCTAAGCCTGCTGTGAAGCAAATTAACCAGGTTCTGCCATATAATCTACATCCAGTTCTTTTTTCTAAAGTCTAATTTGAGTCAACACTGGGTCACCATGATCGTGGCACAATGTGGCATTGAGGAGGTTTACCCAAGACTGTCTCCAGCCCATGCTGAGAGGGCATTCATCTCTAATATCCTGTTTATGCTTCGGGAGAGAGAATTGTCTACCTTGAAAAGGGAATAGCTGAGCAAGGACTCCTCTGCCAACACTTAACTCCTCCTGGGCTTCCAGCCACAGTTAAATCTCTCTCATGTTTATCATGACATCATTATCATTTTATGCCCTGCCAGAGGTCATAGGAATTGCAATACCAAAAAGTATTAAGTATAAGAGACTTTCCAGCCAGTAACACTGCTAATAAAGCAACTAAAGAAAAATGCGACCAGATTTCAAGCCTCCATTCAAAAGATGGTAACTTTGTTACCCTGTACTAAAAGGATTATTTATTGTCTGGATGTCCAAATCAAAGTTTAGTAAACTTCAGTTTTGCAAGTTTATCCAAATGTCTGGAATTGATTCTTTTGCATACTCACCCTCATGGGTACACCCCTCCCAGACACCTCACCTGAGTGTACCCCAGGGTCAAGGACTGTGTAGACCCACATTTACAAAAGTTGCACTGATCCACAGGAGGACATAGATGGTCAACCAGCCACAAAGGTCCACAGGGGGACATAGATGGTCAACCAGCCACAAAGGTCCACAGGGGGACATAGATGGTCAACCAGCCACAAAGCCATTTGTGACAACACTGGACTACTACCCTAAACTATCCTGGATTGCTCCAAACATACTCCTCGTGGGCACCACAAATAGTTACCATTTAATACTAAATTTTCCTGCAAATCAACAAAGTGGTCAAGGTCCAGAGGGGGACATAAATGGTCAACCAGCCACAAAGGTCCAGAGGGGGGCATAAATGGTCAACCAGCTACAAATTTCCACAGGGGGACATAGATGGTCACCAGCCACAAAGGTCTACAGGGGGACATAGATGGTCAACCAGCCTCAAGAGTCCACAGGGGGACATAGATGGTCAACCAGCCACAAAGGTCCACAGGGGGGCATAGATGGTCCACCAGCCACAAAGGTCCAGAGGGGGGCATAAATGGTCAACCAGCTACAAATTTCCACAGGGGGACATAGATGGTCAACCAGCCACAAAGGTCTACAGGGGTACATAAATGGTCAACCAGCCACAAGAGTCCACAGGGGGACATAGATGGTCAACCCGCCACAGAGCCATTTGTGACATCACTGGACTACTGCCCCCTCAGCCCAACCCTACATAAATGAGCATGAAGCTGCTCAGGGCCCTTTCTTTTCTGGTAGCCTCCCAGTCTGACTGGAAGCACATGGTAAGTGAGCTTTTACACCTTGTTCACACTGCTTTGGTACTGTGCGGCGTCCATTGCTGCTGTGGCGCTGTGTCTATGGGGAGGCGCGGCCCTGGGACTGATTTGAGTGGCATTGGGGCTGCTCTGCCAGTGGGCCGTTCCCCTGTGGGCACTGGTGTCACGGCGGTGGTGGTCGCCACCCAGTGCTACGCCATTATATGCTAGGGATGTTAGGTACCCACTCTTAATAGGTGGCCTTGACGTGGCGAGTGGCCTTGACGTGGCGAGTGGGCTTGTACTTTTTGATCAAAATGTGAACTCACAACCTGTTAGTTTTTGAATTTATGCTGAGAAGCAATTAGATCTAAATACAATTTGCGGATGTGCGACCATGTCTGTTTTCTCTACTTGGATACTCTAAAAATCCCCTACTTACTGTACTGTGCACCAATTATAATCATGATGTCTTCTTAAATGGCGCCGAGGTATTTGGACGTCCATGTGACTCTCCATCCCCTCTTGTCTTTGTCTCTCTACATATAGGCATCACTGTTATAGATAAACTATACAGGTCAGGATAGATAGGATTCGTTTTTGACAGCACAATCACTTCTCCATCAGGTAAAGTAGTGGAAGAAATGAAATAACTGATGTATACAATCTCGGAAGGTCCTCGTGGCCATACATCATGTTATGTCCTTCATGTCATCTTTTAAATGTCCATACAGACTGACACTGCAGATCAGCCTCTAAGATGGCAGATAAGAAGAAATGTGCGGTCGTCTGTCTGAATGCAGCCACTTTGACGTGTCTGGATACAGGATGGCAATGTATAGATTGCCTCCTGGTGGAATTTTTTATAAATAGTGCAAAAAAAAAAAAAAAAAGTTATTCAGGAGAATGGTAAAGAAAGACGAATATTCAGGGTCATTGTGAAGAATGGAGAATATTAAGTGTCACAGTGAAGATTGGAAATCATTTTAATTAAAAATGACGAATGGAGATTAGTCAGGGTAATTGTACAGATCAGAGATTACTAAATGGGTATTCCAGCCCTAATAAAAAAATGTATCCCTTATTCACAGGATAAGTGTTTGATCACAGGGGGTACGACCTAACACTTAAAGGGGTACTCCGCCCCTCTGCGGGGCAGAGGCTTGAGATGTCATACCCCTCAATGCAAGTCTATGGGAGGTGGGTGTGACGTCACGAGCCTCCAGCGCTGCACCCGACGCTCTAAACAAATGCTGGGTGCAGCAAGGGGATCACGGGGGTCCCCAGCGGCGGAACCCCCGCGATCAGACATTTTATCTCCTATCCTTTGGCTATCCGGGCATGCTGGAAGTTGTAGTTTTGCAACAGCTGGAGGTCCACTGGTTGCGGACCACTGCATTTTTATTGTCAAATAACACATCCTTTTGATAGTTAACCAGACATATAATACACAAAAGCTTTGTATCTCCAATTCACTTTTAATGAATGATCCTCTGAGAGACGGCAGCACCCCCCCCCCCCCCCCCCCAACACAATAAATCATATTTAATATAGTGGTCCTATGACTTTTATCCTTTATAAAACATCAACGTATAACCGCATTAGAATATCTTAACGTTCACCAAAAATGCGATATAGTATTTACATATATTAAAACGGAACATAAATAGAGATTATTTCATTCAGTAGACGCGTTTCGGTAGATTCTGTCATTGGAAATCATGGGATGTTGTTTTCAGGGGGCTTATCAATAACATGTAGGGGGCGCCAGCACTCCAAGGGGTAAGACGTATTTATATGAGTCACAGGTATGTGGCCTGACTCCGGGGAGCTAAATCCACTGACGCTTCCTTCTGAGGAACCGGAACTGGCAGCTGAAACAGTGAGAGAAGAAGATAAATGTGAGACATTGAGACTGGGGTCATGTGACATACACCATATACGTATACGGGGAGGTGAAACGATGTCAGAATACATTAAAAGGGAAGGTATATATACACTTACTGGGCACTTTATTAGGTACACCTGTTCAATTGCTTGTTAAAACAAATAGATAATCAGCCAACCATATGGCAGCAACTCAATGCATTTAAGCATGTAGACGTGGTCAAGACAACTTGCTGAAGTTCAAAAAAGGAAGAAAGGTAATTACATGGTTGTTGGTGCCAGACGGTCCGGTCGGAGTATAAAAGGCCTTGTTGTTGTCAAAGGAGAACGGGCAGACTGGTTTGGCATGACAGAAAGGCAACAGTGACTCCAACAACCACCCGCTACAACCATGTTATGCAGTATGACATGTCCAACCTTGAAGCAGATGGGCTACAACAGCAGAAGACCACACCGGGGGCCCTTCCTGTCAGCTAAGAACAGGAAACTGTGTGACCTACAATTCATACAGACACAAAATTGGACAATGGAAGATGGGAGAACGTTGTCTGGTCTGAGGAGTCTCCATTCCAGCTGTGACATTCAGATGACAGGATCAGAATTTGGTGTAAACACCATAAAGCCTGGATCCCTCCTGCCTTGTACCGGCTTCAGGCTGGTGGTGTAATGGTGGTGGTGTGGGGGGGGGGGGGGGTTAATTTTCTGGGAACACTTTGGATGAATTGTATGATGTCATCATGTCCATATGGAGGAACCGTGTGATGTCATCATGTCCATATGGAAGAACTGTGTGATGTCATAATGTCTATATGGAGAAACTGTGTGATGTCATCATGTCCATATGGAGGAACTGTGTGATGTCATCATGTCCATATGGAGGAACTGTGTGATGTCATCATGTCTATATGGATGAACTGTGTGATGTCATCATGTCCATATGGGGGAACTGTGTGATGTCATCATGTCTATATGGAGAACTGTGTGATGTCATCATGTCCATGTGGAGGAACTGTGTGATGTCATCATGTCCATATGGAGGAAATGTGTGATGTCATCATGTCCATGTGGAGGAACTGTGTGATGTCATCATGTCCATATGGAGGAACTGTGTGATGTCATCATGTCCATATAGAGGAACTGTGTGATGTCATCATGTCCATATGGAGGAACTGTGTGATGTCATCCTGTCTATATGGAGAACTGTGTGATGTCATCATGTCCATATGGAGGAACTGTGTGATGTCATCATGTCCATATGGAGGAACTGTGTGATGTCATCATGTCCATATGGAGGAACTGTGTGATGTCATCATGTCCATATGGAGGAACTGTGTGATGTCATCATGTCCATATAGAGGAACTGTGTGATGTCATCATGTCTATATGGAGAACTGTGTGATGTCATCATGTCCATATTGAGGAACTGTGTGATGTCATCATGTCCATATGGAGGAACTGTGTGATGTCATCATGTCCATATGGAAGAACTGTGTGATGTCATCATGTCTATATAGAGGAACTGTGTGATGTCATCATGTCCATATGGAGGAACTGTGTGATGTCATCATGTCCATATGGAGGAACTGTGTGATGTCATCATGTCCATATGGAGGAACTGTGTGATGTCATCATGTCCATATGGAGGAACTGTGTGATGTCATCATGTCCATATGGAGGAACTGTGTGATGTCATAATGTCCATATGGAGGAACTGTGTGATGTCATCATATCCATATGGAGGAACTGTGTGATGTCATCATGTCTATATGGAGGAACTGTGTGATGTCATCATGTCCATATGGAGGAGCTGTGTGATGTCATCATGTCCATATGGAGGAACTGTGTGATGTCATCATGTCCATGTGGAGGAACTGTGTGATGTCATCATGTCCATATGGGGGAACTGCGTGATGTCATCATGTCCATATGGAGGAACTGCGTGATGTCATCATGTCCATATGGAGGAACTGCGTGATGTCATCATGTCCATATGGAGGAACTGCGTGATGTCATCATGTCCATATGGAGGAACTGTGTGATGTCATCATGTCCATATGGAGGAACTGTGTGATGTCATCATGTCCATATGGAGGAACTGTGTGATGTCATCATGTCCATATGGAGGAACTGTGTGATGTCATCATGTCCATATGGAGGAACTGTGTGATGTCATCATGTCCATATGGAGGAACTGTGTGATGTCATCATGTCCATATGGAGGAACTGCGTGATGTCATCATGGTCATATGGAGGAACTGCGTGATGTCATCATGTCCATATGGAGGAACTGTGTGATGTCATCATGTCCATATGGAGGAACTGTGTGAGGTCATCATGTCCATATGGAGGAACTGTGTGATGTCATCATGTCCATATGGAGGAACTGTGTGATGTCATCATGTCCATATGGAGGAACTGTGTGATGTCATCATGTCCATATGGGTCGAAATCTTGGAGGAATGTTTCCAGCACCTTGTAGAAAATATATCACCAAGAAAAAGGCAAAAGGGGGTCTGACCCTGGACCAGCAAAGTAGACCAAATAAAGTAGCCATTGGTTGTACCTAATCAAGTTCTTCAGTTTAGGGAAATACAGTTGGACTTAGTTGTTGTTTTTGAGATAAAAGTTGTTTGAGATGTCTGGTAACAGCTCGCAAACATCTCCAGGAATTATTCTGAAAGCTGATGAGATAAATGTCACTACAGGGAACAGTCAATTGTTGGCTGGAAATCTTTTGGCAGACAATGCGTAGGTATTGTCATCTTCATGCAACGGCAGCCTTGTTACGCCAATGTTGCACCACCACTGCTGTGGCGTCTCCCAGCAATTGAAGCTGCCGATGATGCAGGATTATTTTTAGATATATTCTTAGCTGCCGATGCAACTTGATAACAAAGTTACTCAACCTATACCTAATTTATTTCAGCCATTAGTTCAATTACCATATTTATACTCTGTGCAGTACATAGCGGAGAATTATCTATGACCGCTGTTTCACACACTGGCCTTAATAAAGATGCAGCAGATGTATTAAAGAGCTATTTCAGCACTCTAAATTTTTTATATTTGTCTTAGGATTCTTTAAAAAAAAAAAAAAAAAAACTCACCTGCCTGGATCCCCTGCTATTGCTGGTTTGACAGCTCCCGATCCTCCCTGCTTCCCGTCCCCCCTGATAAGTTGTGTCTGCAGGAAATGCCCACTCAGGCAAAAACTGTCTGCAACAGTGACCTACCTCAGTTAATGACTGGCTGATTGAAAGACACATCAGGGGAAGCCGCGGAGATGGGGAGCTATCAAAATGGCAGCAGTGGGGGAATGGGGCAGGGTGAGTATGGTTTATTTTTTTTTGTTTTTTTGTTTAATGCACCTTGAGTGACATGCAAACATTTTTGGATCAATGGAATAACTGTTTTAGAGGCATAGAGGTTTTAGAGGTGTATTCCATGAAAAAAATAAATGTTTCATATAAACTGGCTCCAGAAAGTTAAACAGATTTGTAAATGACTTCTATTAAAAAAAAAATCTTAATCCTACCAGTACTTATCAGCTGCTGAAGTTAAGTTTTTATTTTCTGTTTGACAACAGTGCTCTCCGCTGACATCCCTGTCTGTCTCAGGAACTGTTCAGGGTAGCAGCAAATCCCCAAAGCAAACCTCTCCTGCTCCGGACAGTTCCTGAGACAGGCAGAGGTGTCAGCAGTGAGCGCTGTTATCAGACAGAAAAGAACAACTCAACTTCCACAGCTGATAAGTACTGGAAGGATTAAGATTTTTTAATAGAAGTAATTTACAAATCTTTCTGGAGCCAGTTGATATGGAAAAAAATAAATCTATATATTTTTTTCATGGAATACCCCTTTAATAAATTTGGCACATCTCTCTCTGTTGGTGCATTTTAAGATACTATATACCCCAAATAGGGTAGAAACTGTTTTACAAATTGGGTCTTCACAGTTGGTTTTGACATTCATTTATATAAGACTCACTTAAGAAAATGCTGGGTTCCTTATCGTGGGAGGGCTCAACCCTACAGCATCTCCATGGTTGATCCGATCCAGGACATCCATGTAGGGGGCTGAGGGAACCATGGCCAGAGGAAGTGGAAGAGCACCCTCCAAGAGATACAGCACTGCTCGCACTACTCCGAGAGCCTACTGACATGGAGCGGAGTGGAGGAGGGGACGTGGGGAATGGTAAAGCAACGGAAGGGGAGGAACGAAGATTTTCATCTAGTGGAGGAAGAGAAAAAGAAGAGAAGTTCACATTATATCAAATTATAGACATTGTGCTCCATGATACTACAACGGTATGTGAAAATCACACAATTGCTAAAATCCATTATTGATTTTCCTACCTGCATTGCCGGTCAGCGGGATGGCTCTACTGCTAATGGCGGCTTCACTCGGCTGGATGTCAGTGAACGGCTTACATCCCAAACCAGAGAATGCTCTTTCCTGTCTGCGCATTTCTGAAAAAGAAATATAGGAGAAATGCTGATGGAGGGTGTCAGCGCATAGTAGGAAGTTACATTATCTATATACATAAAACTCAAGGTATGTGTGTATGTATGTTCTAGCATAACTTCATAATGGCTGGAGATATTTCGATTAAAGGGGTACTCCACTGCCCCAGCGTCCGGAACATTTAGTTCCAAACGCAGGGTTTGGGCTGCGGGGCTTGTGACGTCACGGCCACGCCCCTTGTGACAACACACCACGCCCCCTCAATGCAAGTCTATGGGAGGGGGCGTGACAGATGTCACGCCGTCTCCCATAGACTTGCATTGAGGGGGCGTGGCGTGTTGTCACAAGAGGCGTGGCTGTGACGTCATGACCCCCGCATCCCGCTCCATGGAGTGGGGCAGTGGAGTACCCAGTAAGGGGTTATCCAGGAATAGAAAAACAGAGCTAATTTCTTTCAAAAACAGCTCCCCGTCTGTCTCCAGGTTGAGTGGGGTTCTGCAGCTCAGTTCCATACTCAGTTTAATACCACACCCAACCTGGAGACAGACAGGGAGCGGTTTTTGAAATAAATTAGCTCGGTTTTTCTATTCCTGGATAACCCCTTTAAAGGGGTATTCCACGGTCCCAGCCTTCGGAACACTTAGTTCCAAACGCATGGTGCGGGATGTGGGAGTGGTGACATCATGGCCATGCCCCTTGTGACAACATGCCTCTCCCCCTCAATGCAAGTCTATGGAAGGGGCGTAGCTTGGTTTTTCTATTCCTTGATAACCCCTTTAAACTTGGTACACATGTTTCTTAGATGTCAAATAAAAATATAGGACAGTTTTGGGATGTTCCTAACACCGACAATCTCCATCTCCACAGCCCAACAGTAAAATCCCCGAAAAATCACATGTAAGTCTATGGGACTTTCGGTACATCTGATCCAGTTACTCTCGAGATGTGGAGATTGCCCGGGAGATTTGAACAACCCGTCACCAGACCAATGCCATGGTAAAGTAGAATTTAACTGTCTGGCAGGCAGAATAGTCAGTGCAGGGGGCAGGGAGAGGGGACGGAGCAGGTAAGGGAGAAAGGATTTATTGCAAGTCTGGGAAGAGAACATAGTGCTGGGGCAGCGAAAGAGCATGGCAGCACTACTGCAGAGAAGACAAGCTGTCTATTACTACTGGAGATTCAGGAGACTGGGAAAGCTGGGTGGCACGCAGTATGCGTGCCACCCAGCTTTTCCAGTCTCCTGAACAGCTCCAATATGGCTACTTTATACAGATAATCTCTTCAGGAATCACAGTACTCCCCAGTTTCCCAGTCTTTTGAAGAGACTTCCTGTCTGGTGAAGCAGCCATATTGGAGACAGAAAGAAAAGTAGCAGTAGAAATGACTAAATAGGATAATGCTAGCTGGGAAGGGAATCAGTGATGAATTATTGCAGTATTTACTAGTCAGATAAGTGTCAAATTTTTTGTTATGCACATTTTACCTTGATATTTGGTACAGTATACAGGTCTATATTTATATTAGTGTATATTATTGTACAATATACTGTTAGTATCTACACCTCAGCACATTCTTTCTGCATTCCACTGCCATGATTTTGCGCTACCTCCCACTCACTTCTATAACCGCATATGCTTGGCTTGCTTATAGGCTAAATACTGCTCTGACATGTCAGGTAGTAGTTTTCTGTCATATGCGCCACTTGCACAATTGACAAGTTCTATTTATTCTAGTAAAACATTTTCTGAGCCCCAGTGCACTCACGACAGCCAGTACTTACCCAAAAAGGTGAAAAATACAGAAAAAGTTTATTGACAGCTTAAAGGGGTACTCCGGGGGGGAAAAAATATTTTCAAATGAACTGGTGCCAGAAAGTTATACAGATTTGTAAATTACTTCTATATAAAAATCTTAGTCTACTGGAGGTTCTGAGGGATTGCGATTATTCCTGTTTAACAATAGATCCCGTTTACCTTTGTGTGGGGGACTCAGAGGGTATTGTTATCCCTGTGTCTACTGGAGGTTTTCTAGGGGATTAATCTTATTCCTTTGTTCCTGGAGTCTGTTTAGACTCATCCGTTTCCTTCTCTGGTGTTTTGAACTCTATTTTGTTTATTAGTATGTGTTTTTAAGGCCACTGCACTTTAGCTCAGGGAGGGACCGGCGCCCAGTTGTCGATCCACCGTTAAGGGTGGATGGGCAAGTAGGCAGGGAGAGCGGTTTTAGGGTCAGTTTAAGGCTCACTGTCCCTGTCCCCTGGTCGGTCCCTGACAACTTCCTCTGGAGCATACGGCAGCTGATAAGTGCTGGAAGGATTAAGATATTTATATAGAAGTAATTTACAAATCTGTATAACTTCATGGCACTACCGTAGTTGATTTGAAAACATTTATTTTCCCACCAGAGTATCCCTTTAAGCCTTAGTTAGCTGGATTGGTTGTACATGTTATTTCCCAGTAGGTGAAACTTAGAATTTCCAAATATAACTAGGACTTTGCAAATGTCTTACAGCAAGTATGACAATTGGCTCAAAATATAAGAGAATGAAATCTAAAGTTGTAATAGCCAATATTGTTATTGATAAATGATGCTGAATAGATAGGTCAAATCTATTGTATTTTACAATAAAAAGAGAAAAAAAAAAAAGAATAGATAATCTAAGACTCTGTGACTCCAGGTTTCAAACACAATGGAGACCAAGATCTAGAGAGAAAGCCTAATACCTCTGGATTTGTTTATACATTAATAGGGGCCTTGGCTGTTTTGTTTATGGATTGGGTAGTAATGGTGTGGAGATGGAGTCATGATCTCGGAGCTCAACCGATTTCCAAAATGAACAATAATGGTGATATGACAAGGCTTCACATAGTTTACCTCGATTTTTTATAGCCTGGTCCCAAAGAATTTTCTGAAGGTCTCCAGTCCAGGCCTCCTTGATATCGGGAGAGGGAGCCTGAAAAGTATACGTGTCCTCCAATTTTCGTCTTCGAAACCAAATCTCAAAACAGAGTCCACTGCCGCCCAATGTGTGAGTGAGGCCAATCTCAGAAGTCTAAGAATGTGCAAAAACACAATAAAAATGAGTCATTCAAGAAGTTACTTTGGTTGGAAAATCTGATTCACAGCTTAGACTCCTCTATAACGTCCTCAATGCTGCTGCTGTTTCTTAGGGTGTACTATGAAGAGATAGGAGAGCAGGACTACCTCCTCTCTTTAGTGTATGGGAGACATCATAGAAGCCAGTCTCTACCCACTAGCTCAGGGACAACCAAAAACTATAGTTGGTGCCTGAAAAAGGTAAAACTGGTGGAAATTCCATAGACAAGTTGCATAATGGGAAGAAATAGTGCTACTGCACTCCAAATGGACACACACAGGACAGCTTAGCCTGAAAGGTTATCTAAAACATCAACTATATTTTATAATGTGGTGTTGGGGTGCTATGTGAGGTGTAGGGGCAGATGGTGTTGCCCAGGGGTAGATGGTGTTAACGCCTTAGTGTTCGTGATGCCAGGGCGTGGTTTGCCTTTGTAACCACCCGAAGGTAGCATCGCTAGTCCTAGATTAGGCAGGGCAAATAATAGTCCAAGGCCAGGTTAAGGTTAACGGTAGCTTTTACGGAGGTAGACAAATAGTACAGTCTTTACAACTCGGCCAGGATCCCAGAGAGGTGACCAGTAACACAGGGGACCGCGCAGCTTGCTTGGGCTTGAGGCCTCCAGATGTGCTGGACACTTGCTCTGAGACGTCTGGACTGGATTTGACCTCAGCAGAAAGAGAGTGATTGAAGCAAAAGAGGCAGATTGCAGCTCCTCCCATCCTTATAAAGGGAGGCTGTGCAAGGAGCCCATAGGCTAGCTGAGGGTCATCTGGTCACCTGGTGCTCTCTGGGTAACAAAACATGTGACTTTAACATATGACAACCATTATCATGTGACTAATAATCATGTGACCATATCAAAGGTCCTTCACACTTTATGTACAACCTATACACTTTATGGGGGAACCCTGCAGATGAGCCCTGAGGACGTACAGGGACTCAAGCAGATAGAACTGAAGGATGATATCTGGGACATCACAATAACATTTTGGTTAACTTGTCTTTGGTTTTTAAAGGGGTATTCCAGCTTTATACATCTTATCCCTATCCAAAGGATAAGGGGATAAGATTAATGATCGCAGGGGTCCCGCCGCTGGGGACCTCCGTGATCCCGGTGCAGCCCCCGGCATTCTGTTCCAGGTGCTGCCTCTGAGACAGGGACGTCACGGCCACGCCGCTAGTGACGTCAAGCCACGTCCCCTCCATTCATGTCTATGGGAGGGGGCGTGACGGCAGTCACGCCCCCTCCCATAGACATGAATGGAGGGGACGTAGCTTGACGTCACTAGGGGCGTGGCAGTGACGTCACGTCCCTGTCTCAGAGGCAGCACCTGGAACAGAATGCCGTAAACATAAACATGAAAGGAGGGGGCGTGGCATGATGTCATTAGGGGCGTCGGGACCTCTGCGATCATATATCTTATGATGGGGGATAAGATGGATGGGGGATAAGATGGGGGATAAGATGTATAAAGCAGGAATACCCCTTTAACCCTATTAGCCAACACATTTCTATATAAAATAATAGGTAAAGTCACATGTATGTTATAAGAAGATTAATGTCCTAAAATGTATAACCTCTGGGACCTGTATGCGATATAATGTGAGGTGTCGACACTATCTAGTGATGAACAACAATAACCATTACCTTGAAGGACTGCTTATACACATAGATCTCTCTCCCCGATGCAGCTTTTTTTGTTTTGCTGAAAAGAATCAGATCCTCAAAGAGAAAAACCCTCCTCAGGCACTTTCTCTTTCTGTAGGAGATGACAAACTCTCCTTGACGCAGGAGTCGGCCTTGTTCCTTTAGGTTGACCTGAAATCGATGTACAGAAGAAGAACATGGAGTCAACAGGTGAAGCCAACCTCCCATGTAATCTCCTTAATACTGGGGTGACACACTGTAACAAACCTCCTCCTCATGTATTCACCTTACTACTGGGGTGACACACTGTAACAAACCCCCTCCTCATGTAATCACCTTACTTCTGGGGTGACACACTGTAACAAACCTCCTCCTCATGTAATCTCCTTACTACTGGGGTGACACACTGTAACAAACCCCCTCCTCATATAATGTCCTTACTACTGGGGTGACACACTGTAACAAACCTCCTCCTCATGTGATCTCCTTACTACTGGGGTGACACACTGTAACAAACCCCCTCCTCATATAATCTCTAGAGATGAGCGAATTTACAGTAAATTCGATTCGTCACGAGCTTCTCGGCTCGGCAGTTGATGACTTATCCTGCGTAAATTAGTTCAGCCTTCAGGTGCTCCGGTGGGCTGGAAAAGGTGGATACAGTCCTAGGAAAGAGTCTCCTAGGACTGTATCCACCTTTTCCAGCCCACCGGAGCACCTGAAAGCTGAACTAATTTATGCAGGATAAGTCATCAACTGCTGAGCCGAGAAGTTTGTGATGAATCGAATTTACTGTAAATTCGCTCATCTCTAAATCTCCTTACTACTGGGGTGACACACTGTAACAAACCTCCTCCTCATGTAATCTCCTTACTACTGGGGTGACACACTGTAACAAACCTCCTCCTCATGTAATCTCCTTACTACTGGGATAACACACTGTAACAAACCTCCTCCTCATGTAATCTCCTTACTACTGGGGTGACACACTGTGACAAACCTCCTCCTCATGTAATCTCCTTACTACTTGGGTGACACACTGTAACAAACCTCCTCCTCATGTAATCTCCTTACTACTGGGGTGACACACTGTAACAAACCTCCTCCTCATATAATCACCCTAGTACTGGGGTGACACACTGTAACAAACCTCCTACTCATATAATCTCCTTTCTACTGGGGTGACACACTGTAACAAACCTCCTCCGCATGTAATCTCCTTGCTACTGGGGTGACACACTGTAACAAACCTCCTCCTCATGTAATCACCTTACTACTGGGGTGACACACTGTAACAAACCCCCTCCTCATGTAATCTCCTTACTACTGGGGTGACACACTGTAACAAACCCCCTCCTCATATAATCACCTTACTACTGGGGTGACACACTGTAACAAACCCCTCCTCATGTAATCTCCTTACTACTGGGGTGACATACTGTAACAAACCTCCTCCTCATATAATCACCCTAGTACTGGGGTGACACACTGTAACAAACCTCCTCCTCATGTAATCTCCTTACTACTGGGGTGACACACTGTAGCAAACCTCCTCCTCATGTAATCACCTTACTACTGGGGTGACACACTGTAACAAACCTCCTCCTCATGTAATCTTACTACTGGGGTGACACACTGTAACAAACCCCCTCCTCATGTACTCTCCTTACTACTGGGGTGACACACTGTAACAAACCCCCTCCTCATATAATCACCTTACTACTGGGGTGACACACTGTAACAAACCCCCTCCTCATGTAATCTCCTTACTACTGGGGTGACACACTGTAACAAACCTCCTCCTCATATAATCACCCTAGTACTGGGGTGACACACTGTAACAAACATCCTCCTCATGTAATCACCTTACTACTGGGGTGACACACTGTAACAAACCTCCTCCTCATATAATCACCCTAGTATTGGGGTGACACAATGTAACAAACCCCCTCCTCATGTAATCTCCTTACTACTGGGGTGACACACTGTAACAAACCCCCTTCTCATGTAATCTCCTTACTACTGGGGTGACACATTGTAACAAACCCCCCTCCCCATGTAATCTACTTACTACTGGGGTGACACACTGTAACAAACCTCCTCCTCATGTAATCACCTTACTACTGGGGTGACACACTGTAACAAGCCTCCTCCTCATGTTATCTCCTTACTACTGGGGTGACACACTGTAACAAATCCCCCTCCCCATGTAATCTACTTACTACTGCGGTGACACACTGTAACAAACCCCCTCCTCATGTAATCTCCTTACTACTGGGTGCCTCCAGCTGTTGCAAAACTCCAACTCTCAGCATGCCCGAACAGCCTTTGGCCATGATGGTATCAGAAACTGTCTATAGCAGGGTGCCTCCATCTGTTGGAAAACTACAACTCTCAGCACGCCCGGACAGCCTTTTGTCATAATGGGATCCGGAACTGTCTATAGCAGGGTGCCTCCAGCAGTTGCAAAACTACAACTCCCAGCATGCCCAGACAGCCTCTGACTGTCTGGGCATGCTGGGAGTTGTAGTTTTGCAATAGCTAAAGGTCCACCGTTTGGAGGCCACTACTATAGCTTCAGCCTGCCTTTTTTCTTCCTGTTACAAACAGGATGGAGTCCTAGTTTAGCAACAGCTGGAGACTCACTGTTTGGAAAACCAATCAAAAAGAGTGGGGAGAGTTTTTTTTGCAAAGATTCTTTAGTCAGGGAAGGGGTCTCCCTAAAGCGAAATGTTTAGGTGTAGATCATAGAGATGAGCGAACTTACAGTAAATTCGATTCGTCACGAACTTCTCGGCTCGGCAGTTGATTACTTATCCTGCATAAATTAGATCAGCTTTCAGGTGCTCCGGTGGGCTGGAAGAGGTGGATACAGTCCTAGGAGACTCTTTCCTAAGACAGTATCCACCTTTTCCAGCCCACGGGAGCACCGGAAAGCTGAACTAATTTATGCAGGATAAGTCATCAACTGCTGAGCCGAGAAGTTCGTGACGAATCGAATTTACTGTAAGTTCGCTCATCTCTAGTAGATTACTTTGGTGGTCCCAGATGTGTCCTATTTGATCATGGTCCGTCTGGTGGGGGGGGGGGACATGTAAACAAACACATCCCTACTTATTATAATTCTAAATTGAAGCAATATCTCTGCAATCCTGTACGGCGGGCACAGAACCCATCTGCTTGTAGCTAAAGGCCGAGGCTTATGGGATTGCATTTCGCACAATACCCATTCATCCGCTGGAGGCCGATGTGGAGATTTAGTGACAAGTGACACGAAATCGGTGACATGAGGCACAGGCGCGGCATTTCTGACACGTGTTGAGGGACAGGAGGCTCTCAAAGCTGTTTGTAGTCGAATCGGTAGCCTGGTTACCCCCGGTTGACCTCAGTCTCTCTGTCCCTAGCCTGGGATTTCTCCCCTATTGTAAATGACGCTCTTCCACAACCGTGTCTATGTAATTCTGTACTTTGTCTCTGTCCCTGTGTGATGTCTCCGCTGCGCCCCTAGTCCACCGCTGCGTGTACGCGATTAATCTCACTCCTCCTCTTGTCTCCCCGCCGCTGCGTTTCGAGCAGTTACTCACACTGCTCAATACGTCTCGCTCTCCCTAATGTCCCCTCTCGCGTGCAGGTAATCCACTTTAACTCTAATAGCCATAAATGCTTTGACGTTCTTGATATTACATCTTCCTCGCTACATTTCACGGGGAATTTAAAACCTGCCTGTCAACTATCTCCTGCCATCTTTCAAGGGGATGTAAGAAGCAAATCCTGCATTACTAAACTCTTACTCCCAAAAAAAGGTGAATATTTGCATGGAGGCCGTGGCAGAAAAACAACTTATTTAGTGGGCCTGGGTTAGGTTAAAGGGGTATTCCAGGCAAAACCTTTTTTATATATATCAACTGGCTCTGGAAAGTTAAACAGATTTGTAAATTACTTCTATTAAAAAATCTTAATCCTTCCAATAGTTATTAGCTTCTGAAGTTTTCTGTCTAACTGCTCAATGATGATGTCACGTCCCGGGAGCTGTGCATGATGGGAGAATATCTCCATAGGAACTGCACAGCTCCCGGGACGTGATATCATCATTGAGCAGTTAGACAGAAAACAACAACTCAACTTCAGAAGCTAATAACTATTGGAAGGATTAAGATTTTTTAATAGAAGTAATTCACAAATCTGCTTAACTATCCGGAGACAGTTGTTATATTAAAAAAAGTTTTGGCCTGGAATACCCCTTTAACCCTGATAATAGGAAGCTGAAGTGGCGTCATCCACACAAAGAGATTGTGTACTACCCCTGTAGCCAATGATTGAATACGTATGCATGTGAAGGGTTAAACTGCTTTATTTACAGTATTTCTGCTTTAAAAGGGTATTCCAGGAAAAAACTTTATTTTTTATATCAACTGGCTCCAGAAAGTTAAACAGATTTGTAAATGACTTCATTTAAAAAAATCTTAATCCTTCCAATAATTATCAGCTGCTGAAGTTGGGTTCTTCTTTTCTGTCTGGCAACAGTGCTCTCTGCTGACATCTCTGCTTGTCTCGGGAACTGCACAGAGTAGAAGAGGTTTGCTATGGGGATTTGATTCTACTCTGGACAGTTCCCGAGACACGTGTCATCAGAGAGGATTTAGACAGAAAAGAACAACTCAACTTCAGCAGCTCATAAGTACTGAAAGGATTAAGATTTTTTTTTTTTATAGAAGAAATTTACAAATCTGTTTAACTTTCTGGATCCAGTTGATTTATATATAATATATATAATATCCAAAATGAACAGGGCGATCCGTAATAAAGTGATATTTATTCACCCAAAATGTGTAGCGACGTTTCAACCCACTCAATTAGGTATTTTTCAAGCATACAATAAGGTGCAAATGAACAGTATATATAGGGTACAGCACGCCCACAAAGAGGTGGGTACACAGTGACATCATCAGTATAAACAGTAGAATAAAATATTATATATAGATATGTGTGTATATAAAGTTTTTTCCTGGATAACCCCTTTAACCTTCTAGAAAGATCCGAATAGTCCAGCTAGTGCTAGGAAGTTAGTCTACAGTACAAAAGGGTTAAATGGCTGTGTGGGTTCTAGCATCAGCCATTGTGAGCTAGGAATAGCGCAGTGCCCCACTTGGATCCCTGCAGGGCCTGTGGTTGGGTGTTGTCTGGCCAGAATGCCCTGGAAGGGATAGAATAGTACTGGAGGGGCACATGACAGGGGGATTATGCAGCAGGGATAGGGTTAAAAGGAGTTAGAGCGGGAAGCTGGTAGAGGAAAGGGAGGAGTTAGGAGGGGGGTATAAGGAAGGAATAAGGAAGTTAGGGTCAGTCGGGACGCAGGAAGGAAAGTGTACCCGCCCGCCCTTGTTTTCTTGTCGCGGCAGCGGTGGCAGGAGAGAGACCTGGAGGTACATGTGGATGGCATGGAGGTGATGGGATACAGTGTGGAGGTGGGCCGGGAGCGGTTCCCAGCCCGATGGAGAAATTCTTCAAGGGGACATGGGTCCCAGGATGGTCGGGGGGCCTCACAAACGGTGCTCCTGTGCAGGTGCTCACGGCTAGGAGTAAGGGAGGCCCCATTCTAGTTTGGGCTCGGTGACAGTCCCTTCAGGTCCTCCTCCTCCTGTATTAGGGACATGTTAAGTTATGTCAAATTATGTTTAAGGGTGTTTATACAATGTTTATGTATGATGTTCATACTATGGTTGCCTTACAACGTTTTAATTGTGTTATTTAATAAAGGGGCTGCTGTGGCCTTGTTACCACCAACATTGTGTCTGTCGTGTTTAAGGTAAGGGGTTTTTATGGGGACACTTGGGTTGGTTGGGAGGTAGGTTATAGCAGCTATAATATCCCCCAGTCAAGTCACTGTGTTTCTGATATTGGTGACTTTCGTATTGTTGTTTTTTTGTCGTTCGTACTATTGTAACTGCGTTGTATTAGGTAGGGGGAAGTAAAGGGTTCACGCACACATACACACACCTAGGAACCTTCTAGATACATTTCTTACATCACAATCCTGAATGTCATCCATGGCCAGTAGATCGTTCCCGTGACGTAGCTGGAATCGGACAACCTCTCGTGCTGCCTTCAGCTCGGCCTCCCTGTTACTTTGTCCTTTGCACTCCCACTCCATGTCCTGCAGGAGAAGGCTGTACTTGCTGATACGCTGGATGGGCTTAAGGAGATAGGAGGAGAGATCCATCTTGTCTCCTAACTCCTGCTGCTTCCTCTGAAAAAGATGCAAAATGTTCTTAAATGTCAGCCTAGGTATGATGAGGGGCAAGGACAATACAGCAATACATGAGATGATATCTAAAAGGGTACCTTTCATCAAAAAAAAATGTTGATATATTATAGATTAATGTATGCAGAATTACTTTCCAATTGCATGTTATTAATAAAAATATGCTTCTTTCTATTAAAATTTCCACTTTGAAAAAGTGACCACTAGGGGTCTCCCTACCAGTCCTGGACACAAGCCCTTTTTATATACCGTATTTTTCGCCCTATAGGACGCACCGGCGTATAAGATGCACCCAATTTTTAGGGGCAAAATCTTAAAAAATAAAGATTTTAGAACCCAATAGTGGTCTTCAACCTGCGGACCTCCAGATGTTGCAAAACTACAACTCCCAGCATGCCCGGACAGCCGTTGGCTGTCCGGGCATGCTGGGAGTTGTAGTTTTGCAACATCTGGAGGTCCGCAGATTGAAGACCATTGCATAGTAGGTAATACTCACGTGTCCCCGCCGCTCCGGACCCGTCACCGCTGCCCTGGATGTCGCTCCATCGCTGTCGCCGTGTCCCCGTCGCTCTGGAACGTCTCTGCTGCCGGCCGGGTATCATCGCTATCCGTCGCCGCCATCACGTCGTTACGCACGCCGACGCACATACGCGACGACGTGATGACGAGGAAGGAGAGCGCCGGCATACAGGGGATCCCTGAACGGAGAAGACACTGAGGAGGAAGGTAAGGTCCCTCCCGGTGTCCTGTAAGCACTAACCCGGCTATTCAGTTGGGCTGTTCGGGACCGCCGCAGTGAAATCGCCGCGGTCCCGAACAGCCTGACTGAACAGCCGGGTTAGTGTCACTTTTCCTTCAGATGCGGAGGTCAGCTTTGATCGCCGCGTCTGAAGGGTTAATACAGGGCATCACCGCGATCGGTGATGTCCTGTATTAGCCGCGGGTCCCGGCCATTGATGGCCGCAGGGACCGCCGCGATAGGGGTGTATTCGCCGTATAAGATGCACCGACTTTTTCCCTCCAGTTTTGGGGAAGAAAAAGTGCGTCTTATACGGCGAAAAATACGGTATTTCAGACACATGCTGGAGTCCTAAATCTCAGACTGCAGCCGGGACATGGACAAGTTCAGCACTGCTCCCTGCCTGTCAATCAGAGCCAGCACTGTGCTCATAGCACAGCAGGACATACTCCTGACTCTGCCTTACTGCATGCCCTCATTCATTTCATCTGAGCTCCGAACTTTCTTCTCTCTGCACATGCAGTGGTAAACAGAAAGAAGATTCAGAGCTGCCAGCTGAGCTTGTCTGTGTCCCGGCTGCAGTCTGAGATTTAGGACTCCAGCATGAGTCTGAAATCTATAAAAAGGGCTTGCGGCCAGGACTGGTAGGGAGACCTCTAGTGTTCATTTTTTCAAAGTGGAAAATTAAATAGAAAGAAGTATATTTTTTAATAACATGCAATTGGAAAGTCATTCTGCATACATTAATCTATAATATATCAAAAGTTCATGTGTTTATGCCTGGTACTGTATGACATTCTCGTGTTAAACGTTGTAGTCTTCTGTATGAGGTTTTGGCTTGGAAGTCCTCTAAACGTATACTTATAACAGAAGCGTGTGTAGGAGCATGAACTAAGACAAAGCATCACTATTTTGGGTACTGTGGTGAAGGGGCAGCAGTGACCCAGTTATCCCTACTAGAGTGAAATGATTCTGAATGAATCAAATTCATGTCTTTGTCCGCCACAGATAAAGGGTTGTTATGGATAATAGATACAAAATGAAGATCATTCTTCTGAGATGGTGTTTGCATCCTGTCCTACTCCCTGTGTGACCATCCCCTTTTGGCACAGAAAATATGATGCAATGCTTATGTGAAGTGGTCTGCTAACCAATTAGAATGCTTACACAATGTGCTACGCCCTACTAAAGGATATATCTTGTGTGCACGCTATACAATAAATCAGAGAACCACTTTGACTCAATCGTGTGTCAATGTGTTTTTCTCCGTGCACGTATTATCAAATTTGGCTCAGGACATCAACCTAGAGGTATCACCTGGAACGCATCCAAAACAGGGTGATGATCAGTTCTGTGCCTGGCAAAGCAAATGTTAACTGAAAGGCGGGGACAATGTATGCCTCCCTGCTCAGTATGGAAAGGAGCAGGAACACCTGTCTTTGACAGAAGTCCCTGCCACTGTACACCAGTGGTGATGGTTTATTAATGAGCATTTAGTCAATAGTGCAGTCACTGGGCCAGGAGCTCTATGCCCAGCTTGGTGAGTTTACAGACACCAAGTCTGAATGGAAACTGCCAATTTACTCCAAATCCTTTTGAATCAACATTTGTGAGGTTCTCTGAACTATATTCCCTTACTTACTGCTGATTAATAGGAGACCTGGCCCCAGTCCATGATGCACTGATCACTCGTGCCACCCATGATATATATAGTGATTCCACAATGGCCTCAGGTTATAATAATTTCAACATACAATGGTCTTCCCTTGACCATTGTAATTGGAAACCAAACTCAACATACAATGCCAAAAACAGTCCGGATCGGTGGCTCTTGTGAATGGCTGAAAGATCTGATCAATCAGGATGGACATTTCACTGGTAAGACCCCTGTATTACTGAAGAGCATGCACTGATTTGGTGTCTAGTAGCGCCTCTATACAGCATAGTGTGGTACTGCACTACTTTTTAGCTGTGTCAGGACTAACTGCTCCCTTGGACACCAGGTGAGGGCAGCTCCATAATGTATCTCCAGTGCACTGCGCGTACTCTACAGGACCCTGAAGAAGCTCCTGTACTCTATGTATAAAGTGATTTAAGGCTTTAGAAGCTACGACAGACATTTACATATAAGGACTTGCTTTTTCTTACAATTTTTCTTTCATTTTAATGTTCTCATAATTTGGGTTGACATTTTGGAGATGTTGGAACTGATTACCAGGTTTTCGTAGAATTATGATCTCCTCCTGGAACCAATTAATATTGTTTCTTAAAGGGGTACTCTTCCCCTAGACATCTAATCCCCTATCCAAACGATAGGAAATAAGATGTCTGATCGCGGGGTCCAGCCCCTGGGGACCCCTCATGATCATGGCTGCGGCACCCCAGACATCCGGTGCACGGAGCAAACTTCTGGATGACTGGCGATGCAGGGCAGAGGCTCGTGAGGTCACATTCACGATGATGTCATGAGCGGGTGTGGCCGTGACGTCACGAGCCTCCGGCGCTGCACCCGACGCTCTAAACGAACACCAGGTGCAGCAGGGAGATCACGGGGGTCCCCAGCGGCGGGACCCCCGCGATCAGACATTTTATCTTAGAGGATAAGATGTCTAGGGGCGGAGTCCCCCTTCAAGATGAACCTCTGTACTAATAAACCTATTTTCACAGGAATAGGGCTGCGGTGGACTATACATGGCATTTAATTTGGACTTTTTGTTGTTGTTGTAGTATTTAATGTATCTATAGTCACATCGTCTCTCTCTTTTGTCAGCGGAGGTGCCAGTTAACTAGTTGCGTTTGATTTTTATGGAAGACTTTCTATATGTAATTCATTCAGCACCTGCAGAAGGTTTAATGTACTCAGTGAAGTAAGAAAATGACATGTGAAATGGCGCCAGGCCGCCTGAATGGGCTATTGTTGTAGTGATTATACTTCTTATCAGATCAGTTTGGATATATATACTGTGTACTTTTTAATAAATATTCATCCTATCTTTACCCTCACTGTGTGTAGTCTGGTTACTAAGGGAATCTAAGAGCTTTAACCTACCTCTAAAAAAAAGGACAAATTAAAGGGGTTACCCAGCTTTTAAAGGGGTACTCCACCCCCAGACATCTTATCCCCTATCTAAAGAATAGGGGATAAGATGTCTTATTGGGGGGGGTCTCACTGCTGGGGACCCCCGTGATCTCTCCTGCAGCACCCCCGTTCATGAGCTGCACGGAACGAAGTTCGCTCCGTGGCTGATAATGGGAGATTCAGGGGCAGGGGTATCGCAAGGTCACAGCCCCGCCCCCTAGTGAGGTCACGCCCCGCCCCCTCAATGCAAGTCTATGGGAGGGGGTGTGATGGCCATCATGCCCCCTCCCAAAGACTTACATTGAGGGGGCGGAGCTGTGACATCACAATACCCCAGCCCCTGTATCGCCCGTCATCAGCCACGGAGTCATCTTCGCTCCGTGCACCTCATGAACAGGGGTGTTGCAGGAGAGATCGCGGGGGTCCATTTTGTTCCAAACGCTTGGAGCGGGCGGCGGGGGTCGTGACGTCATGACCACGGACATTCTGATATCACACCACACCCCCTCAATCCAAGTCTATGGAAGGGGGGCGTGGCAACATAGACTTGTATTGAAGGGACATGGTGTGACATCATGAGGGGCGTGGCCATGATGTCACAACCCCTGCCGCTGGCACCCAGCGTTCTAAACGATCGCGGGGTGCTGCGCATTGATTGCGGGGGTCCCAGCTGCGTGACCACCACAATCAGACATCTTATCCCCTATCCATTAGATAGGGGATAAGATGTCTGGGGGCAGAGTACCCCTTTAAAGACATATCCCCTATCCTGTCTGGAGATCACAGGGGTCCCAAAGGTAAGACCCCCACTATCTCCAGAACATCATCCGAATCTTCCCTGGCACTCATCTTCCGAGACAAACTCGGCAGTGACTCAGTCAATCATTGACCACAGTGGTGTACTTACCTGTTAGGTACCCCCGTGATCAGATGCTTATCCCCTATCCTGTGGATAGGGGATAACTTATTAAAAGCTGGTATGGCTTGACTGATGCCAAAACTCTTTTCCCTTTCACTGAGCAGTGTGTATATGTAGCAGAGCTGAGTATGTGAGTGGTGTGTATATGTAGCAGAGTTGAGTGTGAGTGTGTGTATGTAGCAGAGCTGAGTGTGTGTGTGTATTTAGCAGAGCTGAGTGTGTGAATGTGTGTATGTAGCAGAGCTGAGTGTGTGAATCGAGCTTAAGCTGAAAAGTTAAGAGAGTATTAATGCTATGGATACAACGCCATATAACCGTCTCTATATACGGTTGTCAGGTATTTTTTTTACCTAGCAACCAGCCTGTCTCAAGTTTCTTCAGCTCAGCACCAAGGTGTCAGTGGATTGAGAACCGAGAATGGGGAAAAAAGGGTCAACATTCAATTCAAACTTTATTCTTCTCTTGCTTCCAATTGGCCAAACAATGTAAAAAAAATCATATTGTCGCTAACACTTGATATCCCTACGTTTAATGTGTCTTGTGGACCGTACCTTGAAGAACGCTGCTCCCTGATCCTGTAGTAGTCGGTCAGATTGAGGCTTATTCTTGCTGTAAAAAGCATAAAGTCCAAACTGTTCCCTCTATAAAGTAAAAACAAATCAGATGTAAATTTCAAACGGAATTTAAGAATTTTACAGAATTTACAGATTTGTAGATGCCCAATATCTGTATTAGAGTGATTGAATTGAAGCATAACCAATATTATCCCAATCTCACCCCAACTATTTGGGGGATCCGCCCTAAATGGCAGCCCCCAACCTGTAGACAATTCCTACACTAAGGGGGAGATTTATCAAAACCTGTCCAGAGGAAAAGTTGCTGAGTTGCCCATAGCAACCAATCAGATCGCTTCTTTCATTTTTCAGAGGCCTTTTCAAAAATGAAAGACGTGATCTGATTGGTTGATATGGCCAACTCAGTCAGGATACTGGGAAAGCTGAGTGTTTGGGATTGCTAGTGACAACAATAGAAGACCCATCACCTGCATCTGTGGCCAGGAGAAGCCCATTAATACCCACTTCACTATTGGGAATCCCTGTATGCCAGTGTTGTTCCTGATTGACCAAGAGTACTAGCCTCCTAATTGGCCAGCGTTCCATGCCCATTGCAGGGATAGTGGCACCACGTTGCACGGTGCTTGTTCCCATGATATCCAGGGGGCCACTCATGGAGTACATGACAGAAGACAGGTACGGTGCATGACCAGCTTGGGAGCGTGACCAGGTGAGTTCTTGACAGTTTGGTGGTGATCCTCACAAGGCATGGCTCTTTGACCCCATTTAGAGACAGTGAAAGGCTAGGTTCACAATACAGAGTCTCCGGGCAGAAAATTTCCGCCCGGAGATTCCAAGTGCGGCCAGCGCCGACTGAATCAGTCAGCGCTAGGACTGCACGGACACTGCAGTCTCCAATAGACTGCAATGTGTTCCGCAAGTATTTCCACCTGAAGAATGAGCAACGCCAACGAAGTGTGAATTTGTGAACGGAAACCCATTCACTATACTATACATTTTAGTAAGCGGAATTTCTGCCTGCAATTTCAAATTGTAGGCGAAAAATCTGTAGTGTAAACCTAGCCTAAGGGTCTATTCATACGACAGAATTTCCGCTTGCGGAATTCCGCCTGAAATTAAAGCCCATAGACTTCTATGGGATTCCGCACTCCCATTCACACTTCTGAATTTATGCTAGCTGAATTCCGCACGTGGAAATTCAGAAGTGTGAATGGGAGTGCGGAATCCCATAGAAGTCTATGCGCTTTGATTTGAGATGGAATTCCACAAATGGAAATTCTGCCATGTGAATAGACCCTTAGACTTTCCGTAGTCACCCACTATTGATGAGTGGGAAAAGTAACACCCAGTTTGTTGATTTATTTATACATTTCCGGAAGGAATAAGAAAGCTTCTACAGGATATTAATTAAAGCTGTCAGGTCCCATTTAAACCTTTTTTTTTTTTTTTTTTTTTTAAGCACGAATCCTTAATGAAAAGTCTCTGAAATACACTTACATGTTTCATAAAACAGCGCCCCACATGGCTTGGGTCCCTTCTGCAGCTTGTGAGTTCCTGTAGGAAAATATGGCTATGGAATTCATAGAGTTTTTCCAAATTTCCAAATATGGCAGCATGCTGCCCGCGTAGGGAAGGAGGGAGATCTGGCTGATCCATTTCATTCAGGTAGTGGGTAAGAACATAACCCAGGGAACAGACATAGTCGCGCTCTGTGGCTAGCAGTTCCTCCATTATCCGATGGAGCTTACTAGAAAGGAAATAAACAAAAGAATTTACTGATCTAAAATACATTTATATATATTCACTGATGCTCTAGATTGTGTCAAAATTATGAATGTTTTGTTATCTGCTAAGTATTGTTGTATGATGGGACAGGCTATATACCTCCTTAAAGAGGTACTCCGTCTCTAGACATCTTATCCCCTATCCAAAGGCGATAAATGTTACGAATGATGGGGTAGAGCAGTATCCCTTTAAGAATAGGGCTACTTGGTGATTTTGGCAGTGAAAGGGTTTATGGGCCCAAAAATTTCCATGGCACATTGCAGTGGTTGTGTTGCCTTGCAGCTAAGGTCAGTCAATGGGGTCAACCAAAAAGTGGCCATGACCACAACTTGATAGTCTATCTCTGATGGATTTCTTGTCAGGTCCTGGTTACCTCCATTTGTGGGTTACAACGCAACCCAATTAAGTTCCCTTAGATGCAACGCAGCATAGCCGAAATTGCTGACCCTGAAGGCTGCCGCATGGGCTGTATTAGGGACTTGTAGGTAGCTTATATCTATTGAAGCATACACCTAACCTAATGTTAAGGCTAACTTACGCGAAGTTATACTTTGCTGTCCAGTCACTGTCTCTAGATGAGTCAGTCATGGCTCTTCTCATCCAAGGCATACGAGAGGTAAGTGGTTCCATTGGAAGCAAGGGAGAAACAGTTGAAGAACTTTCTGAGGAGTAATGGGAACTTGAGTCCCCCGTGGAGAAGCTGGCATGCCTAGAAAGGACACATCTTCTACCAGATTGCTTCATTTTATTACAGTCACTCTGAGTCAGAATACTTGAGTCATCACTGTTGGCCCTACCATAAGATGCCCATGAGAAATGGTCCGCATTTGTTGCAAAGGATGGCTGTACTTGGTTTGGCCTAGGAAGCTTTGGACTTGGAGTATGTAAAATCTCTAGAGCTTCATTGTTGGAGTTCTGAGCCATGAGCTCAGTGCTGTCGGGGTCAGACCCATTGCTGTTCTTGGTATCTTCACTGGTAGAACATCCCTGGGAAATCAAAGTTTCTCTTGCTGCTCTTGCGTTCCTTTGACTTCTGGATGCTTTCAGAAAAAGGCCCATGGAACTAGCATGGAGACCAAAGCTACAGCAGTTAATCATCGTCGACTCTGCTGATCTCATGCCACCCCGATGCCTGAATTCCTCGTCCTCCTTTCGGCTTCCTTGTGCAACTTCAGCTGAGAAGTTCTCTACTGTGTCTTCACCTTTATTGACACTAGAAGACAAAGTGGTATCCTTGTTCCATGCTAAGGCTGCATTTTGCTCGTCTTTACACCTCTCTAGAGTTTCTTCTATTAGTTGCTTCGCTTCCTGACATTTCAGCCAGGTCTCATTCCAAACAGCCAGTCCTCTACAGCTGCTCAGTTTGTAGGATTCTTCTTTCATTTCTTGAAATTTGTCATCGGACAGTTCGTCTGTCAATCTCTGAAGGTAAGTCTCCAGGCACTGCTGGGTCTCCGGCTGGCAAAGCCTTTGTTCCGCCATCTTCAATTGTCCCACATAGCGGCTGCAGCTCATGGTGAGCTGGGTGATCTAGTGGACAAAATAAACCAACAATTACAACTAGGACATTGGTACATAATGGTGTGTCCAGATGACCACAATAAAGCATGCTGATACAGTATATGATATTTTATGGTATACCTTGTCACAAAACCTGTACAAATTCAGAAGCTTTTCCAGTTCTTCTTTTTGTCTTTCAACGTTTATGTAGAAGCTGTTTAGTTTGGTCTGGAAGGCTCCTCTTGTAACCTTGAAAGCCTCCATCTCTGGAAACATGGATCCACTGAACTTATTTGCATCATCCAGTAGGACCAGCCCATGGTTATAATGCACCTTTGAGAAAAATGGATATATACACCTAAGAGTTCATCCAAGCCCAAAAATCACATGTAAAAGTTTGACAATGGATAAAAATGATTCATATGTTCATAAAATACTTACTGTGGCTTGGAGAAAAAATTCCTTAAACTTCTTGTGATACTTCTCCAAAGTTTCTAATGCCCATTCCATAGTGTCCATCTCATTTAATTGATTTTCTCCATCTCCGTCCATCCACAAGCTAAGCTGTAGGGGCAAAAAAATGGTGTTATAGGAGACCATATATGTCCCTAATTTTGCCTGGTATTGCCGCTAAGCCCCTTTCAATTCAATAGAGCTGAACTCCCTTCTGAGACACAACACACTGAACAAAGCAACCATTTCCTGTAGAAGGCAGCCATGTTTTCCTTATGCTTTTCAAACTCCTTAACTTTGAAACAAATGGTCAGAACATTCTTACTATAAATTTACCAGTATATTTTTTTCAATGTCAATACTGACACTTTTTCTTATGAGGACTTAAATTCTTTACTCATTATTGACAAGTAGATCATTTACTTATTCATTGCCGTCTTTACCTGGTTAAATTGTTTTTCCAACTCCTGGATCTTCAACAATGACTCCAGAAGTTCCAGTCTACGGTTGGACTTAGTAACTAGACCATGCACGCGTTCTTCCAAGTGGTTGTACATCTGCACAGCTGACTCCACTGCACTCCTAAAAGATTAAGAACAATTCACATTCACTGGTAACACTTTTAATTCTACAAAATGTTGGTATCTATCATGCATAGTAATGTTAATGTTTCGGCACATGCAGTCCCTCGCGAGGCAGTCTGTGTGCCACCATATGGTGCTTCTGCATGGCACTGAGAGAATACCTTTCTAATATGATTGTCAAGTCTCTTTTTTTAATCTCTAGAATTCCATATGGGTCTGTAAGAATCAAGCTTTGACCCTGCCTACTTGATGATCCGCCCTTAACAATGGACCCCAGCTTGGCGACGGTCCATACTCTGAGTAAAATGCAGGGCGTAACAATGTAAAAAAAAATAAAAAATACACAAGTACAGAAGTACAGAATTTAGGGAGCAGGTCAGGACAACATGGGTTAAACAGACAATGAACAAGCAGACAGATAAAGAGAAGTCAGGCAAGTCAAGTCAAAACCAAGATAGTGGCACGGTACAGAATCAGAAGGCAGAAGGGCTGTCAGATGACAGAGCAAATAAATAAATGCAGAGAACACAGTAACACACTAGATAACCCTGATTGACCCGGGTGTCGTCAGGCAACGAGTGACGCCACAGCCAAACACAGGAGAGGTGGGAACTCCTGACAGAACAAGAGGCAGACACACCCGCTACACCCTAATTTTTTATTTTATTCTGGGACTGCATTACCCCTTTAACAATTAGTGCCCATGCAATTGGCTGTATTTACAGAGCCATAGTACTGCATCCATAAAAGTCCAGAGGTCTATATCACACCTCTGTTTGCCTCTTATTTTATACTTAACCCAATGCATTTAGTATTACAGTAATACATAGTGTCAACAAAAGGAGGCACCACGCAGAGTGCCATTGACTCAATACTAAAAAAGAGACTGTGAGAGCTTACAAACTATACATTATACTAGAAAGCTCAGAGATCTCAATTCAACACTGCTATACCACAAGATGAATTTAGCGTAGGGTTATTTCACTCCTGTTTATAGACTCCCAGAGATGCCCTGTATCTCTCAGCAGGTCTCCTTAATACTACCATTAACTAACAGTAGCATTTCTCTCTACATAAAACTACATACTGACCTTTAATGTGAACGTGGAGATCGGGATGGATTTGCCTAATTGTCCTTCCTTTAGATCCAAGGACTCCTGTCTTGTTTTATTATCCCGCTTTAAAGTACATAATATAGAATTTTATGGATTCTCCTTTTCAATGGCTCATGAATATTGTACGTCTGCCAGGCTTGTAAACCACTATAAACCTCTCTATGGAGACATTTATATCGAGTTTTAGTGTTTTGTGGTATTTAAGACGTTGCACAATAAGGGCGACTTACTTCATTGTGTGTCGGAGCGCGCGCAGAATATCCGTAGGAAAATAGACGCAGTCGATCATTTTAACCCATTTTATTTAAAAGATCTAATAAATTGTTAGATTTTCTCTCCATTTTCACAGGACTAGAGCATTTTTTATGGATTAGGGTAAAATATGAGGGGTATCAGGATGGAGCTGAAATCCCCTGTGATTTGGAATTCAGTTTCCACTTTTGGATAGTTATACAGTGTAGGGAAATTTATGGTTCGTTGTGTGAAACATAAATTTTTTCAAAAATATCTATACATATGACTAGTTTTTGATTCTAGATGGGTTCCTAACCGATCACTATGATGGGAGACCGAAGTGCCACGTTCCTCCTTACCGCATGACTACAGAGTAAAGCAGCTTAAAGGTGTTCTCCGCCCCTAGACATCTATCCTTTGGATACAGGATAAGATGTCTGATTACGGAGGTCCCGCTGCTGGGGACCTCCGCGATCTCGGCTGCAGCACCCCAGACATCCGATGGATGGAGCAAACTTCGCTCCATGCCGGATGACTGGCAAAGCAGGGCGAAGGCTTGTGTTTATTGTAGATAAAATAAGCAAGAAACAATTACGCATTTCTGGGGTTGCATCCCCCTTCCTCAGACTGAACTGAGTCGATTGACCGTCATTTATCCCGGGATCACTCTTGAAATAACAACCTGGTGGCCCTCTGCAGCAAAGCTTAGATCTTTATTTCGTAGAGGGTTGAAAGGAAAAAAAATGGGGACCCCTTATACAGTGCCCTCAGTGCCCAAAGCCAAACCAGTTAGATGGAGAATGGCCGAATTGGCAGCGACATACTACTGATGATACCCCGCTATATAGGGGTTATATGCCTATTATATATACATTGAGGTGAGCGGCCATCTATAAGCCCCGTGGGGTCATCCCCTACTCCCCTCACCCTTCATGTACATCCTGGGGTAATACACAAGGCGCCGCTTGTCGGTCTCTCCATTCATGTCTATCTTCAAACCAGTTAGATGGCCCAGTGGAATCATACAGATATATCTGATGCTACAATGGTTAACGTAACCTTGCTAAGATGCAGTGTAATATAGTCCTATGAGTATACGTTAACCTGAATAGTAATACTCAAGAGAAAGAAAGGCGTCCTGCACTCACCGCATAGGCTCTGGTCATTCAGCTCCCATCTCGGGCTGTACCTCCGGACCGGCTGATAAGGTAGCGTGGGGCGCTCACGAGCGCCCCACGCTACCTTATCAGCCGGTCCGTGAGTACAGCCCGAGATGGGAGCTTAATGACCAGAGCCCCTTATCAGGCGGTCCGGATGTACAGCCCGAGATGGGAGCTGAATGACCAGAGCCTATGTGGTGAGTGCAGGACGCCTGTCTTTCTCTTGAGTATTACTATTATTGATTGCTATTATCGTATTGTCCTAGCACTGCCACGCTTGGATAGTCCTGGTTACCTGCATTGCCGTTTCATGATCCATCTCGAGGAGCTGAGTGTTTGAGGTATCGGTGCCACTTGGTTTCTTATGTTAGTATACCTTAACCTGAGTTTACTGGTTTAATCCTTCATTCTGCTCTTTTCTGACTGCTGACCCAGTGCTGTGTGAGTCACTGTCAGGAGCAGGATTTCATGTGTAAGTTCCTACGGGCCTGGCTGTGCTTAAGGGCTGGTTGTTGACAAGAGCGGAGTGTTCTGAGGACATGTAATGAGCAGTATTTAACACCTATCACTCCCCAGTGAGAACAAGCTTGGCTTCTTCCAGCTCCTGGTTAGAAGAGAGCAGAGCTGTGCTGCAGTGCCACCTCGTGGAGACGGACACGATGCAAGAGTCGAAAGAATATTTAAAGATACAAACTACTAATAAAGGAGAAAAAGAAAGAATATTTACAATCGGTTGCAGAGGAAAGAGAAATATCTAAAGGGTCCTAAGTAGAGTTTTTGGTTTTGTTTCATACAAAATAAGCATCGGCACCCATGGCTCCTGGATAGGGATGAGCAAATCGATTTGCGCCAATTTGTACTCAATACAAATTTCCTCCAAAATTCTGATTTGTTAGATTTTTTGTGTTTCATTTTGGATTTGTTTTGTCCATGCCCCTGTATATTGAGCAGCAATGCTTTTTGCACCCAGCCTAGTGTACTATACAAGAGCAGGGACACCTTTCCTTGGAATGGAGTCCCTGCTCTGGGAGATACTTTGCATGGGCAATCACAGGGCACATCTAAATCAGAATTGGGATCAGAGTAAACAATAGTCAGGTTTGTTGAATGGGACCTGTAACATATTTTGGAATATAACCCCCTGGGATATTGTTGTGTATTACTCTGTATTAAGTGTCTAGTAGATGGCAGAATGCACAAGAAAATTAACTGAGCAGTGACTAAAGCTGGGGAAGGAGGAGTCTTTGGACATGTGCTTCTGGCCATCTTGGTTCAGAGTTCAGTGGGAGAGAGAGAGAGAGAGAGAGAGAGAGAGAGAGCAGAGAGAGGGTACAGAGGAACAGTCTGTCTTGGTTCAAAGAGTGCCTGCAGCAGAGGAATCTGCTAGCAGGTTAAACAAGATGTAGAACAGATCATGGGAAGGTGCATATGCACTCCCCCCCCCTCTTTTTTTACCCCACCTAGAGCACTTTTTAATCTAAAACTTACTCTTTGGAACACCCCTATACCAATGTATACTGTGTGGCCCTACCCACTCCCTGGTAACCTGTCTCTTCTCTGCTGACCCCTCTGTCCATTTTAGGAACTGACCAGAACAACATATGTTTGCTATGGGGATTTTCTCCTACTCTGGACAGTTCCTAAAATGAATAGAGATGTCAGCAGAGAGCACTGTGCTCCTGATGTCAGCAGAGAGCTCTGTGTTCCAAAAAGAAAACAATTTCCTCTGTAGTATTCAGAAGCTAATAAGTACTGGAAGGATTAAGATTTTTTAATAGAAGTAATTTACAAATCAGGAGCAGGTGCAAATGCGCTTTTTTTTCCTCTTTTTTACCCCACCTAGAGCACTTTTTAATCTAAAACTCACGCTCCGGAACACCCATATACCAATGAATACTATCTGGCCCTACCCACTCCCTGGTACCCTGTCTCTTCAGGACACTATTCAAAGTTTCGGACACTTTTCTGTCCAGTGACTTTGAAAATATTGTCATCTGACACAAAACATCAGATACAGGCAATGAAGGACAACTTTTTGTGGCTCCAAAATGGTAATAAATAAATACAGCATAAACAAACAAAAACAAGCAGATCACTTCTCTTCTAAAGGCCTAGGTCAGGTATACATATGACCAGGACCACCATTAAAAATGTTGGGGCCCGATGCAGTTGAAGCACCTGCTCCTCCCCCCACACACACATACCTTACCAAAAGCTGTAAAAAAGACCAGGCAGTGGGCCCCTTTATATCTTTCATTTGGACCAAGCCCTGTAGGGCCAGTCCTGCCCCAATGACAGCCCTGCATATGACCAGTAACCTGTTATAGTTGCCATCTATCTAGGGGCACAGTTTGGCCCATGGGGCATCAGATAGGACACAGATCCAGCATGTAGTATGCAGCATTCCCATCTGGGATAGCTCCAGATCTCCAAAAATACTACTAACCTCTCCTGGCCTAGAATCTAATTGACCTTACTAAATGATGTAAGAGACAGTTCCATCATGTGTAGCTCTATACTGGCACATTAAAGGGGTACTCCGGTGGAAAACTTTTATTATTTTTTTTAAATCAACTGATGCCAGAAAGTTAAACAGATTTGTAAATTACTTCTATTAAAAAATCTTAATCCTTCCAGTACTTATTAGCTGCTGAATTATTTTCTTTTTGGAACACAGAGCTCTCTGCTGACATCACGACCACAGTGCTCTCTGCTGACACCTCTGTCCGTTTTAGGAACTGTCCAGAGCAGCATATGTTTTCTATTGGGATTTTCTCCGACTCTGGACAGTTCTTAAAATGGACAGAGATGTCAGCAGAGAGCACTGTGGTCATGATGTCAGCAGAGAGCTCTGTGTTTCAAAAAGAAACTAATTTCCTCTGTAGTATTCAGCAGCTAATAAGTACTGGAAGGATTAAGATTTTTTAATAGAAGTTATTTATAAATCTGTTTAACTTTTTGGCACCCACCAGTAAATAAAAAAAAAAAAAAAAGTTTTCCACCGGAGTACCCGTTTAACAAAGTTGGTTCTTCTTTAGTCACCTGACGTCCTGAGAGCAGTAGAAGCGAGTGGCCTCTTTGCGAAGTCTTGCCAGCGTTGTCCCTCCTTCACGCTGTAAGGAAACTAAGCGAAAGTCACTTAACACCACCTTCATGAGCTCCCGGTACTGACCCATTTTCTCCTCTGCTTCCTATAAAAATACATAAAATACTACATGTTCAGCAGGTGGGGGGGCATACACTTGTCTCAGAAGGACAGCTGAGTTTCTAGGACATGACCATTACCTTTGAGTCCTGCAGAGCGCTGCCTTCACCCAGTTCTTGAATGGCATGCTGCAGTAAATCAGAGGCTTTTCGGAGGTCGGCGGAGAAGGCATCGAGCTTCTGAAATATATAAAGCATAAAGATTGTATGAGTGAAAGGAATAACAAGTCTGATAAGATGTAGTGTAGGAAACGAGTTCTATGCACTATACGACAGACTGCCTCTAAGTTCAGCACAGGCGGCATGTCCCTCAAACATCATAAAACATGCAAGAAAAGATGAAAAAGAGGATAGAACAAATAATGTTAGAACTAGTACCTAGGAATCTGGTGGAGGTCCGACCAGTAGGAACCCCCCTGAATTTAAATGTTATTCCCTATCCTTTAGTGTGTGGGGGGGAGTACCCCTTTAAGGATTATGGATTTAGAATGGGTTTTCTTAAAGGGGTACTCGGGTGGAAAACTTTTTTAAGAACAAAAAATTGTTGGATTGTCGGTGAAGATTTACAAAAACTGTGGCAGGGAGGACAACAGGAGTTTACAGTTCTGCTGCTTGATGCTACAAACAAACAAAAAATAAATAAATATATATATATATATATATATATATATACTAAATGGACACAAAAGTGTTGGGACACCTCCAAATTACACCTAAAGGGGGTTTTAAAGGGGGTACTCCGGTGGAAAACTTTTTTTTTTTTTTTTTTTTTAAATCAACTGGTGCCAGAAAGCTAAACAGATTTGTAAATGACTTCTATTAAAAAAATCTTAATCCTTCCAGTACTTATTAGCTGTTGAATACTACAGAGGAAATTATTTTCTTTTTGGAACACAGTGCACTCCGCTGCCATCATAACCACAGTGCTCTCTGCTGACATCTCTGTCCATTTTAGGAACTGTCCAGAGCAGCATAGGTTTGCTACGGAGATTTTCTCCTACTCTGGACAGTTCCTAAAATGGACAGAGATCTCAGCAGAGAGCACTGTGCTCGTGATGTCAGCAGAGACCACTGTGTTGCAAAAAGAAAAAAATTTCCTCTGTAGTATTCAGCAGCTAATAAGTGCTGGAAGGATTAAGATTTTTTTAATAGAAGTAATTTACAAATCTGTTTAACTTTCTGGCACCAGTTGATTTAAAAAAATAAATAAATAAAAAGTTTTCCACAGGAGTACCCCTTTAAAAACCCCTTAAGGTGTAATTTGGAGGTGTCCCAACACTTTTGCGTCCATGTAGTATATATATATATATATATATTATTTTTTGTTTGTTTGTTTGTTTGTAGCATCAAGCAGCAGAACTGTAAACTCCTGTTGTCCTCCCTGCCACAGTTTTTGTAAATCTTCACCGACAAACCAACAATTTTTTGTTCTAATGCGAGATCAGAGAGAAACTAACATAATAAGGCTGCTGAGATTTCAGGACATGTACTTTAGCCGTGTAAATCCGGCATAACAAGCATATTCCTGACAGCCGTCCTACTGATCAAGGTTCCTGATACACACAAGAGAGACTCGCTGGAGAACTCAAGATGTAAGATTCAACACAAGAAGCTTCAGTACAGTAGAACGACCAGGCTGCGAGTGATTTGTTAGCATGCAGTGGCACCTGATAGAACTGGACCCACTCGCTGTGGCAGTAGGGGTAGGTGCCTCCAAGGTCCCAGGTCAGCTGTCCAATGTCCACGTATCTGCCTATAGATTTCAATGAAGTCAGGACTTCCACCTAAAGGCAAAAACATTCAAAAAGATCAGATACATTTTTCAGAGTTATCAGACATTAAAATATATATATATATATATATACATACATATACATACAGGGCCGGCTCTGCCTATAGGCAAAACAGACAGCCGCCTAGAGAACCCTCTGATTGGGGCGCTGCTCTGCCTGCTGCAAGAAAGTTAGACAACCAGCATCCGAACCACTTGATCACCCAGCAGCATGAGGAGGTTTGTTACAGTAGTAAGGTGGGGCGTGCCAATGGGCGGACTCAAGGGGGTGGCAAAATTAGCTTTTGTCTAGGGTGGCAAAAATACTTGCACCAGCCCTGTGTATATATATATATATATGTATATATGTAAAAGTCAACATATGTGTATATGTTCCCACATAACTTCTGAAGAGCTGGAGAATTTTATGTTTCTAATATGTCAAACTAGCTGAGTACCCGGCGTTGCCCGGTTTTTCCTTCCTCATCCTTGTTGGGGAGGAAAATCAACAAAAGAGGAAGCTTTTGACTTCATATCCCGTCCTCATATATTGTTGTCATATCCCGACCCCATATCCCGTCCTCATATATTGTTGTCATATCCCAACCTCCTATCCCGTCCTCATACCCCGACCTCCTATCCCGACCTCCTATCCTGACCTCCTATCCCGTCCTCCTATCCCCTCCTCCTATCTCGACCTCCTATCTCGACCTCATATCCCGACCTCATATCCCGACCTCCTATCCTATCCTCCTACCCCGTCCTCCTATCCCTACCTCCTATCGCGTCCTCCTATCGCATCCTCCTATCCCGACCTCCTATCCCAACCTCCTATCCTGACCTCCTATCCCAATCTCCTATCCTGACCTCTTTTCCCGACCTCCTATCCCGTCCTCCTTTCTCTATCTCCTATCTCGACCTCCTATCCCGACCTCCTATCCCGTCCTCCTATCCCGGTCCTCCTATCTAGACCTCCTATCCAGTTCTCATATCCCGACCTCCTATCTTGACCTCCTATCCCGTCCTCCTATCCCGACCATCCCGTCCTCCTATCTTGACCTCCTATCTGGACCTCCCATCCCGTCCTTATGTCCCGACCTGTAATATGTGTACCAGGTATTGAAATATCTCCAGCCATACGGAAGTTATGTGGGAGCATACATTTCCCATTGATTTTCATGGGACATTAAACAAAAACCCTGACCCTCCCAAATGGGGGTAGTTAAGGGTTAAAATAACTATCCTATATTTTAAGTGAACATATAAGTAACATGTGACCAAGTATTATCGAAATATCTCCAGCCGTTTGGAAGTTATGCAGTAACATATATTTCCCATAGACTTGTATGGGACTTCAAACAAAAACCCCGGCCCTGGCAAATGGGGGTGAGTAAGGGTTAAATCCCCTATCCTATGTTTGTTGTTGACATATAAGTAAAATGTGGCCAAGTTTCATGTTAATATCTTTAGCCGTTTGGAAGTTTTTGTGGAACATACACACACATACATACACACATTGCGTTTTATATATATAGAGTAGATGACACTATACCAACAATCTCTGCAGCCTTAGGGTAAAACAGCGTAGCCTGGATGGTTAAATATTTTTTTCCCATGACGTTGGTCCGGCGGCAGGATGATTAAAAGTCCTGGGCAATCTCCGTAGCACAAGAATTATAAACATCCCGGACAGTTAAATCATATTTTACCATGATGTTGTTCCAGCTGCAGGATTTTAAAAAGTCCTGGAAAATCTCTGCAGCCTGAGAATTAAACGCAGTCCGGATAGTTAAATCATATTTTATCATGACATTGGTCCGGCGGCAGGATGTTTAAAAAACCTTGGCAATCTCAGAGGCCCAAGAGTTAAACACAGCTCTGAGATTTAAATTATATTTTACCGGTTGTCCAGTGGTAGGTTGTTTAAAAGTCTCCACAGCTCAATTGTAATGTGATCAGGAGATGTACCGGAAGTTCTATGCATGTCTATGGAACTTCCGGTCCATCTGATGGTATTACTTTTGGGCTGCAGAGATTGCCTGAAAGTTTTAAACATCCTGCAACTGGACCAGCGTCATGGTAAAGTATGATTTAACAGTCCAGCAGGAAGGTGTAGAGAATAGATAGTGTGAGGGCAGAGAGAGGGGATGGGGCAGGCGTGGAGAGAAGATTTATTATGGGCTGAGAAAAGAGTTAGGGGGGAGTAAAGTATGATTTAACAGTCCAGCAGGCAGGTGTAGAGAATAGTTAGTGTGAGGGCAGAGAGAGGGGATGGGGCAGGCATGGAGAGAAGATTTATTATGGGCTGAGAAAAGAGTTAGGGGGGAGTAAAGTATGATTTAACAGTCCAGCAGGCAGGTGTAGAGAATAGTTAGTGCGAGGGCAGCGAGAAGGCATAGGGGCTTCAGGAGACTAGCAAAGCTGGATGGTAAGCAGTACATAGTGTAGGGCTCACAGTACTCCCTTAAAGGGGTATTCCAGGCAAAAACTTTTTTTTTATATATATCAACAGGCTCCAGAACGTTAAACAGATTTGTAAATGACTTCTATTAAAAAATCTTAATCCTTCCAATAGTTATTAGCTTCTGAAGTTTTCTGTCTAACTGCTCAATGATGATGTCACGTCCCGGGAGCTGTGCATGATGGGAGAATATCCCCATAGGAGCTGGACAGCTCCCGGGATGTGAGTCATCAGAAAGCAGTTAGACAGAAAACAGCAACTCAACTTCTGAAGCTAATAACTATTGGAAGGATTAAGATTTTTTAATAGAAGTCATTTACAAATCTGTTTAACTTTCCGGAGCCAGTTGATATTTATAAAAAAAAGTTTTGGCCTGGAATACCCCTTTAATATTTTGTTATTTATATACAAGGTATACAATAGGAGGGTAAAATACGGATACTTAGGACTTACCTGTAGTCCAGGCATCCTGTCCAGCTGTGGGGCTATGTCCTTTTCTACAAGAATGACAATGCTGTGTATAGAACCGGGAGAGGACGCCTGTAAAGTAAAGTGAGAGAGTCAGGAGAATAGTACACTACGTTTTTGGTTTTCTTCAGTCCCGCTAAATAATCGTATATATGTGCGGCCTCAAATGAAGTCACTATGATTACTATGCGAAAGCCATTAAAATGGGCTCCCTGCAGAGCGCCATGATAGACCTTGGCATCCGTCCTTTTGACAGGATGCCATTGTATTCCTGAAACGCATAGTGTGAACTCTTAGTAATTATAGCACTAGCCTTAGTAATTATAGCACTAGCCTTAGTAATTATAGCACTATCCAAAAGCCTCCATATAGGAATCCCGCACGTGGGACAGCTTGTTTGGCCGCACATGGAGTTCTGCTGTTTGGTGTCTTTCTAAGGCCTCGTTTACATTGCCGTCAGACTGCGCTATTCGGAGTTCCTTCGGGAATTTACCGGGTCACAGCTTTTGTTTGGCTTTATTTCAGCCTTGCTGCCTGCAAAAAACTGCCCCTTATTTTTCACCCTCAATGATGGTGTTTTTGTGGTGAAGTTTTTTTTTTTTTAAATTGTGTATTAGTATACAGTGGTCCCCCAAGTTACAATATTAATTGGTTCCAGGACGGCCATTGTATGTTGAAACCATTGTGTGTTGAGATCAGAACTCTATGGAAACCTCGTAATTGGTTCTAAAGCCCCAAAATGTCATCCAAAAATAGGAAAAAAGTGAGAATTAAAGAAAAATAAGTAGATAACTAATATATATATAAAGCAAGTCCTTACATATAAAAGTAAGAAAGATCTGCTAAGAGCTGTAAATCACTGTCTATGTCAGTGTTTCCCAAGCAGGGAGCCTCCAGCTGTTGCAAAACTACAACTCCTAGCATGCCTGGACAGCCAAAGGCTGTCCGGGCATGCTGGGAGTTGTAGTTTTGCAACAGCTGGGGGCACCCTGCTTGGGAAACACTGGTCTATGTAGAGGACAGGAGCTTCTTCAGGGTCCTGTACAGTACACAGTGTCCTAAAAAAGTAAAATGGAGCCGCCCCACCTGGTGTCCAAAGGAGCAGCTAACCCTGGTACAGGTAAAGTATACAGAACATGTAATACCTCCCTGTACTGTAGGGGGGCACTACCAGACACCAGTCAGTGCATTCACTTCAGTAATACAGGTAAAGAGTACAGAACATGTAATACCTCCCTGTACTGTAGGGGGCGCTACCAGACATCAGTCAGTGCATACGCTTCAGTAATACAGGTAAATAGTACAGAACATGTAATACCTCCCTGTACTGTAGGGGGCGCCACCAGACACCAGTCAGTGCATACACTTCAGTAATACAGGTAAAGTGTACAGAACATGTAATACCTCCCTGTACTGTAGGGGGCGCTACCAGACACCACTTCAGTAATACAGGTGTTCTACCAGTAAATTGCCCATTCTGATTGGTCAGTTCTCTCGGCCATTGACAAGTTTCACAGATATGTATATTTATTTATTTTTTTTGTCGTTTTTATCCTGTGTTTTTTTCCCATTACAAGTCATGGATTCTTTCATCTTGTGACTCAAGGATTTCTGTTAAAGAATTAGAGGAATTGACAAAAATCCGCACCAACATAATGTACATGAACACCTGAAATTTGTTTTTTTTTATCTATAAACTGCTCTGGGTATGGTATTTTTAACCTATAAACACCATACCCAGTCTGCTATTTTTCCGAGCAGAGATGTCATAATGTGTACGTAGCCTTAGGCCTCAGTCTACATACACATTATGGAATCTCTGCTCGGAAAAATAGCGATCTCTGGCAGCAGAAGGGATCTCTGACTACAATGTTGCCATCTATGGAGATGGCACATGTTAATGCGGTCCTAGGGCCAACTGAACCAGTCGGCGCTAGGACCGCTCGTACATGCACCATCTCCATAGACGGCAATGCATGCCTGAGTGGATTCCATTGAAAGAATGAACAAAGTCCGGAATTTAACCCCTTAAGGACGCAGGACGTAAATGTACGTCCTGGTGCGGTGGTACTTAACGCACCAGGACGTACATTTACGTCCTAAGCATAACCGCGGGCATCGGAGCGATGCCCGTGTCATGCGCGGCTGATCCCGGCTGCTGATCGCAGCCAGGGACCCGCCGGCAATGGCCGACGCTCGCGATCTCGCGGGCGTCCGCCATTAACCCCTCAGGTGCCGGGATCAATACAGATCCCGGCATCTGCGGCAGTGCACGATTTGAATGAATCGGGGACCCGATCATTCCTAACGCCGCACGGAGGTCCCCTCTCCTTCCTCCGTCCGGCTCCCGGCGTCTCCTGCTCTGGTCTGTGATCGAGCAGACCAGAGCAGGAGATGACCGATAATACTGATCTGTTCTAAGTCCTATACATAGAACAGATCAGTATTAGCAATCATGGTATTGCTATGAATAGTCCCCTATGGGGACTATTCAAGTGTAAAAAAAAATGTAAAAAAATGTAAAAGTAAAAAAAAGGTGAAAAATCCCCTCCCCCAATAAAAAAGTAAAACGTCCGTTTTTTCCTATTTTACCCCCAAAAAGCGTAATTTTTTTTTTATAGACATATTTGGTATCGCCGCGTGCGTAAAGTTCCGAACTATTAAAATAAAATGTTAATGATCCCGTACGGTTAACGGCGTGAACGAAAAAAAATAAAAAAGTCCAAAATTCCTACTTTTTTAATACATTTTATTAAAAAAAATTATAAAAAATGTATTAAAAGTTTTTTATATGCAAATGTGGTATAAAAAAAAAGTACAGATCATGGCGCAAAAAATGAGCCCCCATACCGCCACTTATACGGAAAAATAAAAAAGTTATAGGTCATCAAAATAAAGGGATTATAAACGTACTAATTTGGTTAAAAAGTTTGTGATTTTTTTTAAGTGCAACAATAATATAAAAGTATATAATAATGGGTATCATTTTAATCGTATTGACCCTCAGAATAAAGAACACACGTCATTTTTACCATAAATTGTACGGCGTGAAAACGAAACCTTCCAAAATTAGCAAAATTGCGTTTTTCGTTTTAATTTCCCCACAAAAATAGTGTTTTTTGGTTGCGCCATACATTTTATGATGTAATGAGTGATGTCATTACAAAGGACAACTGGTCGCGCAAAAAACAAGCCCTCATACTAGTCTGTGGATGAAAATATAAAAGAGTTATGATTTTTAGAAGGCGAGGAGGAAAAAATGAAAACGTAAAAATTAAATTGTCTGAGTCCTTAAGGCCAAAATGGGCTGAGTCCTTAAGGGGTTAAATTTCCGCTGTGGAATTTTCCACTATAGAAATGTAGCAGTTTAGAATCCCATTGGAAACAATAGGAGGCTGCTGCACTAGAACGTAGACTAAAAATGCCGCTGTTTCCCTATTGACTCCCAGCTAACATTTGTCCACAGTGTTTTTTACTAAAAAAAAAATGCCATGTGCCAAGTATGCCTTTTTTTTTTATTTATTTTTTATAACAAAAATGCTTTGTCTGTTTTCAACCCAATACAGGATCAGATGCAACATGGCCCAGGTTCTTATTTTATCTATCTATCTCTATCTCATATCTATCTATCTATCTCTATCTCATATCTATCTATCTCTATCTCATATCTATCTATCTCTATCTCATATCTATCTATCTATCTCTATCTCATATCTATCTATCTCTATCTCATATCTATCTATCTCTATCTCATATCTATCTATCTCATATCTATCTATCTATCTCTATCTCATATCTATCTATCTATCTCATATCTATCTATCTCATATCTATCTCATATCTATCTATCTATCTCATATCTATCTATCTCATATCTATCTATCTCATATCTATCTATCTATCTATCTCATATCTATCTATCTCATATCTATCTATCTATCTCTATCTCATATCTATCTATCTATCTCATATCTATCTCATATCTATCTATCTATCTCATATCTATCTATCTCATATCTATCTATCTCATATCTATCTATCTCATATCTATCTCATATCTATCTCATATCTATCTATCTCATATCTATCTATCTCATATCTATCTATCTCATATCTATCTATCTCATATCTATCTATCTATCTCATATCTATCCATCTCATATCTATCTATCTATCTCATATCTATCTATCTCATATCTATCTATCTCATATCTATCTCTCTCATATCTATCTATCTATCTCTCTCATATCTATCTATCTATCTCATATCTATCTATCTCTCATATCTATATATCTCATATCTATCTATCTATCTATCTATCTCATATCTATCTATCTCTCATATCTATCTATCTCATATCTATCTATCTATCTCATATCTATCTATCTCATATCTATCTATCTCATATCTATCTATCTATCTCATATCTATCTCATATCTATCTATCTATCTATCTATCTCATATCTATATCTATCTCATATCTATCTATCTATCTCATATCTATCTATCTCATATCTATCTATCTATCTATCTCATATCTATCTATCTCATATGTATCTATCTCATATCTATCTATCTATCTCATATCTATCTATCTCATATCTATCTATCTATCTCATATCTATCTATCTATCTATCTCATATCTATCTATCTATCTCATATCTATCTATCTATCTCATATCTATCTATCTATCTCATATCTATCTATCTATCTCATATCTATCTCTCATATCTATATATCTCATATCTATCTATCTCATATCTATCTATCTATCTATCTATCTCATATCTATCTATCTATCTATCTATCTATCTATCTCATATCTATCTATCTATCTCATATCTATCTATCTCATATCTATCTCATATCTATCTATCTATCTATCTATCTATCTATCTATCTCATATCTATCTATCTATCTATCTATCTATCTGAGGTGGCCCGGTATAGGAGTTGTACCCTTGCTGTCCTGTCAGGCAGCCTCCCTGCAGTGTCCCCTGCATCTGTTCCCCTTGTACAGTTATTGTTATGCTATGTAAAAGTAATGTATATAAAATGTATATACATACATTATAAAACATATATAAAACATCTATCATGTGATTGTTACCCAGGAGGTGTCAGTGACCATGTGACCTATGGGACCCCACCAGAGTCTCCCCTATATAAGCCCCGGGAGGAGTCTCTTCGCTCTCTTCTCTTTGGAGACTTTGGCCCAGATTTATCAAACTGTGTGAGAGAAAAACTGGAGGGATTTCCCCCATCTCCACAGCAACCAATCACAGCTCAGCTGAGGAGCTGAGGTAAAGTGAAAGCTGAGCTGTGATTGGTTGCTGTGGGAACATCACTCCACTTTTTCAAGTCTTAGCTGAGGTCCAGTGCAGACAAGTCCTAGGTGTGTGTCTGGAGTCCAGAGGAGGCCTAAAGTCAGTCAAGCAGCCACAAGTCCACAACCCCAGGTCCTAGTCAGAGCTGGTAAGTCACCAACGGGGTATAGTCAGTCACAGTCTTCTGTGTTCAGTCAGCGGGGTATAGTCAGTCACAGTCATCTGTGTTCAGTCAGCGGGGTATAGTCAGTCAGTCACAGTCATCTGTGTTCAGTCAGCGGGGTATAGTCAGTCTGTCACAGTCCTCTGTGTTCAGTCAGCGGGGTATAGTCAGTCACAGTCATCTGTCTTCAGTCAGCGGGGTATAGTCAGTCACAGTCATCTGTGTTCAGTCAGCGGGGTATAGTCAGTCAGTCACAGTCATCTGTATTCAGTCAGCGGGGTATAGTCAGTCACAGTCATCTGTGTTCAGTCAGCGGGGTATAGTCAGTCAGTCACAGTCATCTGTATTCAGTCAGCGGGGTATAGTCAGTCAGTCACAGTCATCTGTATTCAGTCAGCGGGGTATAGTCAGTCACAGTCATCTGTCTTCAGTCAGCGGGGTATAGTCAGTCAGTCACAGTCCTCTGTGTTCAGTCAGCGGGGTATAGTCAGTCAGTCACAGTCCTCTGTGTTCAGTCAGCGGGGTATAGTCAGTCAGTCACAGTCCTCTGTGTTCAGTCAGCGGGGTATAGTCAGTCACAGTCATCTGTCTTCAGTCAGCGGGGTATAGTCAGTCAGTCACAGTCATCTGTCTTCAGTCAGCGGGGTATAGTCAGTCAGTCACAGTCCTCTGTGTTCAGTCAGCGGGGTATAGTCAGTCAGTCACAGTCCTCTGTGTTCAGTCAGCGGGGTATAGTCAGTCAGTCACAGTCATCTGTCTTCAGTCAGCGGGGTATAGTCAGTCAGTCACAGTCACCTGTCTTCAGTCAGCAGGGTATAGTCAGTCACAGTCATCTGTCTTCAGTCAGCGGGGTATAGTCAGTCAGTCACAGTCTTCTGTCTTCAGTCAGCAGGGTATAGTCAGTCAGTCACAGTCATCTGTATTCAGTCAGCGGGGTATAGTCAGTCAGTCACAGTCATCTGTGTTCAGTCAGCGGTGTATAGTCAGTCAGTCACAGTCATCTGTCTTCAGTCAGCGGGGTATAGTCAGTCACAGTCATCTGTGTTCAGTCAGCGGGGTATAGTCAGTCAGTCACAGTCATCTGTGTTCAGTCAGCGGTGTATAGTCAGTCACAGTCATCTGTCTTCAGTCAGCGGGGTATAGTCAGTCAGTCACAGTCATCTGTGTTCAGTCAGCGGTGTATAGTCAGTCAGTCACAGTCCTCTGTCTTCAGTCAGCGGGGTATAGTCAGTCAGTCACAGTCATCTGTGTTCAGTCAGCGGGGTATAGTCAGTCACAGTCATCTGTGTTCAGTCAGCGGGGTATAGTCAGTCAGTCACAGTCATCTGTGTTCAGTCAGCGGGGTATAGTCAGTCAGTCACAGTCATCTGTGTTCAGTCAGCGGGGTATAGTCAGTCACAGTCATCTGTGTTCAGTCAGCGGTGTATAGTCAGTCAGTCACAGTCATCTGTATTCAGTCAGCGGGGTATAGTCAGTCACAGTTATCTGTATTCAGTCAGCGGGGTATAGTCAGTCAGTCACAGTCACCTGTGTTCAGTCAGCGGGGTATAGTCAGTCAGTCACAGTCATCTGTATTCAGTCAGCGGGGTATAGTCAGTCAGTCACAGTCATCTGTCTTCAGTCAGCGGGGTATAGTCAGTCAGTCACAGTCATCTGTCTTCAGTCAGCGGGGTATAGTCAGTCAGTCACAGTCATCTGTGTTCAGTCAGCGGGGTATAGTCAGTCAGTCACAGTCCTCTGTGTTCAGTCAGCGGTGTATAGTCAGTCAGTCACAGTCCTCTGTGTTCAGTCAGCGGGGTATAGTCAGTCAGTCACAGTCATCTGTGTTCAGTCAGCGGTGTATAGTCAGTCAGTCACAGTCACCTGTCTTCAGTCAGCGGGGTATAGTCAGTCACAGTCATCTGTGTTCAGTCAGCGGGGTATAGTCAGTCAGTCACAGTCATCTGTCTTCAGTCAGCTGGGTATAGTCAGTCAGTCACAGTCATCTGTGTTCAGTCAGCGGGGTATAGTCAGTCAGTCACAGTCCTCTGTGTTCAGTCAGCGGGGTATAGTCAGTCAGTCACAGTCCTCTGTGTTCAGTCAGCTGGGTATAGTCAGTCAGTCACAGTCCTCTGTGTTCAGTCAGCGGGGTATAGTCAGTCAGTCACAGTCTTCTGTGTTCAGTCAGCGGGGTATAGTCAGTCACAGTCATCTGTGTTCAGTCAGCGGGGTATAGTCAGTCAGTTACAGTCATCTGTCTTCAGTCAGCGGGGTATAGTCAGTCACAGTCATCTGTGTTCAGTCAGCGGGGTATAGTCAGTCAGTCACAGTCATCTGTATTCAGTCAGCGGGGTATAGTCAGTCAGTCACAGTCATCTGTCTTCAGTCAGCGGGGTATAGTCAGTCAGTCACAGTCATCTGTGTTCAGTCAGCGGGGTATAGTCAGTCAGTCACAGTCATCTGTCTTCAGTCAGCGGGGTATAGTCAGTCAGTCACAGTCACCTGTGTTCAGTCAGCGGGGTATAGTCAGTCAGTCACAGTCATCTGTGTTCAGTCAGCGGGGTATAGTCAGTCAGTCACAGTCATCTGTCTTCAGTCAGCGGGGTATAGTCAGTCAGTCACAGTCACCTGTGTTCAGTCAGCGGGGTATAGTCAGTCAGTCACAGTCATCTGTCTTCAGTCAGCGGGGTATAATCAGTCAGTCACAGTCATCTGTGTTCAGTCAGCGGGGTATAGTCAGTCAGTCACAGTCATCTGTCTTCAGTCAGCGGGGTATAGTCAGTCAGTCACAGTCATCTGTCTTCAGTCAGCGGGGTATAGTCAGTCAGTCACAGTCATCTGTGTTCAGTCAGTGGGGTATAGTCAGTCAGTCACAGTCATCTGTGTTCAGTCAGCGGGGTATAGTCAGTCAGTCACAGTCATCTGTCTTCAGTCAGCGGGGTATAGTCAGTCAGTCACAGTCATCTGTCTTCAGTCAGCGGGGTATAGTCAGTCAGTCACAGTCATCTGTCTTCAGTCAGCGGGGTATAGTCAGTCAGTCACAGTCATCTGTGTTCAGTCAGCGGGGTATAGTCAGTCACAGTCATCTGTCTTCAGTCAGCGGGGTATAGTCAGTCAGTCACAGTCACCTGTGTTCAGTCAGCGGGGTATAGTCAGTCAGTCACAGTCATCTGTGTTCAGTCAGCGGGGTATAGTCAGTCAGTCACAGTCTTCTGTCTTCAGTCAGCGGGGTATAGTCAGTCAGTCACAGTCATCTGTCTTCAGTCAGCGGGGTATAGTCAGTCAGTCACAGTCATCTGTCTTCAGTCAGCGGGGTATAGTCAGTCAGTCACAGTCATCTGTGTTCAGTCAGCGGGGTATAGTCAGTCAGTCACAGTCATCTGTGTTCAGTCAGCGGGGTATAGTCAGTCAGTCACAGTCTTCTGTCTTCAGTCAGCGGGGTATAGTCAGTCAGTCACAGTCATCTGTCTTCAGTCAGCGGGGTATAGTCAGTCAGTCACAGTCTTCTGTCTTCAGTCAGCGGGGTATAGTCAGCCAGTCACAGTCATCTGTCTTCAGTCAGCGGTGTATAGTCAGTCAGTCACAGTCATCTGTGTTCAGTCAGCGGGGTATAGTCAGTCAGTCACAGTCATCTGTATTCAGTCAGCGGGGTATAGTCAGTCAGTCACAGTCACCTGTATTCAGTCAGCGGGGTATAGTCAGTCAGTCACAGTCATCTGTGTTCAGTCAGCGGGGTATAGTCAGTCAGTCACAGTCATCTGTCTTCAGTCAGCGGGGTATAGTCAGTCAGTCACAGTCACCTGTGTTCAGTCAGCGGGGTATAGTCAGTCAGTCACAGTCACCTGTGTTCAGTCAGCGGGGTATAGTCAGTCAGTCACAGTCATCTGTCTTCAGTCAGCGGGGTATAGTCAGTCAGTCACAGTCATCTGTGTTCAGTCAGCGGGGTATAGTCAGTCAGTCACAGTCACCTGTCTTCAGTCAGCGGGGTATAGTCAGTCAGTCACAGTCATCTGTGTTCAGTCAGCGGGGTATAGTCAGTCAGTCACAGTCCTCTGTGTTCAGTCAGCGGGGTATAGTCAGTCAGTCACAGTCACCTGTGTTCAGTCAGCGGGGTATAGTCAGTCAGTCAAAGTCCTCTGTGTTCAGTCAGGGGGGTATAGTCAGTCAGTCACAGTCCTCTGTGTTCAGTCAGCGGGGTATAGTCAGTCAGTCACAGTCCTCTGTGTTCAGTCAGCGGGGTATAGTCAGTCAGTCACAGTCATCTGTCTTCAGTCAGCGGGGTATAGTCAGTCAGTCACAGTCATCTGTCTTCAGTCAGCGGGGTATAGTCAGTCAGTGACAGTCATCTGTCTTCAGTCAGCGGGGTATAGTCAGTCAGTCACAGTCCTCTGTGTTCAGTCAGCGGGGTATAGTCAGTCAGTCACAGTCCTCTGTCTTCAGTCAGCGGGGTATAGTCAGTCAGTCACAGTCATCTGTGTTCAGTCAGCGGGGTATAGTCAGTCAGTCACAGTCATCTGTGTTCAGTCAGCGGGGTATAGTCAGTCAGTCACAGTCCTCTGTGTTCAGTCAGCGGGGTATAGTCAGTCAGTCACAGTCACCTGTGTTCAGTCAGGGGGGTATAGTCAGTCACAGTCATCTGTCTTCAGTCAGCGGGGTATAGTCAGTCAGTCACAGTCATCTGTCTTCAGTCAGCGGGGTATAGTCAGTCAGTCACAGTCCTCTGTGTTCAGTCAGCGGGGTATAGTCAGTCAGTCACAGTCATCTGTGTTCAGTCAGCAGGGTATAGTCAGTCAGTCACAGTCATCTGTCTTCAGTCAGCGGGGTATAGTCAGTCAGTCACAGTCCTCTGTGTTCAGTCAGCGGGGTATAGTCAGTCAGTCACAGTCTTCTGTCTTCAGTCAGCTGGGTATAGTCAGTCAGTCACAGTCCTCTGTGTTCAGTCAGCGGGGTATAGTCAGTCAGTCACAGTCTTCTGTGTTCAGTCAGCGGGGTATAGTCAGTCACAGTCATCTGTGTTCAGTCAGCGGGGTATAGTCAGTCAGTTACAGTCATCTGTCTTCAGTCAGCGGGGTATAGTCAGTCACAGTCATCTGTGTTCAGTCAGCGGGGTATAGTCAGTCAGTCACAGTCATCTGTATTCAGTCAGCGGGGTATAGTCAGTCAGTCACAGTCATCTGTCTTCAGTCAGCGGGGTATAGTCAGTCAGTCACAGTCATCTGTGTTCAGTCAGCGGGGTATAGTCAGTCAGTCACAGTCATCTGTCTTCAGTCAGCGGGGTATAGTCAGTCAGTCACAGTCACCTGTGTTCAGTCAGCGGGGTATAGTCAGTCAGTCACAGTCATCTGTGTTCAGTCAGCGGGGTATAGTCAGTCAGTCACAGTCATCTGTCTTCAGTCAGCGGGGTATAGTCAGTCAGTCACAGTCACCTGTGTTCAGTCAGCGGGGTATAGTCAGTCAGTCACAGTCATCTGTCTTCAGTCAGCGGGGTATAATCAGTCAGTCACAGTCATCTGTGTTCAGTCAGCGGGGTATAGTCAGTCAGTCACAGTCATCTGTCTTCAGTCAGCGGGGTATAGTCAGTCAGTCACAGTCATCTGTCTTCAGTCAGCGGGGTATAGTCAGTCAGTCACAGTCATCTGTGTTCAGTCAGTGGGGTATAGTCAGTCAGTCACAGTCATCTGTGTTCAGTCAGCGGGGTATAGTCAGTCAGTCACAGTCATCTGTCTTCAGTCAGCGGGGTATAGTCAGTCAGTCACAGTCATCTGTCTTCAGTCAGCGGGGTATAGTCAGTCAGTCACAGTCATCTGTCTTCAGTCAGCGGGGTATAGTCAGTCAGTCACAGTCATCTGTGTTCAGTCAGCGGGGTATAGTCAGTCACAGTCATCTGTCTTCAGTCAGCGGGGTATAGTCAGTCAGTCACAGTCACCTGTGTTCAGTCAGCGGGGTATAGTCAGTCAGTCACAGTCATCTGTGTTCAGTCAGCGGGGTATAGTCAGTCAGTCACAGTCTTCTGTCTTCAGTCAGCGGGGTATAGTCAGTCAGTCACAGTCATCTGTCTTCAGTCAGCGGGGTATAGTCAGTCAGTCACAGTCATCTGTCTTCAGTCAGCGGGGTATAGTCAGTCAGTCACAGTCATCTGTGTTCAGTCAGCGGGGTATAGTCAGTCAGTCACAGTCATCTGTGTTCAGTCAGCGGGGTATAGTCAGTCAGTCACAGTCTTCTGTCTTCAGTCAGCGGGGTATAGTCAGTCAGTCACAGTCATCTGTCTTCAGTCAGCGGGGTATAGTCAGTCAGTCACAGTCTTCTGTCTTCAGTCAGCGGGGTATAGTCAGCCAGTCACAGTCATCTGTCTTCAGTCAGCGGTGTATAGTCAGTCAGTCACAGTCATCTGTGTTCAGTCAGCGGGGTATAGTCAGTCAGTCACAGTCATCTGTATTCAGTCAGCGGGGTATAGTCAGTCAGTCACAGTCACCTGTATTCAGTCAGCGGGGTATAGTCAGTCAGTCACAGTCATCTGTGTTCAGTCAGCGGGGTATAGTCAGTCAGTCACAGTCATCTGTCTTCAGTCAGCGGGGTATAGTCAGTCAGTCACAGTCACCTGTGTTCAGTCAGCGGGGTATAGTCAGTCAGTCACAGTCACCTGTGTTCAGTCAGCGGGGTATAGTCAGTCAGTCACAGTCATCTGTCTTCAGTCAGCGGGGTATAGTCAGTCAGTCACAGTCATCTGTCTTCAGTCAGCGGGGTATAGTCAGTCAGTCACAGTCATCTGTCTTCAGTCAGCGGGGTATAGTCAGTCAGTCACAGTCATCTGTCTTCAGTCAGCGGGGTATAGTCAGTCAGTCACAGTCATCTGTGTTCAGTCAGCGGGGTATAGTCAGTCACAGTCATCTGTCTTCAGTCAGCGGGGTATAGTCAGTCAGTCACAGTCACCTGTGTTCAGTCAGCGGGGTATAGTCAGTCAGTCACAGTCATCTGTGTTCAGTCAGCGGGGTATAGTCAGTCAGTCACAGTCTTCTGTCTTCAGTCAGCGGGGTATAGTCAGTCAGTCACAGTCATCTGTCTTCAGTCAGCGGGGTATAGTCAGTCAGTCACAGTCATCTGTCTTCAGTCAGCGGGGTATAGTCAGTCAGTCACAGTCATCTGTGTTCAGTCAGCGGGGTATAGTCAGTCAGTCACAGTCATCTGTGTTCAGTCAGCGGGGTATAGTCAGTCAGTCACAGTCTTCTGTCTTCAGTCAGCGGGGTATAGTCAGTCAGTCACAGTCATCTGTCTTCAGTCAGCGGGGTATAGTCAGTCAGTCACAGTCTTCTGTCTTCAGTCAGCGGGGTATAGTCAGCCAGTCACAGTCATCTGTCTTCAGTCAGCGGTGTATAGTCAGTCAGTCACAGTCATCTGTGTTCAGTCAGCGGGGTATAGTCAGTCAGTCACAGTCATCTGTATTCAGTCAGCGGGGTATAGTCAGTCAGTCACAGTCACCTGTATTCAGTCAGCGGGGTATAGTCAGTCAGTCACAGTCATCTGTGTTCAGTCAGCGGGGTATAGTCAGTCAGTCACAGTCATCTGTCTTCAGTCAGCGGGGTATAGTCAGTCAGTCACAGTCACCTGTGTTCAGTCAGCGGGGTATAGTCAGTCAGTCACAGTCACCTGTGTTCAGTCAGCGGGGTATAGTCAGTCAGTCACAGTCATCTGTCTTCAGTCAGCGGGGTATAGTCAGTCAGTCACAGTCATCTGTGTTCAGTCAGCGGGGTATAGTCAGTCAGTCACAGTCACCTGTCTTCAGTCAGCGGGGTATAGTCAGTCAGTCACAGTCATCTGTGTTCAGTCAGCGGGGTATAGTCAGTCAGTCACAGTCCTCTGTGTTCAGTCAGCGGGGTATAGTCAGTCAGTCACAGTCACCTGTGTTCAGTCAGCGGGGTATAGTCAGTCAGTCAAAGTCCTCTGTGTTCAGTCAGGGGGGTATAGTCAGTCAGTCACAGTCCTCTGTGTTCAGTCAGCGGGGTATAGTCAGTCAGTCACAGTCCTCTGTGTTCAGTCAGCGGGGTATAGTCAGTCAGTCACAGTCATCTGTCTTCAGTCAGCGGGGTATAGTCAGTCAGTCACAGTCATCTGTCTTCAGTCAGCGGGGTATAGTCAGTCAGTGACAGTCATCTGTCTTCAGTCAGCGGGGTATAGTCAGTCAGTCACAGTCCTCTGTGTTCAGTCAGCGGGGTATAGTCAGTCAGTCACAGTCCTCTGTCTTCAGTCAGCGGGGTATAGTCAGTCAGTCACAGTCATCTGTGTTCAGTCAGCGGGGTATAGTCAGTCAGTCACAGTCATCTGTGTTCAGTCAGCGGGGTATAGTCAGTCAGTCACAGTCTTCTGTGTTCAGTCAGCGGGGTATAGTCAGTCAGTCACAGTCATCTGTGTTCAGTCAGCGGGGTATAGTCAGTCAGTCACAGTCATCTGTGTTCAGTCAGCGGGGTATAGTCAGTCAGTCACAGTCAGCGTGTCCTGCATCAGAATAGCAGCCAGTCACAGCACAGCGGCCCCTTAGTAGCAAGCTATGGTAAAATGAAAGCTGAGCTCTGATTGGTTGCTATGGGCCCCCTTTGTTCTTATCACAAGGCTTTGTTAACACCATTTTGAGATGTAAAGCGTTACAAATGTCTGTATTTTCCCCCATTGAAATACATTATATCCAACATTGAACATGTCGGTTTAGTTTTACAGCCGTAATCACAACAGACGTAATATTAAAGGGGTACTCCGTTACCTTGCTGTCGGAGCTCCGCCCCCCAGCGTCCGGAAGTTTATTGTTCCGAACGGCTGTGTGCGGGCTTCCGTGTTCAGGACTGCCCATCGTGACGTCACGCCCGCCCCCTCATGACGTCACGCCCGCCCCCTCAACGAAAGTCTATGGGAAGGGGGCGCGACGCCCGTCGCGCCCCCTTCCCATAGACTTTCGTTGAGGGGGCGGGCGTGACATCACGAGGGGTGGCCCTGAACACGGAAGCCCGCACACAGCCGTTCGGAACAATAACTTCCGGACGATGGAAAGCGGAGCTCCGACGGCAAGTAATGGAGTACCCATTTAAAGGGGTATTCCAGGCAAAAACTTTGTTTTATATATATCAACTGGCTCCGGAAAGTTAAACAGATTTGTAAATTACTTCTATTAAAAAATCTTAATCCTTCCAATAGTTATTAGCTTCTGAAGTTTTCTCTCTAACTACTCAATGATGATGTCGCGTCCCGGGAACTGTGCATGATGGGAGAAAATCCCCATAGGAACTGCACAGCTCCCGGGACGTGAGTCATCAGAGAGCAGTTAGACAGAAAACAACAACTCAACTTCAGAAGCTAATAACTATTGGAAGGATTAAGATTTTTTTATAGAAGTAATTTACAAATCTGTTTAACTTTCCGGAGCCAGTAATTCCGCTTAGAGACTACGGAAATTCCGATGCAGCAGAATCTCATTGCTGTCAATGGGATTTCGATGTCCAGTGCACATTGCGGACTTTCCGCCGCCTAAAGAATTATCTTGGTCATTCTTTCGGCGGAATCTGCCTGCCGTCTATGGGATCAGAAAATGTATGCGCACTCCTAGCGCTGACTAATTCAATTTTTCTCGCCAGAGATTCCGCAGTGTGAACAGAGGCGCCAGTGGGGCTGACTGCACAGTGCAGTGCCCGGATGTGACTGTTAACTGTGCGTCCCCTATAGCAGTGTTCCCCAACCTGTAGCCCTCCAGCAGTTGTAAAACTACCACTCCCATCATCCCATCTGTCTACGTCAGTGTTTCCCAACCCGTGTGCCTCCAGCTGTTGCAAAACTTCAACTCCTAGCATGTATGGACAGCCGAAGGCTACAACTCCCAGCATGTCTTCGGCTGCTCAGGCATGCTGGGAGTTGTAGCTTTGCAACAGCTGGAGGCCCACTGGTTGGGAAACACTGGTCTATAAACTGACATTATGTGAGATCCCTTCAGTATAGTTCCCCGAAAACTGTAGCCCTCCAGCTGTTGCAGAACTACAACACTCAGCATGTCTCCGGCTGTCGGGGCATGCTGGGTGTTGTAGTTTTGCAACTTCTGGAGGCCAACTGATTGGGAAACACTGGTCTATATACTGACATTATGTGAGATCCCTTCAGCACAGTTCCCCTAAATTGTAGCTCTCCAGCTGTTGCAGAACTACAACACTCAGCATGTCTCCGGCTGTCCGGGCACGCTGGGAGTTGTAGCTTTGCAACAGCTGGAGGCCCCCTGGTTGGGAAACACTGGTCTATATACTGACATTATGTGAGATCCCTTCAGCACAGTTCCCTGAAAACTGTAGCCCTACAGCTGTTGCAAAACTACAACTCCCAGCATGTCTTCTTCTGTCCGGGCATGCTGGGAGTTGTAGCTTTGCAACAGCTGGAGACTCACTGGTTGGAAACACTGCTCTATATACATTATTTAAGATTCCTTCAGCACAGTTCCCCGAAAACTGTAGCCCTCCAGCTGTTGCAGAACTACAACTCCCAGCATGTCTTCTGCTGTCGGGGCATGCTGGGAGTTGTAGTTTTGCAACAGCTGGAGAGGCCTACAGCTATTCCCTTGATTGATCTGTATTCCGTATGAATGATTATTTTATATAGAATGTCATTTCGCATCGCGTCGTGTTGCCGCAAAGTACAACGAGCGTAAAAATAGAAGAAGAAAAATGGCCGCCACCCACCGCCACGTCGTCCGTTTTTAAGACCTCCATCTCTTTCTGCAATAATCCCTGATACGTAACAGCTCATTGCACCAGTGTTTTGATATCAGCCCCCCATCCCCCCATATTCGGCATCATTTCGGTATATGAGAGTATTCATCACGACCGCTCCTCAGCCGATGGAAGAAGATAATTATTCCGCATTTATCATTCATTCCGGGAATTAATTAGATGCAGTTTCGCCGTAAGTGTTTCCGTCTTCTAAATTTAGAGTCGGCGTGTACATCATTTAAGAAGCCGTCTAAACGCATTAGGAAGCGGTCTCGCTTTAACGGGCGGTCTCGTTTATTACCACCTAATAAACTTTATGGGACCCTCCTGTCTAATGGGGACAATTAATCTGCAAATGTCATTTTTTTTATTTTTTTTTATTGGGCTGGGCACCCTGAATCGCAAATGTTAACCGATTAGGTGCTGAAGCTTGAGGCTCCAGGGCTCTCACTTGCCATGTGCCATTTATAGGACAAGAATTTTGGCTGAGGGACCTTTGAGGCCCCCTTAGGAATCCGGGCCCTGTTGCCACTGCTCTCTGCACCCCATCATGTTATGCCCCTGCTTCTGCCCATTTCTGCTGGGCACTCACCTGGGCGCATTGTAGTGCTGCATAGAGGCAGGGGGATGGAGGATGCTTTCTGGCGTCCACTAAAATCATCAGTCCCAGGTCCCTAATCTCCTTCCTGTAAGTAAAGAAGAGACATTAATAATGTATCATTTTATGTTCTTTATTATTGTAAATGCTCAATCACACTTAATAACCAAAAGAAGCCAAGTAGCGCATGTGCGGCGTGCGTCTAGTGCAGTGTTTCCCAACCAGGGTTCCTCCAGCTGTTGCAAAACTACAACTTCCAGCATGCCCGGACAGCCAAAGGCTGTCCGGGCATGCTGGGAGTTGTAGTTTTGCAACAGCTGGAGGTTCACAGTTTGGAGACCACTATACTAGAGCATCTGCACACAAAAAAGAGACAGGCAAAGTGATCAGGGGCGTTGTATAACTCTGCAGATAATTATTGCACATAGGGAGTTGTAGTTTTGCAACAGCTGGAGGTTCACAGTTTGGAGACCACTATACTAGAGCATCTGCACACAAAAAAAGAGACAGGCAAAGTGATCAGGGGAGTTGTATAACTCTGCAGCTAATTATTGCACATAGGGAGTTGTAGTTTTGCAACAGCTGGAGGTTCACAGTTTTTAGACCACTGTACTAGAGCATCTGCACACAAAAAAGAGACAGGCAAAGTGATCAGGGGAGTTGTATAACTCTGCAGCTAATTATTGCACATAGGGAGTTGTAGTTTTGCAACAGCTGGAGGTTCACAGTTTGGAGACCACTATACTAGAGCATCTGCACACAAAAAAAGAGACAGGCAAAGTGATCAGGGGAGTTGTATAACTCTGCAGCTAATTATTGCACATAGGGAGTTGTAGTTTTGCAACAGCTGGAGGTTCACAGTTTTTAGACCACTGTACTAGAGCATCTGCACACAAAAAAGAGACAGGCAAAGTGATCAGGGGAGTTGTATAACTCTGCAGCTAATTATTGCATGTAGGGAGTTGTAGTTTTGCAACAGCTGGAGGTTCACAGTTTTTAGACCACTTGTACTAGAGCATCTGCACACAAAAAGAGACAGGCAAAGTGATCAGGGGAGTTGTATAACTCTGCAGCTAATTGTTTCATGTAGAGAGTTGTAGTTTTGCAACAGCTGGAGGCACCCTGGTTGGAAAACACTGGTCTAATGTGTTAGCATTTTGTCGATGTCATATCTCACCTGGCCACCGAAAAGAGGTAGAGGAGGAGCCGAGCCACTTCTCTTACCGAACACCACGTGGCATCCCAAGCTGTGCTGTCTGTGGTCACTTGGATGATGGCCCTGCCCAGTTTATCTCGACTTCCTAAAATCATACATATTAGGGTTAATACAGAAGAATAAAACCAATATGTAAGTATTCTACATTTAAAGGGGTACTCCGGTGAAAAAAAATTGTTTTAAAATCAACTGGTGCCAGAACGTTAAACAGATTTGTAAATTACTTCTATTAAAAAAAAATCTTAATCCTTCCAGTACTTATCAGCTGCTGTATACTACAGAGGAAGTTGTGTAGTTCTTTCCAGGCTGACCACAGTGCTCTCTGCTGACACCTCTGTCCGTGTCGCCCGTGGAGTCTCCTGTGGTAAATTCAGCTGATTGGACAGGCATTGGAAAGACTATATAAGGTCTTGAGCCATGAGCAGAAAGAGCTGCCCGTAGAGCTCAGAGACAGGATTGTGTGGAGGCACAGATCTGGAGAGGGGTACAAAAAGATTTCTGCTGCAATGAAAGTTCACAAGAGCACAGTGGTCTCTATAATTCTTATGGAAGAATGCATACCAAGACCGGAAAAGACTGTGTGGTGGCCCAGTACGGGATGGTGTTTCCCCGTACTTCTCCTGCCCTATCAGGCAGAGTCTCTCCATGTCCCCAGGGCCCCCTTTATGTATTATCCCCTGTGTATATAAGTTGTCATATTAATAATGTACCATTTCTTTAATTGTTATACCATGTGATTGTTACCCAGGAGGCACTAGTGTCCAGGTGACCCCCCAAGTGACCTATGGGCTCCTTGCAGGGGAGGGGCTGCAATCTCTCAGTTCCTGAGGTCCAGTGCAGTCGTCTCAGTGTCTGTGTCCGGAGCATTGGAGGCCTCAAGCCTAAAGTCTGCAGCCACCTGTCAATTGCAAGTAAGCCAAAGTCATCTAATCGTCAGTCATCAAGTCAGCCAAGTCCAGTCCACCTTATAATCACCGTGGCCTGCACCAAAGTCAGTCTAACTACTGTAAGTCCCAGCAAGCCTGCGAGGTCCCCCTGTGTCACTGGTCACCTCCTTGGGATATTGGCTGCACTGCATAGACTGTGTCACCTGTCTAATCTCAGTAAAGCTGCCGTTGTCCGTAACTTGGCGTCGGTGTCTTCATTGCCCCCGTGCCTTGCCCAGGACCAGCGGTATTACCTCTGGGTGGTTAAGGCTAAACCACACCCTGGTGTCACGACAAGAAGGGGTTAATAACATCTGCCCCTTGGGTTATAACATCTACCTCACACCCCGACACCACACATGTGAATGCCATAAGAAGTGTCTATAGATATTGTTGTATGGCCAGGATCAGCCTTGGGTAAGATGGTGCCCTGTGTACATTTTATAGTGTACATTATAGTGCAGCCATACAGTGGACAGGGCAGATGTCTAAGGGTATGTTAACACTAAAGAAAATATTCATTCATTCAGCGGAATTATGTGCGCACTGCATTGCCGTCAATGGTGATATGATATCTCGGCGGCAGCTGCCAGATGGAATTTCACCAGCAGAGATTCCGTAGTGTGAACGGTACGAAATCTCTGCTGGTAAAATTCCATCTGGTAGCTGCCGCCGAGATATCATATCACCATTGACGGCAATGCAGTGCGCACATAAGACCACCCAAATGTAGAACCTTCGATCAAGCACTAAGTAAGGTTTTTGGCCGCAAGCTTGGCAAGGTCATCAGGATCAGTAGCGCCCCCTTCAGGTCCACTAGTATCAGGATATCCAGCCTGTGTGACTGAATAAGCAACATACCCCTAATGCCAGTCTAGGGTATATAAGTTATCTGAACATTTTATGAAATTTAGACTCTAAATCAATATAAATAACCAGGATAATGGACAAACCTGGAAGACAGGCAATGCCAGAATACAATAGCTTGGCACTGAGATCCTGGCACTGGATTGGAAGATCCGTAATGGCTTCCCAGGGAATGGATCCTCTTGATGGAGATCCTACGATGGATACCCATAGTCCAGTCTTGGACGGCACTTTTTGGACAGAAGACGTCACCTCGATACTTGGATTGGTATTTGCGGTTGATCCTGCTTAAAAGAATGACAACTTTTCAGTAAGAAATATTCAAGAACATGTGACCATACTGTAGACTAGAGTTTAAAGGGGTACTCTGATGGAAAACTTTTTTTTAATCAAATGGTGCCAGAAAGTTAAACAGATTTGTAAATTACATCTATTAAAAAATCTTAATCCTTCCAGTACTTATTAGCTGCTGACTACTACAGAGGAAATTATTTTCTTTTTGGAACACAGAGCTCTCTGCTGACATCACGAGCACAGTGCTCTCTGCTGACATCTCTGTCCATTTTAGGAACTGTCCAAACCAGCATAGGTTTGCTATGGGGATTTTCTCCTACTCTGGACAGTTCTTAAAATGGACAGAGATGTCAGCAGAGAGCACTGTGCTCGTGATGTCAGCAGAGAGCTCTGTGTTCCAAAAAGAAAATCATTTCCTCTGTAGTATTCAGCAGCTAATAAGTACTGGAAGGATTAAGATTTTTTAATAGATGTAATTTACAAATCTGTTCAACTTTCTTGCACCAGTTGATTTAAAAAGTTTTCCACCAGAGTACCCCTTTAATACAGAGCTCTTGCTAAAACCTTGAGCATTGAGGGCTTTTCCTTAAAGGGGTTCTCCCCATAATAATTTGTTTTTAAAATCAACTGGTGCCAGAAATTAAAAGTAATCAATACTTATCAGCTTCTATTTGCTCCACAGGAAGTTATTTTCTTTTTGAATTTCCTTTCTGTTTGACCACAGTGCTCTCTGCTGACATCTCTGTTCATTTTCGGAACTGTCCAGAGTAGGAGAAAATCCCCATAGCAAACCTATCCTGCTCTGGACAGTTCCTAAAATGGACAGAGGTGTCAGCAGAGAGCACTGTGGCCAGACTGGAAAGGAAATTCAAAAAGAAAATAACTTCCTGTGGAGCAAATAGAAGCTGATAAGTACTGGAAGGATTAAGATTTTTAAATAGAAGTAATTTACAAATCTGTTTAACTTTCTGGCACCAGTTGATTAAAAAAAAGTTTTCCAGAGGAGTACCCCTTTAAAGGGAACCAAGTCGTAGATTTTACCACATATAACATTTGGCAAGCTGTTATACATGGGAAAATGTTTACCCTCACCATCCCGGGGGACGTCTTTGCCCCCAGGGATGGTGAGGATATGAAGTTATAAATTCCCTTCCGGCTGCCCTGTAAGTAGTCTCCTTGGCGGGGAGCTATACTTACCTGGTCCAATTGCTCTGGCCGTATTGATGCCCTCCTTGGTGTGATTGATGGCCCACATCCCTACTCTGCTCCATTTTCTTAGGAAGCAGAGCGATTATGTGGGCCGTCAATCACGCCAACGGGGGCGTCACTACGGCCGAAGCAATGGGGCCTGGTAAGTATAGCTCCCCGCCCTGGGGCCAAGTGTTGTATATGGTAAAATCTACTGCTTGGTTCCCTTTAAGTTGCATAACTTCCAAGCTGGGACATTTCTATTAAAAGCAAGTGACACAATGTGAACCCCCAATTCCTAAGAGGAGCCTATGCTTCTGTGTGTCACAGAAATATGTTGGGCTTTTCAAGGGCCACGGGAGGTCAAAGCCTATTTTTAAATCTCGAGGAGATCTGATTCCTGAAAAAATACTTAAAGCTTCTACACAGCAAGATCATCATCCTGACCACTTGGCAAGGGTATGGAACCGAAGCTGAAGAAGGTCATAGATAACAATACTCCGAGATGTTGCAAAACTTCAACTCCCAGCATGCCCGGACAGCCAACGGCTGTCCGGGCATGCTGAGAGTTGAAGTTTTGCAAAAGGGAAGCCTTGATTTACCTTTCTTGTTCAGTGTGGATCCTCTGGAGGAGGCAGACCGGTGTTCTGCTCTCCGGGCATGCTGGGAGTTGAAGTTTTGCAAAAGGGAAGCCTTGATTTACCTTTCTTGATCAGTGTGGATCCTCTGGAGGAGGCAGACAGGTGTTTTGCTCTCCAGGCATGCTGGGAGTTGAAGTTTTGCAAAAGGGAAGCCTTGATTTACCTTTCTTGATCAGTGTGGACCCTCAGTCCGGGCATGCTGGGAGTTGAAGTTGTGCAAAAGGTAAGCCTTGATTTACCTTTCTTGATCAGTGTGGATCCTCTGGAGGAGGCAGACAGGTGTTCTGCTGTCCAGGCTTGCTGGGGGTTGAAGTTTTGCAACATCTGGAGGGCCACAGCTAATCCGCAACAGCTGATCAGTCGGCCGGGCTGTCTTCTTCCTATTACCCTTAGTCCGGTGCATCACACAGCGCTTTAGCCTATCACCGGCTGAGGCGGGACATCGCTGTCCCGTTGTCACGCTCCCTGTCACGCCCCCTCCCATAGACATCATGAGGGGACGGGGCTATGACGTTACGAGCACCCGGCTCCAGCGTTCGGAACAGTTTGTTCCAAGCGCTGAGCAGCGGAGTACCCCATTTATTTTAGTCAACTGGTGCCAGAAAGTTAACCGGATTTGTAAATTACTTCTATTAAAAAATCTTAATCCTTCCAGTACTTATCAGGTTCTTTTCTTTTTGTATTCCTTTCCTGTCTGACCACAATGCTCTCTGCTGACACCTCTGTCCATTTTAGGAACTGTCCAGAGCAGGAGAGGTTTTCTATGGGGATTTGCTCCTACTCTGGACAGTTTCTAAAATGGACAGAGATGTCAGCAGAGAGCACTGTGGTCAGACAGAAAGGAAATTCAAAGAGAAAAGATCTTCCTGTGGATCATAACAACTGCTGATAAGTACTGGAAGGATTAAGATTGTTTAATAGAAATAATTTACAAATCTGGTTAACTTTCTGGCACCAGTTGATTAAAAAAAAAAGAAAAGTTTTCTAGTGGAGTACCCCTTTAACATCTCTGCACTTTCTTGGCATGTTCTCTAGTAACCTCTGTGCCCACTATAAATGGATTGTGAATGACACCTTTGATAGACTGCGATCTGACCCGCACGGAGTGATCACACGTAATGAGAGGAAAAGACAATAATCAGGGTCGCTGAACCTGTGGACCCATCTACTGATTGTGACTAGCAGTCCGATGTTTTCATGAGATGCCTTGGTTACACCTGCCTCATACCTGTGATTGACAGATGTCCCCTTATAGCAGTGTTTACCAACCAGGGTGCCTCCAGCTGTTGCAAAACGTCAACTCCCAGCATGTATTCCTATGAGATACAGCCTTAGCCTGCCTTCTTTTCTCTCTGTGCGCTATTACACAGGAGAGATCAGTGTTTACCTGCACATACAAGAACAGTGGTCTCCAAACTGTGGACCTCCAGATGTTGCAAAACTACAACTCCCAGCATGTATTCCTATGAGATACAGCCTTAGCCTGCCTTCTTTTCTCTCTGTGCGCTATTACACAGGAGAGATCAGTGTTTACCTGCACATGCAAGAACAGTGGTCTCCAAACTGTGGACCTCCAGATGTTGCAAAACTACAACTCCCAGCATGTATTCCTATGAGATACAGCCTTAGCCTGCCTTCTTTTCTCTCTGTGCGCTCTTACACAGGAGAGATCAGTGTTTACCTGCACATACAAGAACAGTGGTCTCCAAACTGTGGACCTCCAGATGTTGCAAAACTACAACTCCCAGCATGCCCGGAAAGCCTTTGGCCATGATGGGAACCAAAACTGTCTATAGCAGTGCCTACAGCAGGGTGTCTCCAGCTGTTGCAAAGCTACAACTCCCAGCATGCTCCCAGCAGCCGTTGGTATAGCATGATGGGGGTGGTAGTAGTAGTATGACCGACACATACAGCACTAGTACAGTAAAAGGGGATAGTAGTAGTAGTATGACCGACACATACAGCACCAGTATAGTATAATGGGGGTGGTAGTAGTAGTATAACCAACAATATTTTGCACTAGTATAGTATAATGGGGGTGGTAGTAATAGTATAACCGACACATACAGCACCAGTATAGTATAATGGGGGTGGTAGTAATAGTATAACCAACACATACAGCACTAGTATAGTATAATGGGGGTGGTAGTAGTAGTATGACCAACAATATTTTGCACTAGTATAGTATAATGGGGGTGGTAGTAATAGTATAACCGACACATACAGCACTAGTATAGTATAATGGGGGTGGTAGTAATAGTATAACCGACACATACAGCACTAGTATAGTATAATGGGGGTGGTAGTAATAGTATAACCGACACATACAGCACTAGTATAGTATAATGGGGGTGGTAGTAATAGTATAACCGACACATACAGCACTAGTATAGTATAACAGGGTTGGTAGTAGTAGTATAACCGACACATACAGCACTAGTATAGTATAACAGGGTTGGTAGTAGTAGTATAACCGACACATACAGCACTAGTATAGTATAATGGGGGTGGTAGTAGTAGTATAACCAACACATACAGCACCAGTATAGTATAATGGGGGTGGTAGTAATAGTATAACCGACACATACAGCACTAGTATAGTATAATGGGGGTGGTAGTAATAGTATAACCAACACATACAGCACCAGTATAGTATAATGGGGGTGGTAGTAGTAGTATGACCAACAATATTTTGCACTAGTATAGTATAACAGGGTTGGTAGTAGTAGTAGTATGACAGACACATAATGGTAGTGGTAGTAGTAGGGGTGGTAGTATAATGGGAGTGATGGGCGGGATTATACAGTCAGGCAGGGCCAGTTCTGCCTATTGGCAAAATAGGCAGCCGCCTAGAGTGCCCTCTTGATGGGGTCACCGCTCTGCACGCTGAAAGAAAGTTAGTAGCCAGCCAGCATCAAAAGCACCTGCTGCTCATCCGAAGCACCCGCCCAGCCAGCAGCACCTGCGCACGACCATCGCACCGTCTGCATTCTTCTGCCAGCTGGAGGAGCGCAGTGCCACCTCTGAGGCCAGACAGGTCAGGTCCGTCCAGCATTCTGACATTACGCACACCTCCATACATCTGCCCCATGAGGAGGAGGTTTGTTACAGTGTGTCACCCCAGTAGTAAAGTGAGGAGTGTCAAAGGGCGGGTTCAAGGGGGTGACAAAATTGGCTTTCACCTAGGGTGGCAAAAATCCTTGCACCAGCCCTGCAGTCAGGGAGTGTGTATTAGGCATGCATGCCCTTCAATGTACAACATTAACACACCCCTGGGGGCACCCTAAGCTTTTCTATCATGGTAACATCTCAATTTGTGGGGGTTGGCCACAGGTCCTCTTTAATGAAACGTGTTGATGACAATGGCTCCGCTTTTCGACTGCTATGTGGTCAGGTAGAAAGGAAAGAGAAAAGAACTTCCTCTGTATTATACAGCATCTGATAAGTACTGGAAGGATTGGGATTTTTTTTATCAGAAGTAATTCACAAATCTGTTTAACTTTTTGGCTCCAGTTGATTTAAAAGAAAATATTTTCCAGTGGAGTACCCCTTTAAGAGAGGAGCTGTGTAAACCCCATGTGACCCTGCCTACCAATGGAGAAATTCTTCCCCATATATTGTAGAGGGGGAGGAGTTACCCCAGTTTAGTTTCATTTTCTGCTGTGTGCAGACCTAGGAAGCTAGGCTCCTGAGCAGAGCTCCAGTTTGATTAAAGGGTTACTCTGCTCACCAGCGTCTGGAACATTGAGTTCCGAACGCTGGGTGCGGGCTTCCGTGTTCGCAGCCGCCCCCTTGTGACGTCACGCCCGGTCCCCTCAATGCAAGTCTATGGGAGGAAGCGTGACGGCAGCCACGCCCCCTCCCATAGACTTGAATTGAGGGGGCGGGGTGTGACGTCACGAGGTGGCAGGTATGAACACGGAAGCCCGCACCCAGCTTTCGGAACTCAATGTTCCAGACGCTGGGGAGCGGAGTAACCCTTTAAGGTGTAAGGTGTGTTGTGTGCAGAAGCCTCAAGGGAAGGCCAAGATCAAATTTATTCATCCGGTCATTCTGCAAGGATCGCCCGCACGATGGAAGTTCATGCCCCGGTGGAGAAGGCTACAAAACCTTAACAGAACCCTACCTACCAGGATCCATCTACCCGTCAGTATCAATTCATTTGGTGAAAGCACCACAAGTCCCAGCAAGGCAACAGGGCTCCCAAGGGGTTATGCTGCATCCTCTCACCCGGTACAAGACTGTCTGTGCGTTACCATCTGCATCAGCTCAGTAAAGACAGTTATCCGTAACCTGAAATCGGTGTGTTCATTTACTCCCTGTGTCTGGCCCAGGAGAAGCTGTCTCCAACCTCGGACCGTGTATAGATTAACAGTGTCCTGGCGTCACAAAGTGATAAAGTATTTCTCCTAACACCCTGTGACTACCACACAATGATCTTTCCTCCATGACAGGGGTTACTAGTTGCTTTCTCCACTATGAAAGGCAAAACTCTATCCCATCCCAAAAGACCTAAAAATACTATAATACCTTGTCAGAAGATGGTAGAGTGTACTGAAGAACATGTAAAACTATTCTTTGAAGAGGAGCCTTCCTCAAAAGACCAGGTGCTGCTAATTCATGGTGGTTCAGACATCATACATAACTCAATAAATGTTACTGTGCCCCTGTGACAGATCCGAGCTGATGGGGCGTAACAATAGGGGGCAAAGAGGTCACAGTCCTACTTCAAGCCCTGAAGCTGAAGTGGCTTTAAAGGTCCCGTGCCCCATATGAGGAGACATATTAGATGACATGCGCTTCTTTAGGGGCCTTGAGATTTTGCATGAAGACCCCGGAATTTTAGATTATCTCCTTCACGAATACATTATTATAAGTGAATACACAAAGACCAAACTGGGCCTCTTGGAGAATACAAATATAGAGAATAAAATTTAAGTTAAACCTCACTACATAGGTTTTCAGTAGGAATTCCACATTTGCTACTTAAAGGGGTACTCCGGTGGAAACATGTTTTTTTAATTTTATTTTTTTAAATGAACTGGTGCCAGAAAGTTAAACAGATTTGTAAATTACTTCTATTAAAAAATCTTAATCCTTCCAGTACTTATTATCTGCTGAATACTACAGAGGAAATTCTTTTCTTTTTGGAACACACAGCTCTCTGCTGACATCATGACCACAGTGCTCTCTGCTGACACCTCTGTCCATTTTAAGAACTGTCCAGAGTAGGAGAAAATCCCCATAGCAAACATATGCTGCTCTGGACAGTTCTTAAAATGGACAGTGGTGTCAGCAGAGAGCACTGTGGTCATGATGTCAGCAGAGAGCTCTGTGTTCCAAAAAGAAAAGAATTTCCTCTGTGGTATTCAGCAGCTAATAAGTACTGTAAGGATTAATATTTTTTAATAGAAATAATTTACAAATCTGTTTAACCTTCTGACACCAATTGATTAAAAAAAAAAAAAGTTTTCCACCGGAGTACCCCTTTAACAATAGGTCCCTAAATGTCTAGCCCCCTCAGGTTTATTGAATGTATTCTACCGTATTTCACAGTGTTCCCGAGCAGGGACGTGGACAGACATTTTAAAGGGTAGGGCCTGAAGTCAAAGTAGGGCACTTGTTATAATTTATTTATTTAAATGCCCACATAATGATGCCCCATTGCCCAGTGTCAAAAGGGCAGGGGCTCAAGCCCCCTTTCTTGTCAATGTGTGAACGACCCTGTTCCCGAGGTATCCTCCGTACATCCATGCTATGACAACCTATAACACTTCCTAAATGGACGTGCCTGTGTGTGGGTGACAAACTTTGGAGCTGTCAGAAACATGTGCTTAACCCATTAGTCATTGATGTACTATTTGAGGACTGATGTGCAGCTGTGCTTTAGCTATGGTCTCTGTGAATGCAAACACAAGGTTGGGAGAACGATCACCAACTTGAAAGCAGTTTAACTATCCCTCGGGTATCGGGTTGCCTCTATATTGAATGTCAGGTAGGTTAGTGTCTGTGGAATCTGAGCAACATTGCTCCACTATAAGGGGTTCTGCAGTAGCCCAATATGCCTACTCTGACATTGACTAAAAACTAGATTGCCGCCTCTACATGTTTCGCCGTCCCCACGGCGTTCTCAAGAGGCAAACCAGTGGCAACAACCACTGGTTTGCCTCTTGAGAACGCCGTGGGGACGGCGAAACATGTAGAGGCGGCAATCTAGTTTTTAGTCAATGTCAGAGTAGGCATATTGGGCTACTGCAGAACCCCTTATAGTGGAGCAATGTTGCTCAGATTCCACAGACACTAACCTACCTGACATTCAGTTTTAATATTGATTTCACTGGGTTTAAAAATTAAAAACTAAATAAATTCTTATTTTATCTGGATATACAATAAAAGCTATGTTTTAGGGGGTACTATTTAGAGGTGTATTATACCCCAGGCTACGGCCTTGGGGTTAGGTAATTAGCTGGTCTCTTGGCCTCTTTAGTCCCCTTTTGGTCTATTTTGATTTTTTGCCTCTATATTGGCCACAAACTTTAGACAACCAAAGAATATCATGGTATCAGACTGGTAAAAGGGGATCTCCACCCCTAGATATCTTATCCCCTATCCAAAGGATGGGGGATAAGATGTCTGATTGTGGGGGTCCCGCAGCTGGCACCCCCGCAATCTCTGTACAGTACCCAGCGTTCGCTTAGAATGCTGGGTGCCGGCGGCGGAGGTCTTGACGTCAAGGCCATGCCACTTGTGCCGTCACACCATGCCCCCTCAATGCAAGTCTATGGAAGGGGGCGTGGCGACTGCCACGCCCCCTTCCATAGACTTGCATTGAGGGGTCCTGGTGTGATGTCACAAGGGGCGTGGTCGTGATCGTGGATGTCTAATCGTGGGCGTCACAGCTGCGGGACCCCACGATCAGAAATCTTATCCCCTATCCTTTGGATAGGGGATAAGATGTCTAGGGGCAGAGTACCCCTTTAAACTGCACTTTTAAATGCATGTATAAATATGAATGCATATAAAATTACACTTATTTCTTACCGATACCTTTTCCAGAGAACTTAGCCCGGCTAAGTCTAGGAGAGCAGACCGCAGATACCCTTCTCCAGGTTCCACCATACTGATTTGTGCTATTGTCCATGTTAAGGCCATCTCCTGATGATGATGAGGAGCTACGTTGTCCTTTTAGGAAGGAGAATCTATGGACTATGGATGGAGAAGAAGAGTCTGAGCCAGGTGAAGAAGTGGTTTTTGGATTCCTTGAAGTACCTGGTACTTGTATATCTCCAGATTTGGAGTCTGTTTTTCCAGGGAAAAGCCAAGAAGAAGATGTTTGGTTTTGAGGTTTACGACGGGAACAAATAGGGCTTTCCAAGGCGGCAAATGTGCTGGACCTACTCATGGTTTCTTCCCAAATCTCGGCCATTGGTGCTGAGATGAACCTAACTGGATTTTTAAGAGCCGCAAGGTATGACTGGCGGAAACGACACTTTGATTCCTTGACGGTTAAGTCTTTGTTGAGTTTTCTCCTAAGGCATGGGGTGCACACCCCTTCCTCACTGGTCTGAGTTCTCCCACACACCCACTTATTATTAGCAACACTTGAAACAGGATCTCCGTTGACTTTTGGAACCCTGGTAGAATCCCCCATTTCCTGGTGACAAGAAGCGGATGCTCTATTTTCTGCCGTGACAGCAGTTTCTAAAAGGTCCACATAGTCTCCTTCCAGATCTTTGTCCGCTGTATCATCCAAGTGAGGTGTCATCAGATCGTCGGGCTGGCCTAGGAGCGCTTCAAGCTTGGACAAGTCTATGAAGGAATATGAGGATTTGTTCTGCATGGACGTTAGAGTCACATCGGTCCTGAAGAATTATGACATAATCTATCAGATCCTATTTATTGAGGTGGGGGCGGCAGAGATGAGGCAAAGTAGACAACAAACTTTTTGGTGCATTCAGAATTCCCTTCGAAATTGGTCTTGCAGCCACAGTATGTTTTATGCGTTGACCACCATCTCCAGGAATGTGTCCACAGAGAAATTCAATTACATGAGATTTCTGCTTGAACGAAAAAAATAATCTGTGTCGCTATGTAAATGTCAACGTAATGAACAGCCCGATCCTGTCAAGGCCTGTTAACATCTTCAAGCAACTCCCGAGAAGATGGGGCAGAGTCAACGTTCCAGTGCATGTCTCCTCTTATGAATCCATATGGGGACCAGCCATGCCGCGGCCACCAAGCACTCAGCATGGAGGCGGCAATTAAACAGTACATTAAGCCGCCTTGTAATCACTCTGTAATGAAGCGACGCCACAGCAACCAGGAGACCTGCCGAAAGAATATAAATGGAATTAAAATGATGCTTTATGGACGTAGACACTGTGCAAGCAAAGTCTGTGATAAATAGCAGAAACCCTGGCTGTATGTTTGCATTTTCCTGTGTGCCTTGTTCTATTTTTCATGGCGAGGCAAAAATAAATGTTTGTTTAGCAGGAGTTCATTGGCATTTATCCACCTACCGAGAGATGAATGGAGCCGAGTACTAAGCACATGCTGCAAAGGTACCGATGCATCTTTCGGTTCCATTTATGGCGCATTACGATTTCCTGGGCAACCATGGACATAGTTCCGGTGTTGTCTCCTCTATAGAATATATGACCAGTTCATTGCGACTACATCAAGGGATGTGATGGATTTGGGAATGCACAACCTGGGCGTCAATGATAAAGTGGGTACTAAGTTTCGGGCAACTGTCACCTACCCCCCTGCTTTCATACTTCATACCCGTACCTATGGAAAGAAAGCTGCTTAGGATGCACTAACCGTCCCGTCTGGTGGTGTAACACGGGTGTAGTATGGCAGTGGTAATGAGATTTTGTATGGTAGAGTTATTTGTGCAGTATATAACTTGTTCACCAATGGTCAACCAAAAGGGTACATGTTGTCAAAGAATGTATGGCACAGGGCACCGCCGTCCATCCCTAAACCTGTTTGAGTTCTTAGAGCAGTGTTGCCCAACCAGAGTACCCCCGACTATTGCAAAAATACAACTCCCAGCATGCCCGGACAGCCAACGGCTGTCCGGGCATGCTGGGAGTTGTATTTTTGCAACACCCGGAGACACAATGGTTGGTAAACACTGTCCAGAGGGAGATGATATAGAAAATACAAGGTGATGCGAATTCAGGACCCAGCGCGAACAGATAGCAGAACCAAAATTGAGCAACTTATGCTGGGTGCACATAGGCCCACAATGGAAAACCCATCAAGAAGGTGGACCTTTTGCATCTGGCGTCCCATCCATTGTCCCATAGGCTAAAATGGGGCACAGCGCTGGCCCCTGGGGTCATCGGTATAGTTTCCATGCATCAAAAAATATTGCAGGCCATGTTTTCTGCTTTAGTGTCTGCATGGCAAATGGCATATGTTAACCCGACTTTAGAAAACCCAGACTGTCAGTTGAAAAAAAGACTAAAAAACCTTTTGATAGTTCGTAGGGAGATGTCAAAAGTTTTGATCGCATAGGGTCAGGGTGTTCCCATCACAAGAACGAGCTGGGAAAAGAAAATACTATGCATGTTCTCTCCCAACTTTGTGCCACGTAACTAGGATGGACCCTTAATTTAGGCCTATGGGACCGTCTCGGTTGCGTGCACAGAGAGCGTGCACATCCACATGCTTCTCTCCCTGATCATTTTAACAATCGGTCGGGGTCTGAACACTCAGACCCAACAAGTTGTAGACAGATATCAAACTTTTCGGATGGTCGGTGTTCAGACTCCCATTCGGTTCTATGTAACCCAGTTGGACTCCCAAAGTAAGTCTATGGGACTCTCTGCTTCGCGTGTTTAGACCCTAACCCTTCCTAACTTTTGCCATGTCTCTAGGATGTGTCAAAGTCTGTTCTACATAACAGAGTCGGACTCCCAATGTAAGTCTATGGGACTTTCTCCGACCCTTTGAACTTTTGCCGTGTCTCTAGAACGTGTCAAAAGTTTACGTACACTTTCGGGGCAAAACAGTAAGGCAAAAAACATGACTTAAAAGGTTGATAATGTTAAATTAAAGAAAAAAACATGCAGTATCTACCTGAATGTAGTAAAATACATAGTTGTCTATAGATGCAAACTATCCCATCCATACAGCGAGGGGACTATAAGCCCACAAAACATGTATCCCCCCCCCCCCCCCCTTTCAATTTGACTGTATACAGAACCCTTAGTCACAGGTGCTTTGTACAGGTAGTGCCGCCTCGTAATACGAGCAGTAATCTCTGAATCCCCATTATGGCTGACAATGCGGCTCAGTGCATTCTGGGAAAGTAGCCTTGAGGCGTAAAAAAAAAAAAAACAACAAAGACAAAACTACACAAAAAGAGTGAAGTGCACTAGAAAGCCAGCATGTGCGGGGCGACGAGCGACATCCCTTGTCACTTAGTCTACACCTAATGAAGCATGAGAAGTATGGAGTACCTTCCAGAGATGGACGCCCGCAACCAAACTTCTCGCCCGCACTTCCCAGGAGGGGCTGCCAGCTTCAGCTCGCCTCTCACACACCTCCAGTCGCCCGAGCTGCTCCTGCCACACAACAACAAAAAAAGACAAAAAAGATACACAGGGACAAGGAGACACCCCCCCCCCCCCAAGCACCTACGGTCAACCAAGCCTTCCCTAGTAGGACCCCCTCCCTGCGCCTTCCATTGATGTGATTGGAGGGCTGCGTTCCGAATTTAGCTGCACCAAAGACAGAGGAATGTGGAGACAGAGCTTGGTGTCAGGCTGTCAGACTTTAATAGAAGCCCCCTCCCTTCCCCCCACAGCTCACTCGCTGGCACTGATCACAAGCGAACAGTTGTATCAACAGTCACCTGCTGGGACTTGTACCCATTCACACACACACACCCTGAGATTATAGTGCAAAAAAACGTGCAAGGATTCAGCTAGTGGACCCTCTGCAGAAGAACTCTGCTGTTTCCGCAACGTTGTTCTATGAATGAGTTGAATGCAAAAAGTGCATTGTCATCAAAAGCGAGTGCTCTCCAACCTGTGGTTCTCCGGCTGTTGCATAACTACAACTCCCAGCAGGCCCAGACAGTCAAAGGCTGTCCGGGCCTGCTGGGAGTTGTAGTTTTGCAACAGCTACAGGCACCCTTATTGAGAAACTGTGCCCCATAGACTTATATGATGACTACATTGTATATAATGGAAGTCTACCGGCTGTCCGGGCATGCTGGGAGTTGTAATTTTGCAACAGCTGGAGGCACCATTGTAGGGCCGATGTATTATTGCATATTTCCTGTAAAATCTATCATGGAAGCACACTTACCCCCAGTTTTCCTACAGCCTAAGACAGTGTTTCCTAACCAGGGTGTCTCCAGCTGTTGCAAAACTACTGCTCAGCATGTATTCCTATGAGATGCAGCTTCAGCCTGTCTACGTTTCTTCGTTAGCTCTTACACACACACACACACACACACACACACACACACACACACACGAGAGATCAGTGCTTACCAGCATTTCATAGAACACATGAGAGCAGTGGTCTCCAAACTGTGGACCTCCAGCTGTTGCAAAACCACAACTCCCATCATATATTCCTATGAGATACAGCTTCAGCCTGTCTTTTTTTTCTCCATGTTTTCTCAGGGAGTTGTGGTTTTGCTACAACAGCTACAGGCACCCTGGTTGGGAAACACTGCCCCATAGACTTACATGATGATTACATTGAAAATAATAGGAATCTACTGGCTGTCTGGGCATGCTGGGAGCTGTAGTTTTGCAACAGATACAGGCACCCTGGTTAGGAAACACTGCCCCATACATGATGATTACATTGAAAATAATGGGAGTCTACTGGCTGTCCGGGCATACTGGGAGTTGTAGTTTTGCAACAGCTGGAGGCACCCCTGGTTGGGAAACACTGGCCTAAACTATATTCTACTATATAGTCCAACATGCTGGGAGTTGTAGTTTTGCAACAGCTGGAGGCACCCCTGATTGGGAAACACTGACCTCTACTATATACTACTATATAGTCCAACATTCTGGGAGTTGTAGTTTTGCAACAGCTGGAGGCACACCTGGTTGGGAAACACTGACCTAAACTATATTCTACTATATAGTCCAACATGCTGGGAATTGTAGTTTTGCAACAGCTGGAGGCACCCCTGGTTGGGAAACACTGGCCTAAACTATATTCTACTATATAGTCCAACATGCTTGGAGTTGTAGTTTTGCAACAGCTGGAGGCACGCTGATTGTGAAACACTGACCTCTACTATGTACTACTATATAGTCCAACATGCTGGGAGTTGAAGTTTTGCAACAGCTGGAGGCACCCCTGGTTGGGAAACACTGACCTCTACTATATACTACTATATAGTCCAACATTCTGGGAGTAGTAGTTTTGCAACAGCTGGAGGCACCCTGGTTGGGAAACACTGACCTCTACTATATACTACTATATAGTCCAACATGCTGGGAGTTGAAGTTTTGCAACAGCTGGAGGCACCCTGGTTGGGAAACACTGACCTATACTATATACTACTATATAGTCCAACATGCTGGGAGTTGTAGTTTTCGTTTGGGGCAGCTGCTGAGCCACAGGCTGTATCAGGGCATGCTGGGAGTTGTAGTTAGTAACTAACTGCAATTCCCAAATTTAATTTTAAAAAAAGCAATTAAAAAGTCACATCAAAACAAAACTGGTCCTGTTAAAAACTACAGATCGGGGGCGCAAAAAATATGTCCTAATACAGGCCGTATAAGGAGAAATAAAAAAAAGTCCAGAGTAGGACAAAATTTCCCCTGCATATGATTATGTCACGCATATATAATTAATTATGCAAATTAGCACTGCCGGTATTTTTTTAATCCACTCTAGCTGAACCTTATTACGGGACGTATCCCTCATAGTAATGTCTGATCAGCTGATAGACTGTGAAAATTGCGCAGAATATCTGCGCCCTGTACCAAAAGCCCTGCGAGAGTAATTCTCCCTCAGTATCTACGGAATGTTTATATATAAACCTGCTTGCTATAGAAAGCGCAGTATACAGCATGTGCGGTTTCACTACCATATTTACCCTTTACTATCCAGAAGTGTTGACAGACCTGGAGCTTTATTGGGCATCTCCCTTGACAAGACGTTGTAAGGCCCTGAGAACAAACAGCGAGGCAAATAAACTCCTCGCGTCTCTCCTTGTTTGTTGTCACAAATAAACGAAGCATCAAGGCTCGTGCTGGGGGTGATAGTGACGTCCTACCATGTGAGACTTAAAGGGGTACTCCGCTGCTCAGCGTTTGGAGCAAACTGTTCCGAACGCTGGAGCCGGCAGCTCGTGATATCATAGCCCCGCCCCCTCATGACGTCATGCCCCACCTCTCAATGCAAGTCTATGGGAGGGGGCGTGACAGCCGTCACGCCCCCTCCCATAGACTTGCGTTGAGGGGGTGGTGCGTGATGTCATGAGGGGTGGAGCTACCGGCAGCAGCTCCAGCGTTCGGAGCAGTTTGCTTCAAACGCTGAGCAGCGGAGTACCCCTTTAAGTCACGCACCGCCCCCTCAATGCAAGTCTATGGGAGGGGGCGTGACAGCCGTCGCGCCCCCTCCTATAGATTTGCATTGAGGGGGCCCTGCGTGATGTAATGAGGGGCGGGGCTATGACGTCACAAGCTAGCGGCGCCGGCTCCAGTGTTTAGAACAGTTTGCTCCAAACGCTGAGCAGCGGAGTACCCCTTTAAAGGGATACTCCAGTGGGAAACATTTTTATATATATATATATATATATATATATATATATATATATATATATATATCAACTGGTGCCAGAAAGTTAAATAGATTTGTAAATGTACTTCGATTTAAAAATCTTAATCCTTCCTGTACTTATCAGCTGCTGTATGCTACAGAGGAAGTTGTGTAGTTCTTTCCAATCTGACCACAGTGCTCTCTGCTGACACCTCTGTCCATGTCAGGAACTGTCCAGAGCAGGAGAGGTTTGCTATGTGGATTTGCTCCTACTCTGGACAGTTCCTAAAATGGACAGAGGTGTCAGCAGAGAGCACTGTGGTCAGATTGGAAAGAACTACATAACTTCCTGTGGAGCGTACAGTAGCTGATAAATACTGGAAGGATTAAGATTTTTAAATAGAAGTCATTTGCAAATCTGTTTAACTTTTTGGCACCAGTTGATTTAAAAAATAAAAACAATGTTTTTCACCGGGGTACCCCTTTCATAGGACGCCATGTTTGGTGATAAGGTTTCAAGTCAGTACTTAACCCTTTGCAACCCACTGCATTGAGTCCGACTGTGAGTGATTCATTAGGACGCCATGTTGGGTCAGGATCAGGTTGCAAATCACTTCTTAACCCCATGCAACCCATTACATTGGGTCCGACTGTGATGGACTCACTAAGGACGCCATGTTGGATCATGATAAGATTGCAAATTGCTACTTTTCCCTGTGCAACCCACTGCATTGAGTCCCACTGTGAGCAACTCTTTGGGTCAGGACATTGAGAAGAAGACTGTTCCCATTTACAGACAGCAAGCAGAGATCTTGAACACTTTCAAGAATCCAAGCTGGAGAGCCAAAAAAAAAAACATTTATTGTTAAACAACGGAGTCTATATATGACAGTGTTAAAGGAGTAGTCCAGTGGTGAACAACTTATCCCCTATCCTAACGATAAGGGATAAGTTGCAGATCGCGGGGGGGGTCCGACCGCTGGGGCCCCCGCGATCTCCTGTATGGGGCCCCGACAGCCCGCGGGAAGGGGGCGTGTCGACCTCCTCACGAAGCGGCGGCCGACACGCCCCCTCAATACAACTCTATGGCAGAGCCGGAGCGCTGCCTTCGGTAATCTCCGGCTCTGCCATAGCGATGTATTGAGGTGCGGTGGTTGACACCCGGTATCTGGCTGGAGAGCCTGGCCCCCGTACAGAGAGATCGCAGGGGGCCCCAGCAGTCGGACCCCCCACGATCTCAAACTTATCCCCTATACTTAGGATAGGGGATAAGTTTCTCACCACTGGACTACCCCTTTAAGTGGCATCTGCCATAGCTATACGGTGGAGGTATCTATCGGGAGGTTCCCCGCCGAACACCACAAAAGCACCGTGTGAATAGAGGCTTAGGCTAATGGAATAGAGATAATCCGTATACTAGGAGTAAGTGAAACAGTAAAAGATACAATGCAAATTCCCATTGAAAATAACAGGATGCAATTTGGGGGGTTGAATTAATGCAGATTCTGGTGCTGCCAAGATGCAATTTTTGTTGAATTTTTTTTTCTCCCCAAAAATCGTGTGTATTAGTATAGGCGTTTTTTTTTCTTTTCTTTTTCATTATTTTTTTTTTTTTTCTTTTTTTAGGGGCTTTTTATGCTCTGCTTTTTTTTCTCCTTACAAGTCATGTGGTTCGTTTAACAAATCAAGGATTTCTCAGTTTTTATCTCCGGCAGAAAGCTATAGAACAGTGGTCTCCAACCTGCGGACCTCCAGATGTGGCAAAACTACAACTCCCAGCTTGCCCGGACAGCCGTTGGCTGTCCGGGCATGCTGGGAGTTGTAGTTTTGCCACATCTGGTGGTCCGCAGGTTGAAGACCACTGCTATAGAAGATTGCATCATGAAAACAGCCACTGGCTGGCCGGGCATGCTGGGAGTTGTAGTTTAGAAACAGCTGAGGGTCCACAGTTTGGAGTCCACTGATTTAGACCATCAATTAGCATATTTATCCACCATATTTTGACCTTGACAGATCTTTTGCCGAAAAATTGCCAGAAAATTCCACTCGGAAATTCTGCGATATTTACTGCCCATTGTCCCAGATTTACTAAGAGTGTTGTGTAGATTTATTTGTGGGTTTTAGTTCCCTACAATTTTTTTTTCCGCAATATTTACTTATGTTTCCCTACATTTAGCTTTTTTTTACACCCGCAAAACCCAAAAATTAAATAGGTACTCCCCTGGAAATTTTTTTATTTTTTTTCAACTGGTGCAAGAAAGTTAAACAGATTTGTAAATTACTTCTATTTAAAAAATCTTAACCCTTCCAGTACTTATCAGCTGCTGTATGCTCCACAGGAAGTTCTTTTCTTTTTTGAATTTCCTTTCTGTCTGACCACAGTGCTCTCAGCTGACACCTCTGTCCATTTATTCCGAACTGTCCGGAGCAGAAGCAAATCCCCATAGCAACCCTCTCCTGCTCTGGACAGTACCTTAAATGGATAGAGGTGTCAGCAGAGAGCACTGTGGTCAGACAGAAAGGAAATTCAAACAGAAAAGAACTTCCTGTGGAGCTTACAGCAGCGGATAAGTACTGGAAGGGTTAAGATATTTTAATAGAAGTAATTTACAGATCTGTTTAAATTTCTGGCCCCAGTTGATAAAAAAAAAAAATTCCAGCGGAGTACCCCTTTAAGCGGAATCACAGAAATTCCACCGTGGGAACATAGCCTTAGACTTGTCCTGCTTTTCAGCCTTTGTGTTTAAACTTTGATATTTCTATTCACTGGCAGCAAGCAGAGATCTTGTACAGAGCTCAGAATTGAAGCACAATGCGTATTAGTTGCATTTGTTTACATAAAACTTCTTTAAAATGCAGATATTGATTTTTATTATCACTTTTAATGTTGCCTATTAGTCCAAGAATTAACTCATACATAACAAGCAACAGCTCGGTGATAAACCGCCCCCCCCGGGCAAGGAACGCTGAAAAGCTATAGTGGGGCTATGATGTCATTCCTGTGATGACATAACCCATCAGATTTATAGACTGAGGGCAGGAGGACGCAGGCCATTGCTTGTCTGGGACTGAACGTCTTGGCATTAGTTATCCACATCCAAATTTGTTGCTTCGCCAGTTTGCGCTCTGAGCTAATAACCTCCGGAATCTCCTAAAAATGTAATATCCTGCGTTCCGTTAAAAAAAGCCTTTTTCCAATTAGAGGCGTAATCTACCAATAGATTCCATGCAAAGCAATTATACTGGGGGGGGGGGGGGGGAGTTGGTCACTCGGCTGCGCAATTTTAACTCTCGCTGATATAAACCGCCCTATACTAAGTGAATGATCATTGGGAAAAGAGATTATTTTCCCATGAATGAGCCGCTGAACTATCCCGGGGCGGCTTAGCCTTTATGTACATATGCCTTGGCAAGCTGCTTTTCCTTAAGCCGCCTGAATGCAAATACTTACAGCGCAATTCTCTCCGGTGCACAGACATACGTTAAGTTGTCCTCTTCTGTTTGGTTCTTTCTCAGGCCAGTGTTTCTCAACCAGGGCGCCTCCAGCTGTTGCAAAGCTACAACCCCCAGCATGTTTTCCTATGAGATACAGCTTCAGCCTGCCTTCTTTTCTCCGTTACCTCTTACCCTGTTAGTGTTTACCTGAACCACATAGAACACACCAGAGCAGTGGTCTCCAAACTGTGGACCCCCATATGTTGCAAAGCTACAACCCCCAACATGTTTTGCTATGAGATACAGCTTCAGTCTGCCTTCTTTTCTCCCTGTTACCTCTTACCCTATTAGTGTTTACTTGCATCTCATAGGACACACTAAAGCAGTGGTCTCCAAACTGTGGACCCCCATATGTTGCAAAGCTACAACCCCCAGCATGTTTTCCTATGAGATACAGCTTCAGCCTGCCTTCTTTTCTCCCTTTTACCTCTTACCCTGTTAGTGTTTACCTGAACCACATAGAACACACCAGAGCAGTGGTCTCCAAGCTGTGGACCCCCATATGTTGCAAAGCTACAACCCCCAGCATGTTTTGCTATGAGATACAGCTTCAGTCTGCCTTCTTTTCTCCCTGTTACCTCTTACCCTATTATTGTTTGCTTCCATCTCATAGTACACACTAAAGCAGTGGTCTCCAAACTGTGGACCCCCAGATGTTGCAAAGCTACAACCCGAGCATGTTTTCCTATGAGATACAACTTTAGCCTGCCTTTCTTTCTCCATGTTAGCTCTTACACACAAGGCAGATCAGCCTTTACCTGCATCTCATTGGAAACACCAAAGCAGTGGTCTCAAAATTGTGTGCCTCCAGCTGTTGCAAAACAACAACTTCCAGCATGTCCGGACAGCCAAAGGCTGTCTGAGCATGCTGGGAGTTGTAGTTTTGCAACAGCTGGAGGCACCCTGGTTGGGGAAACACTGTCTTAGGCTGTAGGAAAACTAGGGGTAAGTCGGCTTCCATGATAGTTTTCACAGCTCTGTGGCAATGCATCCACTTTCCCATTTCACTGTATAAATTATACTGTTAACCAAATGAGCCATCCAGGAGCCAGGGAAAGCTGAGTAGAAGCCCCCTGGGAAAGAGTGTATATGTTGGTTGTCATTCAGCTATTAGGGAGTTTGCATTGAAGGATATACAGCAGTGTTTCCTAACCAGGGTGGCTCCAGCGGTTGCAAAACTACAACTCCAAGTATCTTTTCCTATGAGATGCAGCTTCAGCCTGCTTTCTTTTCTCCCTGTTACATCTTACACACAGGAGAGATTTACCTGCATCTCATAGGACACACCAGAGCAGTGGTCTGCAAACTGTGGGCCTCCAGCGGTTGCAAAACTACAACTCCCAGCATGAGTAGTTCAGGTTTTGAATATTTCTTTATTCTATTCCAATGGAATAGAAAAAACCCAGAATTTTGGTGGGCCTTAAGGACATGGGTTGGAGACCATTTTTTTAGCTGAAGCTGTGGAGCACCCACCTAAATAGAAAAACAATAATATAACGTTATAACTCGAATTTCTACTTTTAACCATATGAGAGTTCTAATAATAGTCCGCACTGTTTTACAAATTCCCAGTATGAACCCTGTAGACCTGTCAGAGTATTACGAGCAGCGCTTGCTGCAATTTATAGTCTAGTTATTGTGTTTGCAGGTCTTTGTAAAACATTAATGGTGATGCAAAAAAGAAAAATACCCAGGGAATTCAGAATTCTTATTAGTTTGGACCTTCAGGTGATGCAAAACTACAACTCCCAGCAATGCTGGGAGTTGTAGTTTTGCAAGAGCTGGATGCCCACAGCTTGAAGACCACTGCTGTGGTGTGTCCTATGAGATGCAGGTAAATGCTGATCTCTCCTGTGCGAACAGGGAGAAACGAAGGAAGGCTGAAGCTGCATCTCATAGGAATACATGCCAGGAGTTGTAGCTTTGCAACAGCTGGAAATCACAGTCTGAAGACCGCTGCTCTGGTGTGTTCTATGAGATGCAGGTAAATGTTGATCTCCCCTGTGTTTTTGTAAGAGCTAACAGGGAGAGACGAAGGCAGGCTGAAGCTGCATCTCATAGGAATACATGCCGGGAGTTGTGGTTTTGCAACAGCTGGAGATCACAGTCTGGAGACCACTGCTATGGTGTGTCCTATGAAATGCAGGTAAATGCGAACTGGGAGAAACGAAGGCAGGCTGAAGCTGCATCTCATAGGAATACATGCTAAGCTGTAGATTTGCAACAGCTGGAGGCACCCTGGTGGTGGAGGAACATAACCCAGGTGCAATTGCTTCTGCTGCACACCCTACTACATAGGAAGACACCAGTATTATCAATAGCAAATATTAGTTTATGGGCCCAGAAGCTTCAGGTTACGCCCCTGCAGAACACAGGAGTCATACGGAGATATAATATGGTTCCCATTAGTTCATTTAATAACATGCTTTATATCCCAACCTTAACCCCTTGAGAACCCAGCAATTTTTCCAGTTTTTTTTAAAATTATTATTGTTTTTTTCTCCTCATTTTCTAATAGCTATATATTTCCATTTTCCACCTACAGACCCATATGAGGTCTTGTTTTTTTATTTTTATTTTATTAAAGAGAGGTTATGCAGGAATAGAAAAACTGAGCAAATTTCTTTCAAAAAGAGCACCACCACTGTCCTCAGGATGTGTGTGATAGTACAACTAGGCTCCATTCACTTTAATGGAACTGAGCTGCAATATCACGTGCAACCTAAAGACAGGGGTGGCGCTGTTTTTATTTTTATTTTTCTAATTACCTCTTTTTTGGGGGGATAACACCATAAACACTTTTAATTTTTACAATTTTTTTTTTTTAATTTTTTTTTTTAGGGTGGACTTTTACATGTAATCTTTCGATTGCAATCACTGTTTGATGCAGTGTCCTAGCATAGCACTGATCAGTGTTATCAGCACTCAGCTTTTCTAGCCTGTTCAAGCAGTTTACACCAGTGTTTCCCAACCAGGGTGCCTCCAGCTGTTGTAAAACTACAATTCCCAGCATACCCAGACAGCAAAGTTGTCCGGGCATGCTGTGAGTTGTAGTTTTGCAACAGCTAGGGGAACCCTGTTTGGGAAACACTGATGTAAACAATGTATCACTGTTATTATGCCATTTTCATAACATACAACGCGGCGAAGCTTGGGGTGTTATTCTGTTTATGTAACTTTATGGAACACGCGGCTGTTCTCGGCGTCACGACCCCCGAGGTTTTTTTTTATTTATTTTTTTGCTACTTTGTGCTCTTTCATTCTTATACAGTGATCCCTCAACTTACAATGGCCTCAACATACACTAGTTTCAACATGCAATGGTCGTTTCTGGACCATTGTAACTTGAAACCAGACTCAACATACAATGCTATGGAATCTGCGAAACGTGTCAATGGCTGGAAGTACCGACCAATCAGAATGGGAATTTCACTGGTAAAGCCCCTGTATTACTGAAGTGCATGCACTGACTGGTGTCTGGTATCGCCCCCTACAGTACAGGGAGGTATTACATGTTCTGTACTCTTTACCTGTATTACTGAAGTGTATACACTGACTGGTGTCTGGTAGCGCCCCCTACAGTACAGGGAGGTATTACATGTTCTGTACTATTTACCTGTATTACTGAAGTGTATACACTGACTGGTGTCTGGTAGCGCCCCCTACAGTACAGGGAGGTATTACATGTTCTGTACTCTTTACCTGTATTACTGAAGTGTATGCACTGACTGGTGTCTGGTAGCACCCCCTACAGTACAGGGAGGTATTACATGTTCTGTACTATTTACCTGTATTACTGAAGTGTATACACTGACTGGTGTCTGGTAGCGCCCCCTACAGTACAGGGAGGTATTACATGTTCTGTACTCTTTACCTGTATTACTGAAGTGTATGCACTGACTGGTGTCTGGTAGCGCCCCCTACAGTACAGGGAGGTATTACATGTTCTGTACTCTTTACCTGTATTACTGAAGTGTATGCACTGACTGGTGTCTGGTAGCGCCCCCTACAGTACAGGGAGGTATTACATGTTCTGTACTCTGTACCTCTGCCAGAGTTAGCTGCTACTTTGGACACCAGGTGAGGGCTGCTCCATTTTACTATTTTTTATGACATTGCATGTACTGTACAGGACCCTGAAGAAGCTTCTGTCCTCTACCTAGACCAGTGTTTCCCAAAGAGAGTGCCTCCAGCTGTTGCAAAACTACAACTCCCGGCATGCTGGTAGTTGTAGTTTTGAAACAGCTGGAGGCACTCTCTTTGTGAAACACTGAAATAGACAGTGATTACAGTTCCCAGCAGATCTTTATTACTTTTATATGTAAGGATTTGCTTTATCTATATTAGTTATCTACTTATTTCTCTTTAATCCTCACTTTTTCCTATTTTTGGATGACATTTTGGTGGCTTCAGAACCAATTACCAGGTTTCCGTAGAGTTCTGGTCTCAACATACGATGGTTTCAACATACAATGGTCGTCCTGGAACCAATTAATATTGTAACTTGAGGGACCACTGTACTGTGTATATATCTATTTCTGCATGTAAGCTTTTTGTTTTTTTCCCCGTTCCCATTCCACGAACTCACTTGTTGCAATCCTTTAAGGCTCACCACTTCCCCCCCCCCCCCCCCCCCCCCTCCCATTCAGAAAGAATAAGACCCTCGGACCGAGAGAGCAGCTGGGCCAGCAGTTTAAGAAGTAGCCATTGTATCCCGAAATGGTCGCCTTTTGTCTTGGAAAATCCCCCTTTTGTCTCACTCCGTCGGGGTAGATTCTTAGCATGCAAAAGCGAAGCAACGCTATTTTTGCCTTTAAGGTGTGGGAAACTATAAGGCTTGGTATATGAGAACTATAAGTAATGATGGGGTTCTCGGGGTTGTTTATTATACTATTATACTCTTCAGATTCCTTATTGTGGTTATAGTAGTAGTGATAGCAATTGTGGTCGTCGTAGTATTAATGCTAAGGAGCATAATCCTATAGAATCAATGGACTTCCAATAAAACAAAAGCCATAAGAATAGAGAACGCCGAAAAAATACCGGATGACCCGGCTAAAGTTTCCCAAGACTATGAATCGCTGTCTGAACGCTGCAGTTTATAAGGAGCCTGACACATAAAGTTTTATATACTATCGTGTTTCCGTTTCAATTAGGTGAAAAAAAAAACATGGGGCTATTGCAATAAAAAAAAAAATTTGCGCCAATGTTAAGCTATTTTACTGACCAATCCATCACTTTCTGCCTATTTTACAAAAATCTTGGCGCGGTCATTTATGATAGGGGATAAAGGGATAAGATGTGTGATCGTGGGGGTCCTGCTGCTGGGGCCACCGGCGATCCCCCCGGCGTTCGTTTAGAGAATCGGGTGCCGTGCCAGAGTCTCGTGACGTCACGACCGCGCCCAGATTGTGACATCATGACCACACCCGCTCAATGCAAGTCTATGGGAGGGGGCATGACTGTGATGTCAGGAGCCTCCGCCCCACATCGCCAATCATCCGGCACAGAGCAAAGTTCGCTCTGTGCACTGGATGTCTGGGGTGCCGCAGCCAAGATCGCAGGGGTCCCCAGCAGGGGTCCTTTGGATTGGGGATAAGATGTCTAGGGGTAGAGTAACACATTAAAGGGTTTATCCAGGAATAAAAAAAACAGAGCTAGTTTCTTTTAAAAACATCTCCACGTCTGTCCCCAGGTTGGGTGCGGTATTGCAACTTGGCTCTATTTACTTCAAAGGAACTGAGCTGCAGAACCAAACCCAACCTGGAGACAGACGGGGAGCGGTTTTTGAACGAAATTTGCTCTGTTTTTCTTTCCCTGGATAACCCCTTTAAAAGAACAGTAAAAAGTGTTGCCTTACAAGTGAAAGGTTAGAATACATTTGTTCTCGCAATGTTATAGAACTCTGGATGTCTGAGGACACCCCGCCCCCTTAAAGGGGTACTCCGGTAGAAAACATTTTTTTTAAATCAACTGGTGCCAGAAAGTTAAACAAATTTGTAAATGACTTCTTTTAAAAAATCTTTACCCTTCCATTACTTATTAGCAGCTGTATGCTATAGGGGAAATTCTTTTCTTTTTTAATTTCTTTTTTGGCTTGTCCACAGTGCTCTCTGCTGACACCTCTGTCCGTGTCAGGAACTGTCCAGTGCAGCATAGGTTTGCTATGGGAATTTCTCCTGCTCTGGACAGTTCCTGATACGGGCATCAGGTGTCAGCAGAGAGCACTGTGGACATCACAAAAAAGAAATTCAAAAAGAAAAGAATTTCCCCTATAGCATACAGCTGCTAAAAAGTAATGGAAGGTTAAAGATTTTTTAATAGAAGTCATTTACAAATTTGTTTAACTTTCTGGCACCAGTTGATTTAAAAAAAAAAAAAATTTTTCCACCGGAGTACCCCTTTAAGGGGGCGGGGGTGTCCTCAGACATACAGAGTTCTATAACATTGCGAGAACAAATGTATTCTAACCTTTCACTTGTAAGTAGCATAAAGCTGCTAAAAAGTACTGGAAGGGTAATGATTTTTTAATAGAAGTCATTTACAAATCTGTTTAACTTTCTGGCACCAGTTGATTAAAAAAAAAAAATACCCCTTTAACTCTTCATCTCTCTATTATTATGATCCCAACACCCACCCTGCATGACAGTGTTAAGTGGACACCACTCGAGCCTTGCAGAATCCTTGTCAAGTGCAAACAGTAACAAGATAGAGAAACGAGTCGGCTGAGGTCATAGACACCATTAGGGTCTCCTCGTCTCTTCTTTTCGCGATCGCTACAAAGCAGACAGCTGTTATTTGCGGGAGACGATATTCTAGCCCGAATGGTCCTGCTGGGGAATGGATAATGGATCTGCTCGAACAGATTCTGAATAATGGTACTATGGGGAGGATCCATTACCAAGAACAGGTGGAAGATTATTACTTAAGATTAGAAGTCTCCAAATCATAAAGAATGTTCCGTGGTCTCAAACTGTGGCCCTCTAGATGTTGCAAAACTTCAACTAAGCATGCCCAGACAGTCAAACACCTGTCTGCCTCCTCCACAGGATCTCCACTGATCATGAAAGGTAAATCAAGGCTTCTCTTTTGCAAAACTTCAACTCCCAGCATGCCCAGACAGTCAAACACCTACCTGCCTCCTCCACAGTATCTCCACTGATCATGAAAGGTAAATCAAGGCTTCTCTTTTCCAAAACTTCAACTCCCAGCATGCCCGGACAGTCAAACACCTGTCTGCCTCCTCCACAGGATCTCCACTGATCATGAAAGGTAAATCAAGGCTTCTCTTTTGCAAAACTTCAACTCCCAGCATGCCCGGACAGTCAAACACCTGTCTGCCTCCTCCACAGGATCTCCACTGATCATGAAAGGTAAATCAAGGCTTCTATTTTGCAAAACTTCAACTCCCAGCATGCCCAGACAGTCAAACACCTGTCTGCCTCCTCCACAGGATCTCCACTGATCATGAAAGGTAAATCAAGGCTCCTCTTTTGCAAAACTTCAACTCCCAGCATGCCCGGACAGTCAAACACCTGTCTGCCTCCTCCACAGGATCTCCACTGATCATGAAAGGTAAATCAAGGCTTCTCTTTTGCAAAACTTCAACTCCCAGCATGCCCGGACAGTCAAACACCTGTCTGCCTCCTCCACAGGATCTCCACTGATCATGAAAGGTAAATCAAGGCTTCTCTTTTGCAAAATTTCAACTCCCAGCATGCCCGGACAGTCAAACACCTGTCTGCCTCCTCCACAGGATCTCCACTGATCAATAAAGGTAAATCAAGGCTTCTCTTTTGCAAATCTTCAACTCCCAGCATGCCCGGACAGTCAAACACCTGTCTGTCTCCTCCACAGGATTTCCACTGATCATGAAAGGTAAATCAAGGCTTCTCTTTTCAAAACTTCAACTCCCAGCATGCCCGGACAGCCGTTGGCTGTCCGGGCATGCTGTGAGTTGAAGTTTTGCAACATCTGGAGGGCCACAGTTTGAGACCACGGATATACATCATCTCCATGTAGATTTACAATTCAGATTTACTGTGGTAGACGGTTGTATGTGCAGAATTGGCCCCACCAGAGGCAAGACAACCATTAGGCCCCAGGGGTACTTAGCTGTACGCATAAAAAAATCAATAATGGCATCCACAGCCACTGTTCAATACTTCTAAAGTGGCCCATACAGTGGAATTGGCTCTTAGTTCTAGGTACTGGGGGCCTACAACTATTTGAGGGCAGAGAGGAGGAGCCTACAATATAGGGGCTGTCTACTACTATATAGGGCCCTACAACTATATGGGGCCTTCCACTGTACGGGGACTGCCTACTACTTTGCAGAGGCCTACTACTATATGGGTGTCTATAACTATATGTGGCATACTACTGTTTGGAGGAAGCCTACTACTATATGGGTGCCTATAACTATATGTGGCATACTACTGTTTGGAGGAAGCCTACTACTATATGGGTGCCTATAACTATATGTGGCATACTACTGTTTGGAGGAAGCCTACTACTATATGGGTGCCTATAACTATATGTGGCATACTACTGTTTGGAGGAAGCCTACTACTATATGGGTGCCTATAACTATATGTGGCATACTACTGTTTGGAGGAAGCCTACTACTATATGGGTGCCTATAGCTATATGTGGCATACTACTGTTTGGAGGAAGCCTACTACTATATGGGTGCCTATAACTATATGTGGCATACTACTGTTTGGAGGAAGCCTACTACTATATGGGTGCCTATAGCTATATGTGGCATACTACTGTTTGGAGGAAGCCTACTACTATATGGGTGCCTATAGCTATATGTGGCATACTACTGTTTGGAGGAAGCCTACTACTATATGGGTGCCTATAACTATATGTGGCATACTACTGTTTGGAGGAAGCCTACTACTATATGGGTGCCTATAACTATATGTGGCATACTACTGTTTGGAGGAAGCGTACTACTATATGGGTGCCTATAACTATATGTGGCATACTACTGTTTGGAGGAAGCCTACTACTATATGGGTAGCCCTATCCAGGTACAGAATGGTCTGGCGAAAATTCCTCTGGGCCCTCTCCCTCGGGCTCATCCTTTATTCCGCCTTTTTTAGGGGGGGATTCTCGGGAAACCTCCAGGGACCCCTACCCTCAGCGAGTCAGGGAACCCCGAAAATAAACTACAATGATGAGGGTTCATTACAAGTGATTAATCTATCTAAATTCACGCTTACTCCTGCACAGATGGGGGTCCTTGGCCGTGGTCTGTCATTTGTCCCAACTGTGGGATTTGACCGTTTTACGTGGACCAAGGACCTCCATCTGTTCATACGCAAATTGAAATGGCATAAATTCCATAAAATTCGAGAAAGAAAGGAATGCCAAGAACTAGGAATCGGTATTCAAGAACTCCCAGTGGTACGTGACCTAGCATCTCTGCTTGACGATAACCCCAACATTCGAGGTGAGGGACCATTTACTACTTGCAAACTATCTAACAAAGCCTTCCCCCCGATTGGAGAGACGTCTTGTATGGATGTATTTCTAGAACTTGTCTGTAAAGATATGGAGATGATGGAGGTACCCACCCTATCTGCATCTAGGATGAATTTTTCTCGTGTAGAAAAACAAGCCATCCAGCAATTACAAAAAAATGAACATCTGATAATAAAAACTGCAGACAAGGGTGGCAACATCGTTGTACTGGATCGTTTCCAGTACATTAATATGTGTAATAGATTATTGAACGATAGATCTACTTATGAGATAATGACCTTAGATCCTACGAATATTTATAAACAGGAATTAAAGACTATTGTGACACAAGCTAGATCCAGGAGACTGATTAGTGACCAGGAATTAGATTTTTTACTAACAAAAAATCCCACCATTCCGACCTTCTATGCCCTGCCAAAAGTCCACAAGGGTGTTACGCCCCTTAAAGGACGACCTATAGTGGCAGGGATAGGAGGTCTCACACAGAATGCTGGGATTTACATTGACCGGATACTAAGAGATTTTGTAGAAGCTCTTCCTTCCTACACTCGAGATACAACCGACCTCCTCAAAAAACTAGAGGGGATATTCGTAGATAGGAACACTATCTTAACTAGTATCGATGTGGAAGCGTTGTACTCTTCAATACCCCATGAAATAGGAATGAAGGCTGTAGCCTATTTCTTAGCATTTCGAGGTAACCAGTATAAGGCACATAATGATTTCATTCTCGAACTGCTGCAGTTCACACTCACCCACAATTATTTTTTATTTAATGGGAAATTCTTCCACCAGCTCAGAGGGACCGCTATGGGGAGCCCTTGTGCCCCCAGTTATGCGAATCTCACTCTGGGCTGGTGGGAGGCTACCCAAGTTTTTTATGATTTCAGAGAACAGTTTACTGAGCATGCCCTATTGTGGGCACGCTATATTGACGATATTTTTATTCTCTGGCAGGGGAACACGCAGCAGTTTGAGCAATTTTTGGAGTCACTAAATGTGAACAATATTGGTTTAACTTTTACTTATGAATATCATGAACAGTCCCTCTCCTTCCTGGATATAGCCATACATAAGAATTTTGACGGTAGCATCCGTACCACAGTACATCGCAAAGCCACTGCTACCAATTCTCTCCTGAGGTGGGAGAGCTGTCACCCGGTCCCCCTTAAAAGGGGGATACCGCGGGGACAGTACCTCCGCCTCAGGAGGAATTGCTCTGACAAACATGATTTCATTCGAGAAGCGCATGACCTGAGGAAGAGATTTACCAATAGAGGTTATCCTCAATACACCTTACGATCAGCATATCAACATGCCCTGAGGACCCCCAGAGACACACTTCTAGTACCTAAGAAAAGCCCGGATACTATTCCATCTATGCGTGTCATCGCCACCTTTGACCAAGGTGCCACCTATATGCGGGATGTCCTGAAAAAATATTGGGGCATCCTTCAAATGGATGTTGACATTAAGGACGTAATTCCTGATTACCCCCAGGTCACATATAGAAGAGGTCGTAACCTGGGGGATATGATCACTAATAGCCATCTCTCCCCAGTGACATCGGATCGGTTGACTTGGCTGGATAGAACACATAAACCAATGGGTAACTACCCTTGTGGTCATTGCAAAGCATGCCCTTATATTCTCAGGAATAAATCCTTTCGAAGTGCAAGCACAGGTAGAGAGTTCAGGATCCGTAATTTTATTAACTGTACCACACGAGGCATCATCTACATGGCCATTTGTCCCTGCCTTAAAAAGTACATAGGAAAAACCTTTAGAGAATTTAAGAAACGGATCCTTGAACACCTTGGAGATGTGAGGCATGACCGAGATACTCCCTTAGCTAGACATATGAACTGTTTTCACAGGAATGACTCCAACAATTTAAAGTTCTTTGGGATTGAAAAAGTGGAACCTTCACCCAGAGGGGGAAATTTCGATCAACGGTTATTACAGAAAGAGTGTCGCTGGATCTATGAATTAGGTACTTGTGGCCCGGAGGGGCTAAATGAACAACTTAATTATGCGTGCTTCCTGTGACCTGCTCTCACCTTTATGGTGATCCCTAGGCAGTTAGTGGAGACCCTAGTGGGCCTATCAGTTAGTATCACCATATAGTTAGGGCTCTATGAGGCCAAGTAGGAGGTACGTGAGCGGGGCCGCCCTTATTAGGGCGTCCACCCTGCCTAGGGATTAGGGCATTCTAGCTAGATCAGGGATAGATTAGGCACCCTAGGCCCCTGTCTATCCCCTGTCACTCTCCTCTAGTTTTTGCCCTGGTGTATGTTGCAGGTCACAAGGGGGGCCCCCGCATGTTATCCCCTCCCCCCCCCCCCCCCCCTTGGGATTTCCAAGCCGCTCCAGCTCTTGAGCCTCTAACCATCTGGTTTTTGAATTTCCTAATCTACCTATTTAGGATATCTAATTAGGGTCCACATAGTTGGATCAATCTCCATATGTACTATTTACCCTGACCTCTTATTCCTCATTTATTGTTTGGGTTGATCCTTGCAGGTCTTGCTCATATTCCTCAATTATTGGTTGGGTTGATCCTTGCAGGTCATGCGCTTTCTCTAGTCATTATCTTTTTCTAATCATTCACTATATCAATAACTACCATTCCTTTTGGTATTACTATGACCGTTTATTTTTCTAGAGATATGGACCAAGAGTCTTTTACCCCTATTGTACTTATTCACACCAGCGATTATCATTTTTGTGTGTGGGGGTTAGTATTCATCTATATTTATATACACATATACTCTAGAATAGCATAGAGACATGTGGGTGCTCTAGATCATAGTCCAATCATTTCTTCCACCTAAATGGGGGTTACTTTGTGAGGAGAGTCATAATTCATGGGTTTTTACTGCTTAGTTAGCTCGCGGGACCTTGCATCCCTTTTAAAGGTCATGGATGCGCTGCAGTTCTCCCCTTCCTCTCCTAGCTAGGCACACAAACCCCCTAATTTTGTCTGTGACGTAATTCTTACACGCTTTGGTCTCTAATGATTTGTCCTCTGTTAGGAACTAACTTATCTCGCTCCGAGTATATACATATATAGTGACACATTGGGGTTCCCTCTGTTTATCAGGCATATTGTCAGATTAATATCATTATATCGCTGCGGTTACTAAGGACGCTGTTTTGTCTCACCTAGCGCCGCCCTCTGTTCGCGTCTAGAGGGCTGGGCGCTAAGACGCGGCTTCCGGTTGGCAGCGGATATGACGTCAGACGCCGGCATGGTCTCAGTGTGCGCTCAGCAGCCGTGATTACTAGACGGCTCCCCGCCACTGCGGGTTGGAGCGCAGCACTGAGACCCTATTTGCCGGAAGCAAGTACATCCTAACAGTGAGTACTTCTGCTGGTGCGTTTTGCACCCTTTTCCTTTCAGGTACACATAAGCAGTACACTTATGGAAGTTATATTCTATTTCCCTCTAGGTACTTTTGGACTCTTCAGGGCTATGTGAGTGATTTTATAAGTGGAATCCACTAGTACTGTTGAGGAATGTTTATTGAAACCATCTATTCTGTGTACGTTTTCTTTACAGATCCACTGATGACAACTAACTCTGTTGCTTAGGAGTCCGTGTCCTGAAAGTTTGCATGGGGCACACTATGTATCGGGTGTACCCCTTCCATGAGTAATCGTGGTTCTCAGTTTCTAAACTTTTTTCTAATTGTACTACTTCTAGTGCATGGTATGGTAGGCTTAGAACAAATAGCCTCATACTAGTATCTTCTTTAGTCCCCTGATGACACCACACAAATGTGGTAGAAACGCGTTGGGTCTACACTACGAGCATTAGAATGGGATCATTTTTGATAAATCCACATTGACATGTGGTAATCCTTTTGATTTATGATTTGGTGTTGGATTTAGTTTTGAGCACTCCTCTCTGATTACTCTGGTGGCTTTTAACTATAAACATTAAAAGCTAGATTTTATGGAGTTCCCCTCCGATCAGCACAAGAAATATTACTACTTTTTGTTGATTTTTTCTACTTCAATTATCCGGGAATATATTGGTCATATGCAGACCGTACTATTATCATAGGCATATTTTTTCCTACTATATGGGTGCCTATAACTATATGTGGCATACTACTGTTTGGAGGAAGCCTACTACTATATGGGTGCCTATAGCTATATGTGGCATACTACTGTTTGGAGGAAGCCTACTACTATATGGGTGCCTATAACTATATGTGGCATACTACTGTTTGGAGGAAGCCTACTACTATATGGGTGCCTATAGCTATATGTGGCATACTACTGTTTGGAGGAAGCCTACTACTATATGGGTGCCTATAGCTATATGTGGCATACTACTGTTTGGAGGAAGCCTACTACTATATGGGTGCCTATAACTATATGTGGCATACTACTGTTTGGAGGAAGCCTACTACTATATGGGTGCCTATAACTATATGTGGCATACTACTGTTTGGAGGAAGCCTACTACTATATGGGTGCCTATAACTATATGTGGCATACTATTGTTTGGAGGAAGCCTACTACTATATGGGTGCCTATAACTATATGTGGCATACTACTGTTTGGAGGAAGCCTACTACTATATGGGTGCCTATAACTATATGTGGCATACTACTGTTTGGAGGAAGCCTACTACTATATGGGTGCCTATAACTATATGTGGCATACTATTGTTTGGAGGAAGCCTACTACTATATGGGTGCCTATAACTATATGTGGCATACTACTGTTTGGAGGAAGCCTACTACTATATGGGTGCCTATAGCTATATGTGGCATACTACTGTTTGGAGGAAGCCTACTACTATATGGGTGCCTATAGCTATATGTGGCATACTACTGTTTGGAGGAAGCCTACTACTATATGGGTGCCTATAACTATATGTGGCATACTACTGTTTGGAGGAAGCCTACTACTATATGGGTGCCTATAACTATATGTGGCATACTACTGTTTGGAGGAAGCCTACTACTATATGGGTGCCTATAACTATATGTGGCATACTACTGTTTGGAGGAAGCCTACTACTATATGGGTGCCTATAACTATATGTGGCATACTACTGTTTGGAGGAAGCCTACTACTATATGGGTGCCTATAGCTATATGTGGCATACTACTGTTTGGAGGAAGCCTACTACTATATGGGTGCCTATAACTATATGTGGCATACTACTGTTTGGAGGAAGCCTACTACTATATGGGTGCCTATAGCTATATGTGGCATACTACTGTTTGGAGGAAGCCTACTACTATATGGGTGCCTATAGCTATATGTGGCATACTACTGTTTGGAGGAAGCCTACTACTATATGGGTGCCTATAACTATATGTGGCATACTACTGTTTGGAGGAAGCCTACTACTATATGGGTGCCTATAACTATATGTGGCATACTACTGTTTGGAGGAAGCCTACTACTATATGGGTGCCTATAACTATATGTGGCATACTATTGTTTGGAGGAAGCCTACTACTATATGGGTGCCTATAACTATATGTGGCATACTACTGTTTGGAGGAAGCCTACTACTATATGGGTGCCTATAACTATATGTGGCATACTACTGTTTGGAGGAAGCCTACTACTATATGGGTGCCTATAACTATATGTGGCATACTATTGTTTGGAGGAAGCCTACTACTATATGGGTGCCTATAACTATATGTGGCATACTACTGTTTGGAGGAAGCCTACTACTATATGGGTGCCTATAGCTATATGTGGCATACTACTGTTTGGAGGAAGCCTACTACTATATGGGTGCCTATAGCTATATGTGGCATACTACTGTTTGGAGGAAGCCTACTACTATATGGGTGCCTATAACTATATGTGGCATACTACTGTTTGGAGGAAGCCTACTACTATATGGGTGCCTATAGCTATATGTGGCATACTACTGTTTGGAGGAAGCCTACTACTATATGGGTGCCTATAACTATATGTGGCATACTACTGTTTGGAGGAAGCCTACTACTATATGGGTGCCTATAACTATATGTGGCATACTACTGTTTGGAGGAAGCCTACTACTATATGGGTGTCTATAACTATATGTGGCATACTACTGTTTGGAGGAAGCCTACTACTATATGGGTGCCTATAACTATATGTGGCATACTACTGTTTGGAGGAAGCCTACTACTATATGGGTGCCTATAACTATATGTGGCATACTACTGTTTGGAGGAAGCCTACTACTATATGGGTGCCTATAACTATATGTGGCATACTATTGTTTGGAGGAAGCCTACTACTATATGGGTGCCTATAACTATATGTGGCATACTACTGTTTGGAGGAAGCCTACTACTATATGGGTGCCTATAACTATATGTGGCATACTATTGTTTGGAGGAAGCCTACTACTATATGGGTGCCTATAACTATATGTGGCATACTACTGTTTGGAGGAAGCCTACTACTATATGGGTGCCTATAACTATATGTGGCATACTACTGTTTGGAGGAAGCCTACTACTATATGGGTGCCTATAGCTATATGTGGCATACTACTGTTTGGAGGAAGCCTACTACTATATGGGTGCCTATAGCTATATGTGGCATACTACTGTTTGGAGGAAGCCTACTACTATATGGGTGCCTATAGCTATATGTGGCATACTACTGTTTGGAGGAAGCCTACTACTATATGGGTGCCTATAACTATATGTGGCATACTACTGTTTGGAGGAAGCCTACTACTATATGGGTGCCTATAGCTATATGTGGCATACTACTGTTTGGAGGAAGCCTACTACTATATGGGTGCCTATAGCTATATGTGGCATACTACTGTTTGGAGGAAGCCTACTACTATATGGGTGCCTATAACTATATGTGGCATACTACTGTTTGGAGGAAGCCTACTACTATATGGGTGCCTATAGCTATATGTGGCATACTACTGTTTGGAGGAAGCCTACTACTATATGGGTGCCTATAACTATATGTGGCATACTACTGTTTGGAGGAAGCCTACTACTATATGGGGTTCCAGAGGGAGTCATAAAGGCAAACCAACCATCTGAGGAGCTGGTGAATCCACCAGTGCAGCAGTTCCCAACCTGGGGTACATGTATCCACAGGGGTACTTAGCTGTTCTCCTTGGGGTACACGTGAACAAAATCATGCAGTCATGCAGCACCTATCCGTGAAACCCCCTGCAGGTGAAAGTCAAAGCCTGGTAAACGCAATTACAGGGGAGAGGTCTAGTCGGCATAGTCAAGTCTGTCAAGTCTAAAGTCAGCGTGGGACTGCATAATTGATCCAAGTCCACTACAAGTCCCAGAGAGCCAACAAGCCTCCTGAAGTTCACTGGTCATCTCCTTGGGCCTAAACTGAGCTGTAAAGACTATAACATCTGTCTGCCTCGGTAAAGCTGCCGTTGTTCCGTAACTTTGCATCGGAGTGATTATTTGCCCCGTGCCTGGCCCAGGAACCAGCGGCTAGAGATGAGCGAACTTACAGTAAATTCGATTCGTCACGAACTTCTCGGCTCGGCGGTTGCTGACTTTTCCTGCATAAATTAGTTCAGCTTTCCAGTGCTCCGGTGGGCTGGAAAAGGTGGATACAGTCCTAGGAAAGAGTCTCCTAGGACTGTATCCACCTTTTCCAGCCCACAGGAGCACCTGAAAGCTGAACTAATTTATGCAGGAAAAGTCATCAACTGCCGAGCCGAGAAGTTCGTGACGAATCGAATTTACTGTAAGTTCGCTCATCTCTACCAGCGGCCATACCTCGAGTGGTGTAGACTAAAGAAAAGCATATACATTTGAAACAGCAGCAACTATATTAATTAAAACTGTCGCTAAAATTGGGGTGGGGGGTACAGTTTTTCTAAATGGGCTGCGAAGGGGTATTAGGGCAAAAAGAAAAAGGATGGGAACCACTGCACTAGTGTTATCCTCAAAACCATTTACCAACACAGCTATAGGGTAACGTTAAACAGTCACATGACTTCTATTATTAACTCTTTGCTGCCTAGGTGATAATTGTTAGATTGATGGGGGTTCATCTGCTGGGACCTTCACCAATTGTCAGAAAAGAGGGCCCAAGTCCTCTATTCCCTCCAGCCACAAGATCCCGCCTAGGGGGAGTTTGAATGGAATAGCGGTCCGGCATGTACCCAGCTGCTCCATTCAATATCTCTGGCACTGATGGAAAGAGCCAGGTATAGCGCTGAACATGCTGGGTTACTACACGTTTCATGTTCCTTCTATCCGCAGTGACCGAGATCCCTGGTTCTAACCATCAGTGATTGGTTGGAATATCTGGTTTAGCATTAATCACCTATACAGTGATCCCTCAACTTACAATGGCCTCAACATACAATAGTTTCAACATACAATGGTCTTTTCTGGACCATTTTAAGTTGAAACCAGACTCACCATACAATGTACAGACAGTCCAGATCTGTGAAACATGTCAATTGCCGGAAGAACCGACCAATCAGAATGGGCAATTTACTCGTAAAACACCTTTATCGCCCCCTACAGTACAGGGAGGTATTACATGTTCTGTACTCTTTACCTGTATTACTGAAGTGTATGCACTGACTGGTATCTGGCAGCGCCCCCTACAGTACAGGGAGGTATTACATGTTCTGTACTCTTTACCTGTATTACTGAAGTGTATGCACTGACTGGTGTCTGGTAGTGCCCCCTACAGTACAGGGAGGTATTACATGTTCTGTACTCTTTACCTGTATTACTGAAGTGTATGCACTGACTGGTGTCTGGTAGTGCCCCCTACAGTACAGGGAGGTATTACATGTTCTGTACTCTTTACCTGTATTACTGAAGTGTATGCACTGACTGGTGTCTGGTAGCACCCCCTACAGTACAGGGAGGTATTACATGTTCTGTACTACTCTTTACCTGTATTACTGAAGTGTATGCACTGACTGGTGTCTGGTAGCACCCCCTACAGTACAGGGAGGTATTACATGTTGTGTACTACTCTTTACCTGTATTACTGAAGTGCATGCACTGACTGGTGTCTGGTAGCGCCCCCTACAATACAGGGAGGTATTACATGTTCTGTACTCTTTACCTGTATTACTGAAGTGTATGCACTGACTGGTGTCTGGTAGCGCCCCCTACAGTACAGGGAGGTATTACATGTTCTGCACTCTTTACCTGTATTACTGAAGTGTATACACTGACTGGTGTCTGGTAGCACCCCCTATAGTACAGGGAGGTATTACATTGTCACGATTCGGCTAGCTGGAGGTGGATCCTCTGTGCCAGAGAGGGATTGGCGTGGACCGTGTCGGTGAACCGGTTCTAAGTTGCTACTGGTATTCACCAGAGCCCGCCGCAAAGCGGGATGGTCTTGCTGCGGTGGTAGCAACCAGGTCGTATCCACCGGCAACAGCTCAACCTCTCTGACTGCTGAGATAAGCGCGGTACAAGGGAGTAGACAAGAGCAAGGTCGGACGTAGCAGAAGGTCAGGGCAGGCAGCAAGGATCGTAGTCAGGGGCAACGGCAGGAGGTCTGGAACACAGGCTAGGAACACACAAGGAAACGCTTTCACTGGCACAATGGCAACAAGATCCGGCGAGGGAGTGCAGGGGAAGTGAGGTATAAGTAGGGAGTGCCTGCTGCGCCAATCAGTGGCGCAGTGGCCCTTTAAATCGCAGAGACCCGGCGCGCGCGCGCCCTAAGGAGCGGGGCCGCGCGCGCCGGGACAACACAGATGGGGAACAGGTCAGGTACGTGAGCCGAGATGCGCATCGCGAGCGGGCGCGTCCCGCATCGCGAATCGCATCCCGGCTGGGAGCAATATCGCAGCGCACCCGGTCATCAGGTCTGACCGGGGCGCTGTGAATAAGAGAACGCTGCGAGCGCTCCGGGGAGGAGCGGGGACCCGGAGCGCTCGGCATAACATACATGTTCTGTACTACTCTTTACCTGTATTACTGAAGTGCATGCACTGACTGGTATCTGGTAGCGCCCCCTACAGTACAGGGAGGTATTACATGTTCTGTTCTCTTTACCTGTATTACTGAAGTGCATGCACTGACTGGTGTCTGGTAGCGCCCCCTACAGTACAGGGAGGTATTACATGTTCTGTACTCTTTACCTGTACCAGGGTTAGCTGCTCCTTTGGACACCAGGTGAGGGCAGCTCCATTACTTTTTTAGGACATTGCATGTACTGTGCAGGACCCTGAAGAAGCTCCTGTCATCTACATAGACCAGTGTTTCCCAAGCAGGGTGCCCCCAGCTGTTGCAAAACTACAACTCCCAGCATGCCCGGACAGCCTTTTGACAGTGATTACAGCTCCCAGCAGATCTTTCTCACTTTTATATGTAAGGATTTGCTTTATCTATATTAGTTATTAGGGGTGTGAATCGCCAAGAATTTGGCGATACGATTGAATCGCGATACCAGTGTGGCGATTGAATATATCACGATATATCGTGATACCGTCTAGGTGACGATACATCGCGATATATCCCGATTCTGTCTAAAAAACAATGTCTTTTACACTTTTAATAAACCTTTATTTTAATTTTTTGGACACTTTATTAGACTTTTAGGAGGAATCATTAGATTCCTCAGACAGATGAATAGAGTTCTATTGAACTACATTGATCTGCGATCCATTGATAGAGCCTGGTCCAGCCATGATCTATCAATGACAGAGCCATGGGACAGCAGGAAGCAGAGGTACACCCTCCGGCTACCTCCACAGTGGATCACCCGCCCACGATCAAAGCTGCGTGGGGGGGGGGGGTCCGATCAACACCACTAGGCCACCAGGGAGCATTCACAGATCCCTTTTAGACGCCGCAGTCAGCTTTGACAGCGGCGATCTAAAGGGTTAATAGCCAGCCGCGGCGATCGCTGCATGCTGGCTATTAGCGGCGGCCCCCGGCTACTGAAATCAGCTGGGGGCTGCAGAGTATGGAGCGGGCACGAGTCCGGAGCCCGGTCCATACAGACTGCTGAGCACCGTATGCTGGATATTAGCGGTGGTGATGCCTCAGCGGCCCCCGGCTACTGAAATCAGCCGGGGGGCCGCAGAGTACGGAGCGGGCACAAGTCGGAGCCCGCTCCATACACCCAGAGCGACGCCGCGTCAGATCCGGCATGCCCTGTTCCACAAATGTGGAATTTGTATCTCCGGATGTCCGGGACATGCTGTTCAGGGAGTCAGGAGTTACAAATTCCACATCCCTAAAAGGATCGATTCAAAAATATTTTGAATCGATTCAGTATCGCCAAGTGAAAAATCACGATAATCGCGCAAATCTATTTTTTCTTACATCCCTATTAGTTTTCTACTTATTTTCCTTTAATCCTCACTTTTTCCTATTTTTGGATGACATTTTGGTGCCTTTAAAACCAATTACCAGGTATCCATAGAGTTATGGTCTCAACATACAATGGTTTCAACATACAATGGTCGTCCCAGATTAATATTGTAACTTTAGGGACCACTGTATAGTGTAAAGGTGATAAAAGCTTCTGCCTGGAAAACCCATTTAATATCCTTCATTATGAATACAGGATATGTAATGTAAAAGTATCTTTTCTGAACAAAATATATTGATGACCTATCTTCAGGTTAGGTCACCAATATAAGATTGGTGGGGTGCCGAAACCCAGCACCTTCACCAATCAGCTGTTTGCCAGAGCCATGATTCTGCTATGCACACAGTGAACCAACATCCATTCACTTCAAAGGGAGGTAACTCAGCTCGGCCACTACACAATATACGGAGCCTGAGGATTTATAGAGAAATGTAGGCAGCGCTGGGAAATCATTTCAGGGATAGGATTGCAACCAGTATGGCTGCAAACTCCACATCAGCTAATACAGGTAAGCATAAGGTATGCACAAGAGCCTTTATATTGTTCTCTAATAATAACCTATGCTGCACTATATAAGCAAGTGCTTCTTTAAAGGGGTACTCCGGCCTTAAGACATCTTATCTCCTATCCTTTGGATAGGGGATAAGATGTCTGACCGCGTGGGTCCCGCCATTCTGCACCCACCTCTTTGACCTGCACGCTACGCAGTCAGGCATTCACGCATCCGGGCATTCAGTCGGGCATTCACGCAACGCAGTCGGGCACTTAAAGGGGTACTCCGCTGGAAAACATTATTTTTTAATCAACTGGTGCCAGAAAGTTAAACAGATTTGTAAATTACTTCTATTAAAATATCTAAATCCTTCCAGTACTTATCAGCTGCTGTATACTACAGAGGAAGTTCTTTTCATTTTGGATTTCTTCTTCTGTCTGTCCACGGTGCTCTCTGCTGACACCTCTGTCCATGTCAGGAACTGTCCAGAGCAGTAGAGGTTTGCTATGGGGATTTGCTCCTACTCTGGACAGTTCCTAAAATGGACAGAGGTGTCAGCAGAGAGCACTGGGTCAGACGGAAAATAAATTAAAAAAGAAAAGAACTTCCTGATAAGCTGATAAGTACTGGAAGGATTAGAATTTTTAAATAGAAGTAATTTGCAAATCTGTTTAACGTTCTGGCACCAGTTGATAAAAAAAAAAAAAAAAAAATTCACCGGAGTACCCCTTTAAATGTAGAATACTTACATATTGGTTTTATTCTTCTGTATTAACCCTAATATGTATGATTTTAGGAAGTCGAAATAAACTGGGCAGGGCCATCATCCAAGTGACCACAGACAGCACAGCTTGGGATGCCACGTGGTGTTCGGTAAGAGAAGTGGCTCGGCTCCTCCTCTACCTCTTTTCGGTGGCCAGGTGAGATATGACATCAACAAAATGCTTACACATTAGACCAGTGTTTTCCAACCAGGGTGCCTCCAGCTGTTGCAAAACTACAACTCCCTACATGCAATAATTAGCTGCAGAGTTATAAAACTCCCCTGCTCACTTTGATTGTCTCTTTTTGTGTGCAGATGCTCTAGTACAGGGGTCCTCAAACTACGGCGGCCCGCCGAGGACATTTATCCGGCCTGCCGCTGCCTGGGACATCCATGTGTCCCGAAAGATGTTTTCGGGACACAGGGATGCGCTCTCGGAGACCCCGCGTTTACTTTAAAAACACAGGGGCCGCCGGGAAGCTGGCGCACGCAGGGACCTCACTGACGCCGTGCATGCGCCCATAGCAACGGAGCGCGGAGGAGCGGGGCAGCGATGAGGACGTGCGCTGGCCAGCTAGGTAAGTGTTACCAGCGGCACGTCAGCTTCGGTGCTCCGACCACCGCTCCTCCGGTCCCGGGACTTACTGCTATGTCCGGACGGGAGGAGCGGTGGTCGGAGCACTGAAGTGGGGGAGAATACAGGCATACAGCCTCCAGCCATACACTGTATGGCTGGAGGCTGTATGTCTGTGGGGGAACTATACTGCACGTAATGTGGGGGAACATACTGCACCTAATGTGGGGAGCTATACTGCACCTAATTTGGGGGATCTATACTGCACCTAATGTGGGGGAACATGCTGCACCTAATTTGGGGGATCTATACTGCACCTAATGTGGTGGTACATGCTGCACCTAATATGGGGGAACTATACTGCACCTAATGTGGGGGAACTGTACTGCACCTAATGTGGGGGAACTATACTGCACCTAATGTGGGGGAACATGCTGCACCTAATGTGGGGAGCTATACTGCACCTAATTTGGGGGATCTATACTGCACCTAATGTGGGGGTACATGCTGCACCTAATGGGAGCTATACTGCCCCTAATGTGGGGGAACATTATACTGCACCTAATGTGGGGGAACATTATACTGCACCTAATGTGGGGAGCTATACTGCACCTAATTTGGGGTATCTATACTGCACCTAATGTGGGGGAACATGCTGCACCTAATGTGGGGAGCTATACTGCACCTCATTTGGGGGATCTATACTGCACCTAATGTGGGGAGCTATACTGCACCTAATGTGGGGGAACATTATACTGCACCTAATGTGGGGAGCTATACTGCACCTAATTTTGGGGAGCTATACTGCACCTAATTTGGGGGATCTATACTGCAACTAATGTGGGGAAACATGCAACACCTAATGTGGGGAGCTATACTGCACCTAGTTTGGGGGATATATACTGCACCTAATGTGGGGGAACATTATACTGCACCTAATGTGGGGGAACATTATACTGCACCTAATGTGGGGGAACATTATACTGCAACTAATGTGGGGAAATTGTACTGCACTAAATGTGGGGGGACTATACTGCACCCAATGTGGGGGAACTGTACTGCACCTAATGTGGGGAATTGTACTGCACCTGATGTGGGGGAATTGTACTGCACCTAATGTGGGGGAACTGCACTGCCAACCCTAATGTGGGGGAATTGTACTGCACCTAATGTGGAGGACCTGTACTGCCAACCCTAATGTGGGGGAATTGTACTGCACCTAATGTGGGGGAACTGTACTGCACCTAATGTGGGGGAACTGTACTGCCAACCCTAATGTGTGGGAACTACAACCTAATGTGGGGGGGGGGGGGGGGAACTGTGCTGCGTACTTAAAGTGGTAGTCCACTAATAAGATATATGTGTGCATAGGAATTTGTTCATGTTTTGATATCTATAGTCCGGCCCTCCAATGGTCTGAGGGACCGTGAACTGGCCCCCCGTTTAAAAAGTTTGAGAGCCCCTGCTCTAGTACAAGTGGTCTCTAAACTGTGAACCTCCAGCTGTTGGAAAAACTACAACTCCCTACGTGCAATAATTAGCTGCAGAGTTATGCAACTCCCCTGCTCACTTTGATGCATGCTGGGAGTTTTAGTTTTGCAACAGCTGGAGGCACCCTGATTGGGAAACTCTGCACTAGACGCACGCCGCACACGCGCTACTTGGCTTATTTTGGTTAATTTACAAATCTGTTTAACTTTCTAGCACCAATTGATTTAAAAAAAATTTTTTCCAGAGGAGTACCCCTTTAAATGTACAATGCGGAAAAATAATCCAATGTTTGCATGTGTGTAAGATATATATATATATATATATATATATATATATATATATATATATTTACATATATAAGAGTATTTATATTTTTTTTTTCGATTTATGTTGTTTATATGTTACATTATTAATTAACAATGTTTTAGCGCTGGCAGTATTTCGCTGCATTTTTCGTGTTTGTTTGGTTATGCGTTGCGAGCACAGCGGCGTACACCTGCACATTTAGTTCCCGTTGGATGTGATAAGTAATTTTCCGCAGTAATCTCAGTGGGTCCCAGCCCACCTCCTCACGTGCGTCTGACTTGCTGCTGCTCACAGTCTACACCATGATATCTGGCAGATCTCGTACCGTCACCAAACCATAAGATTTCTCCTAATGTTATTATTTTTAATAGAAATCTCACTGTGCACTAATTTTATTAGCAAGATTCCCTCCCGGTGCTGGTATGTACCCACAGTGCATGCGCGCAGCGGGCGTCGTGACGGAAGCAATTATTGCTGACTTCGTGTTGCCATGGCGACGGCTTTGCAACAAGTTCCAGGTCGTCGCACAGGTACTGTGGGTGTAGTGAAGCACAGGAGATGGCAGATGATTCATACTTGGCTATATTGTGTCTCCTCTGAGGACTGGAGGTCCCACACTCAGCCCTTCCGGCACTTTTATCACTTTATGACACATTTGTGTCATTTCATAGAAGAATACGTTTTTTTTTTTTTTGGTCCCCAGTGTGAACATTTATTATCATCTTATGCAACCAAAAAAGAAAAAAATACATTGTTAAATGGTTACAAAAAAAGTCCTTAAAAGGGGTACTCCGTGGAAAACATATATTTTTTTTTAATCAACTGATGCCAGAAAGTTAAACAGATTTGTAAATTACTTCTATAAAAAAAAAAATTTTTTAATCCTTCCAGTACTTATTAGCGGCTGTTTACTACAGAGGAAATTCTTTTCTTTTTGGATTTCTTTTCTGTCACGACCACAGTGCTCTCTGCTGACACCTCTGTCCCTTTTAAGAACTGTCCAGAGCAGGATAGGTTTGCTATGGGGATTTTCTCCTGCTCTGGACAGTTCCTAAAATGGACAGCAGAGGTCAGCAGAGAGCACTGTTGTCACGATGCCGGCTGGCAGGTAGTGGATCCTCTGTGCCAGAGAGGGATTGGCGTGGACCGTGCTAGTGGATCGGTTCTAAGTCACTACTGGTTTTCACCAGAGGCCGCCGCAAAGCGGGATGGTCTTGCTGCGGCGGTAGTGACCAGGTCGTATCCACTAGCAACGGCTCAACCTCTCTGGCTGCTGAAGATAGGCGCGGTACAAGGGAGTAGACAGAAGCAAGGTCGGACGTAGCAGAAGGTCGGGGCAGGCAGCAAGGATCGTAGTCAGGGGCAACGGCAGGAGGTCTGGAACACAGGCTAGGAACACACAAGGAAACGCTTTCACTGGCACAATGGCAACAAGATCCGGCAGGGAAGTGCAGGGGAAGTGAGGTGATATAGGGAAGTGCACAGGTGAAGACACTAATTGGAATCACTGCGCCAATCAGCAGCGCAGTGGCCCTTTAAATCGCAAAGACCCGGCGCGCGCGCGCCCTAGGGAGCGGGGCCGCGCGCGCCGGGACAGGACCGAGGGAGAGCGAGTCAGGTACGGGAGCCGGGGTGCGCATCGCGAGCGGGCGCTACCCGCATCGCGAATCGCATCCCGGCTGGAAGCAGAATCGCAGCGCCCCGGGTCAGTGGATCTGACCGGAGCGCTGCAGCGGAGAGAGTGTAGCGAGCGCTCCGGGGAGGAGCGGGGACCCGGAGCGCTCGGCGTAACAGTACCCCCCCCCTTGGGTCTCCCCCTCTTTTTAGGGCCTGAGAACCTGAGGAGCAGACTTTTATCTAGGATGTTGTCCTCAGGTTCCCAGGATCTCTCTTCAGGACCACAACCCTCCCAGTCCACTAAAAAAAAAGTTTTCCCTCTGACCTTTTTAGAGGCTAAGATCTCTTTGACAGAGAAGATGTCCAAGGAGCCGGAAACAGGAGTGGGAGGAACAGATTTGGGAGAAAAACGGTTGAGGATGAGTGGTTTAAGAAGAGAGACGTGAAAGGCATTAGGGATACGAAGAGAAGGAGGAAGAAGAAGTTTGTAAGAGACAGGATTAATTTGACACAAAATTTTGAAAGGACCAAGATAGCGTGGTCCCAACTTGTAGCTAGGGACACGGAAGCGGACATATTTAGCGGAGAGCCATACCTTGTCTCCAGGGGAAAAAACGGGAGGAGCTCTTCTTTTCTTATCCGCGAACCTCTTCATGCGTGATGAAGCCTGTAAGAGAGAATTTTGGGTCTCTCTCCATATAATGGAAAGGTCACGAGAAATTTCATCCACAGCGGGCAGACCAGAGGGCAAGGGGGTAGGGAGGGGGGGAAGAGGGTGACGGCCGTACACCACGAAAAATGGGGATTTGGAGGAAGATTCCGAGACTCTGAAGTTATACGAGAATTCGGCCCATGGAAGGAGATCTGCCCAGTCATCCTGGCGGGAGGAAACAAAATGTCGCAAATAATCACCCAAGACTTGGTTAATTCTTTCTACTTGTCCATTGGACTGGGGATGATATGCAGAAGAAAAATTTAATTTAATCTTGAGTTGTTTACAGAGAGCCCTCCAGAATTTAGACACGAATTGGACGCCTCTATCCGAGACGATCTGCGTAGGCAACCCGTGAAGACGAAAAATGTGTACAAAAAATTGTTTAGCCAACTGAGGCGCTGAAGGAAGACCAGGAAGAGGGATGAAATGTGCCATTTTGGAGAATCGATCAACGACCACCCAAATAACAGTGTTGCCACGGGAAGGGGGTAAATCAGTAATAAAATCCATACCAATCAGAGACCAAGGCTGTTCGGGGACAGGCAGGGGATGAAGAAAACCAGCGGGCTTCTGGCGAGGAGTCTTATCCCGGGCACAGATAGTGCAGGCTCGCACAAAGTCCACAACATCCGTCTCCAGAGTCGGCCACCAATAGAAGCGGGAGATGAGTTGCACAGATTTCTTGATGCCCACATGACCAGCGAGATGGGAGGAGTGACCCCATTTGAGGATTCCGAGGCGTTGGCGTGGAGAAACAAAGGTCTTTCCTGGAGGAGTTTGCCTGATGGAGGCTGGAGAAGTGGAGATCAGGCAGTCAGGTGGAATGATGTGTTGCGGAGAGAGTTCAACTTCTGAGGCATCCGAGGAACGAGAGAGAGCATCGGCCCTAATGTTCTTATCGGCAGGACGAAAGTGAATCTCAAAATTAAATCGGGCAAAGAACAGAGACCACCGGGCCTGGCGAGGATTCAGCCGTTGGGCAGACTGGAGGTAGGAGAGGTTCTTGTGGTCGGTGTAAATAATAACTGGAAATCTTGACCCCTCCAGCAGATGCCTCCATTCCTCAAGTGCTAATTTAATGGCTAGAAGCTCTCGATCCCCGATGGAGTAGTTCCTCTCCGCCGGAGAGAAGGTCCTAGAAAAAAAACCACAAGTGACGGCATGCCCGGAAGAATTTTTCTGTAGAAGAACAGCTCCAGCTCCCACTGAGGAGGCATCAACCTCCAGTAGGAAGGGTTTGGAAGGGTCAGGTCTGGAGAGCACGGGAGCCGAAGAAAAGGCAGACTTGAGTCGTTTAAAGGCGTCTTCCGCTTGAGGAGGCCAGGACTTGGGATCGGCATTTTTTTTGGTTAAAGCCACGATAGGAGCCACAAGGGTAGAAAAATGTGGAATAAATTGCCTGTAATAATTGGCGAACCCCAAAAAGCGTTGGATAGCACGGAGTCCGGAGGGGCGTGGCCAATCTAAGACGGCAGAGAGTTTGTCTGGATCCATTTGTAGTCCCTGGCCAGAGACCAAATATCCTAGAAAAGGAAGAGATTGGCATTCAAACAGACATTTCTCAATTTTAGCATAGAGTTGATTGTCACGAAGTCTCTGAAGAACCATACGGACATGCTGGCGGTGTTCTTCTAGATTGGCCGAAAAAATTAGGATATCATCCAGATATACAACAACACAGGAGTATAACAGATCACGAAAAATTTCATTAACAAAGTCTTGGAAGACAGCAGGGGCGTTGCACAGGCCAAAGGGCATGACCAGATACTCAAAGTGTCCATCTCTGGTGTTAAATGCTGTTTTCCACTCATCCCCCTCTCTGATGCGGATGAGGTTATAGGCGCCTCTTAAGTCCAATTTAGTAAAGATGTGGGCACCTTGGAGGCGATCAAAGAGTTCAGAGATGAGGGGTAGGGGGTAGCGGTTCTTAACCGTGATTTTATTAAGACCGCGGTAGTCAATGCAAGGACGTAGGGAGCCATCTTTTTTGGACACAAAGAAAAATCCGGCTCCGGCAGGAGAGGAGGATTTACGGATAAAGCCCTTTTTTAAATTTTCCTGGACGTATTCAGACATGGCAAGAGTCTCTGGGGCAGAGAGAGGATAAATTCTGCCCCGGGGTGGAGTAGTACCCGGGAGGAGGTCGATAGGGCAATCATAAGGCCTGTGAGGAGGTAGAGTCTCAGCTTGTTTTTTGCAGAAAACATCCGCGAAGTCCATATAGGCCTTAGGGAGACCGGTTACTGAGGGAACCACAGAGTCACGGCAAGGGTTACTGGGAACCGGTCTTAGACAGTCCTTGGAACAAGAGGGCCCCCAACTCTTGATCTCCCCAGTGGACCAATCCAGGGTTGGGGAATGAAGTTGAAGCCAGGGAAGTCCAAGGAGAATTTCCGAGGTGCAATTGGGGAGGACCAAAAGTTCAATCCTCTCGTGATGAGATCCGATGCTCATTAGAAGGGGCTCCGTGCGGAAGCGTATGGTACAGTCCAATCTTTCATTGTTTACACAATTGATGTAAAGGGGTCTGGCGAGACTGGTCACTGGGATGTTGAACCTGTTGACGAGAGAGGCCAAAATAAAATTTCCTGCAGATCCAGAGTCCAAGAAGGCCACGGTAGAGAAGGAGAAGGCAGAGGCAGACATCCGCACAGGCACAGTAAGACGTGGAGAAGCAGAGTAGACATCAAGGACTGTCTCACCTTTGTGCGGAGTCAGCGGACGTCTTTCCAGGCGGGGAGGACGGATAGGACAATCCCTCAGGAAGTGTTCGGTACTAGCACAGTACAGGCAGAGGTTCTCCATGCGGCGTCGTGTCCTCTCTAGAGGTGTCAGGCGAGACCGGTCGACCTGCATAGCCTCCACGGCGGGAGGCACAGGAACAGATTGCAGGGGACCAGAGGAGAGAGGAGCCGAGGAGAAGAAACGCCTCGTGCGAACAGAGTCCATATCTTGGCGGAGCTCCTGACGCCTTTCGGAAAAACGCATGTCAATGCGAGTGGCTAGGTGAATAAGTTCATGTAGATTAGCAGGAATTTCTCGTGCGGCCAGAACATCTTTAATGTTGCTGGATAGGCCTTTTTTAAAGGTCGCGCAGAGGGCCTCATTATTCCAGGATAATTCTGAAGCAAGAGTACGGAATTGTACGGCATACTCGCCAACGGAAGAATTACCCTGGACCAGGTTCAACAGGGCAGTCTCAGCAGAAGAGGCTCGGGCTGGTTCCTCAAAGACACTTCGGATTTCCGAGAAGAAGGAGTGTACAGAGGCAGTGACGGGGTCATTGCGGTCCCAGAGCGGTGTGGCCCATGACAGGGCTTTTCCGGACAGAAGGCTGACTACGAAAGCCACCTTAGACCTTTCAGTGGGAAACAGGTCCGACATCATCTCCATATGCAGGGAACATTGGGAAAGAAAGCCACGGCAAAACTTAGAGTCCCCATCAAATTTTTCCGGCAAGGATAGGCGTAGCCCAGGAGCGGCCACTCGCTGCGGAGGAGGTGCAGGAGCTGGCGGAGGAGATGACTGCTGAAGCTGTGGTAGTAACTGTTGTAGCATAACGGTCAGTTGAGACAGCTGTTGGCCTTGTTGCGCTATCTGTTGTGACTGCTGGGCGACCACCGTGGTGAGGTCAGCGACAACTGGCAGAGGAGCTTCAGCGGGATCCATGGCCGGATCTACTGTCACGATGCCGGCTGGCAGGTAGTGGATCCTCTGTGCCAGAGAGGGATTGGCGTGGACCGTGCTAGTGGATCGGTTCTAAGTCACTACTGGTTTTCACCAGAGGCCGCCGCAAAGCGGGATGGTCTTGCTGCGGCGGTAGTGACCAGGTCGTATCCACTAGCAACGGCTCAACCTCTCTGGCTGCTGAAGATAGGCGCGGTACAAGGGAGTAGACAGAAGCAAGGTCGGACGTAGCAGAAGGTCGGGGCAGGCAGCAAGGATCGTAGTCAGGGGCAACGGCAGGAGGTCTGGAACACAGGCTAGGAACACACAAGGAAACGCTTTCACTGGCACAATGGCAACAAGATCCGGCAGGGAAGTGCAGGGGAAGTGAGGTGATATAGGGAAGTGCACAGGTGAAGACACTAATTGGAATCACTGCGCCAATCAGCAGCGCAGTGGCCCTTTAAATCGCAAAGACCCGGCGCGCGCGCGCCCTAGGGAGCGGGGCCGCGCGCGCCGGGACAGGACCGAGGGAGAGCGAGTCAGGTACGGGAGCCGGGGTGCGCATCGCGAGCGGGCGCTACCCGCATCGCGAATCGCATCCCGGCTGGAAGCAGAATCGCAGCGCCCCGGGTCAGTGGATCTGACCGGAGCGCTGCAGCGGAGAGAGTGTAGCGAGCGCTCCGGGGAGGAGCGGGGACCCGGAGCGCTCGGCGTAACAACTGTGGTCATGACATCAGAGGAAATGCATTTCTTTTTTTGATTTCTCTTTAGTATACAGCCCCTAAAAAGTACTGGAAGGATTAAGATTTTTTTTAATAGAAGTAATTTACAAATCTGTTTAACTTTCTGGCACCAGTTGATTAAAAAAAAAAAAAGTTTTCCATGGGATTACCCCTTTAAATATTAAAAGACATTTTTATGTTTAGTTCCACCTTTTCATGTTATTTGTATCCACATAACTGTGAAAATAAATATTCGGATGTATGTAAGAAGGGGAAGGAGTCATTGATCTTACTGGGGTCAGCTCTTACTCTGGACAGTTCCTGACATGGACAGAGGTGTCAGCAGAGAGCACTGTGGTCTTGACGGAAATGAAATCCAAAAAGAAAAGAATTTCCTTGTAACGGGTCACGGCAGGTGGTGGATCCTCTGGGCCCGTGTGGATGATGACGTGAACCGTGCCAGGGAGCGGAGTCTAAGGTGCCACTGGTTTTCAAAGTGGGACGGGCTTGCTGCGGCAGGCGGCACCCAGGTCGCTACCCCCGGCACGACTCGTCCACACAGGTAGCTGGGAGGTGGCACAGAAGGAGACTGGCAGGACGTGGCAAGATGGCAGTAGGTCAGGGCAGGTAACATAGGTGCAGGGTAGGTAAGGTAACAAGGAACAGGTACACAGATATCAGGAGCACAGGAACACAGTAGATCTCTCTAGGGCACAACATAGAATGTGTCGGCAGATAAGAACCATTTGGCCCATCTAGTTTGCCCAATAATCTGAATACTATGAATAGTCCCTGGCCCTATCTTATATGAAGGATAGCCTTATGTCTATCCCGATCTTATATGAAGGATAGCCTTATGCCTATCCCTATCTTATATGAAGGATAGCCTTATACCTATCCCTATCTTATATGAAGAATAGCCTTATGTCTATCCCTATCTTATATGAAGGATAGCCTTATGCCTATCCCTATCTTATATGAAGGATAGCCTTATACCTATCCCTATCTTATATGAAGAATAGCCTTATGCCTATCCCTATCTTATATTAAGAATAGCCTTATGTCTATCCCTATCTTATATGAAGGATAGTCTTATGTCTATCCCTATCTTATATGTAGAATAGCCTTATACCTATCCCTATCTTATATGATGAATAGCCTTATGCCTATCCCTATCTTATATGAAGGATAGCCTTATGCCTATTCCTATCTTATATGAAGGATAGCCTTGTGCCTATCCCTATCTTATATGAAGGATAACCTTATACCTATCCCTATCTTATATGAAGGATAGCCTTATGTCTATCCCTATCTTATATGAAGGATAGCCTTATGCCTATCCCTATCTTATATGAAGGATAGTCTTATGCCTATCCCTATCTTATATGAAGAATAGCCTTATACCTATCCCTATCTTATATGAAGGATAACCTTATCCCTATCCCTATCTTATATGAAGAATAGCCTTATGCCTATCCCTATCTTATATGATGAATAGTCTTATACCTATCCCTATCTTATATGAAGGATAACCTTATGTCTATCCCTATCTTATATGAAGGATAGCCTTATGCCTATTCCTATCTTATATGAAGGATAGCCTTATACCTATCCCTATCTTATATGAAGGATAGCCTTATGCCTATCCCTATCTTATATGAAGGATAGCCTTATGCCTATCCCTATCTTATATGAAGGATAGCCTTATGCTTATCCCTATCTTATATGAAGGATAGCCTTATACCTATCCCTATCTTATATGAAGGATAGCCTTATGCCTATCCCTATCTTATATGAAGGATAGCCTTATGCTTATCCCTATCTTATATGAAGGATAGCTTTATGCCTATCCCTATCTTATATGAAGGATAGCCTTATGCTTATCCCATGCATGTTTAAACTCCTTCACTGTATTTGCAGCGATCACTTCTGCAGGAAGACTATTCCATGCATCCACTACTCTCTCAGTAAAGTAATACTTCCTGATATTACTTTTAAACCTTTGCCCCTCTAATTGAAAACAAAGGCAACAAAGATCCGGCAGGGAACAAAGGGAGGAGCTGATACTTAAAGACAGGGGACAAGTGTAGTCACTTGATTAATTGAGCACTGGCCCTTTAAGTGAAAGAGCTCCGGCGCTCGCGCACCCTAGGAGACGGGGGCACGCGCGCCGGGGCTGCGAGGACAGGGAGAGGCGGAAGATGAGGGAGGTAAGTGACGGGCTGGGATTCGCATGCGGGCGTGTCCCGCGATGCGAATCCCAGCCCCGCCGGTAGCAGGTACATAAGCAGTACACCAATCAGATCTCTTGTTTCATTAAAAAAAAAAAAAAAAGGCCTCTGAAAATGAAAGAAGCGATCTGATTGGTTGCTAGGGGCAACTGATTAACTTTTCCTCAGCACAAGTTTTGATATACCTCCCTCGGAAATGCATTGCAGCCTATAGAGGTGGTGAACTTCCGAGCGCCGGCATATTTTGGTGGCGCCCACTATCTGCAAAATGTCCACTCGGAACTTTTAGGCCAGTGGTCTCCAAACCGTGGACCTCCAGCTGTTGCAAAACTACAACTCCCAGCATGCCCTCCGCTAACTGAGCTGAGGATGAACTTCAGGGTGGCGTTCTTACAACTATCCATTGATTCAGGAATTTCAGCTGTGACAAGTAATTTGCCATGTTAAGTGTCTTGTCAGATCTTTGGCCATTGACCTCACTCCATGAAACAGTCATCAATCCATCCAGGAGCCTAGAGGTCAACAACAACTTAGCACCCAGACTGCGGTGGTCTCCATCTGCTGTTAGAGGTCAATGCCTGCATGGTCCAACACCAGCCCCACCAGAATGTATTTAAATATGGCACCCGAAGAGTTATTTTTAAAGGAGTAGTCCAGTGGTGACTCAGTGGTGAGCAACTTATCCCCTATCCTAAGGATAGGGGATAAGTTGCAGATCGCGGGGGGTCCGACCGCTGGGGCCCCCTGCAATCTCCTGTACGGAGCCCCGACAGCCCGCAGGAAGGGGGCGCGTCGACCTCCGCACGAGGCGGCGGCTGACATGCCCCCTCAATACAACTCTATGGCAGAGCCGAAGCGCTGCCTTCGGCAATCTCCGGCTCTGCCATTGAGATGTATTGAGGGGGCGTGTTGGCCGCAGCTTTATGCTGTGGTTGAAACCGCTCATTTTATGCAAAGAGCTGGTTTGCTCTGCGGGACATCGTGGGGGGTCCCAGCAGTCGGACCCCTTAGCTATCTGACACTTATCCCCTATCCTTAGGATAGGGGCAAAGTTGTTACATCCTGGAGTTCTCCTTTAAAGGACATCTATAGTGCAATACAACTTATCCCCTATCCAAAGGATAGGGAATAAGTTATAGATCACGGGGGGTCCGAGCGCTGGGGCCCCCCGGGATCTCCTGGACGGGGCCGTGGCAGTATGCTGGAAAGGGGGCGTTCCATTCCCCATGAAGCGGCGGCCGACATGCCCCCTCCATAGAGATACATAGAGGGGGCGTGTCTGCCGCGGCTTTCTGCTGGGGACGAAACTGCACTTCCTGCAGACTGGGGATAAATTATGTTGCGCTGGAGTACTCCTTTAATTCAAAAGTGAGACTCCTGAAGTATATTTTCCAGCCCCGACTATAATGGAGCAATATTCTTCCGAAAAGCCAATAATCTAACGCGCTCGCCATTATTCTTCAAAAACAAAGAAGTGAAAGGATTATAAATGTAGACGTTTACAGTTCACTAAAATGTTGAACAAAAATAGTAGTACACAAAATACTCCCTGACAAAAGAATCGCATTAACATTTACGACTTACAATAAAAGGAAAAAAAAAAAAAAACCTGTGTTTTATTTTTATACTCCCTTAAGCATACTATAAAATATATAGATTATTTAATTACACACCTGCCGGAACCTCAAACATCATAAAAGGAATAATTAGGAAGAATACAGACGCATCGGCGCGAGTGTTCTTACGAGACGCGAAGATTCGTAACATTAGAAAAATGTATCTAATAAAAGCAAACACAAAGGCTATTGTATCATAATCAAAAGCTGAGCGCACAAGAGGAAACGAGTATTTAAAATACAGGTTATAGTACAAATCAGTTTAGATCAATGGTCCTCTAAATGTTGCAAAACTACAACCCCCAGAATGCCTGGACAGCCGTTGGCTGTCCGGGCATACTGGGGGAGGTAGTTTTGCAACATGTGGAGGTCCCCAGTTTGGAGACCACTGGTCTAGATGTATACTAACTTCAGAATCCAAACATCAGAACATTACTACCACCAGGAAATATATTGACTAAGGGTTAACTCCTCATTATGACACATTTATTGCCTTCTTGGAGGGATTTCAAGAACCAGCCCTTCATGTTTACAGATATTAAAGTTCTTCATGCTGGACAACCCTTTTCCACATGCTGCAGACTTATTCCATATATACAATACAGTACAATCTGCAGGTACCATGTTATAGAGCAGGACGAGCTGAGCAGATGATATATACAATACAGTACAATCTGCAGGTATCATGTTATAGAGCAGGAGGAGCTGAGCAGATGATATATACAATACAGTAAAATCTGCAGGTATCATGTTATAGAGCAGGAGGATCTGAGCAGATGATATATATATATACAATACAGTACAATCTGCAGGTATCATGTTATAGAGCAGGAGGAGCTGAGCAGATGATATATATATATACAATACAGTACAATCTGCAGGTATCATGTTATAGAGCAGGAGGAGCTGAGCAGATGATATATATATATATATATACAATACAGTACAATCTGCAGGTATCATGTTATAGAGCAGGAGGAGCTGAGCAGATGATATATACAATACAGTACAATCTGCAGGTATCATGTTATAGAGCAGGAGGAGCTGAGCAGATGATATATACAATACAGTACAATCTGCAGGTAACATGTTATAGAGCAGGAGGAGCTGAGCAGATGATATATACAATACAGTACAATCTGCAGGTATCATGTTATAGGGCAGGAGGAGCTGAGCAGATGATATATATAATACAGTACAATCTGTAGGTATCAGGTTATAGAGCAGGAGGAGCTGAGCAGATGATATATACAATACAGTACAATCTGCAGGTATCATGTTATAGAGCAGGGGGAGCTGAGCAGATTAATCTAAAGGAAAGTAGGTAGAGAAGTGAGAGTAGAAAAGTTAGTTGTCAATGCCTACCCAGGGTCACTTAGTACCGAATCGATGTTCTTGCAAGGAACTCCACCTGCATACCAGCCTTGCTCTGTCCTGAGGGACAGTTTTCTTCTAGATAAAGTCCAGTGTCAGTTTTCTTAGCCTGAGAGCATAACATTTTGTCAAAAACCTCTTGACAAATATGAATTATTGGTGGACATTCACTTGGGTTCAGGATTTCTCCCCATTAGGAGCAAACCAGTGTGATGCTCGTCATCTCAGGTATTTTAAACATCTCAGGAACTGACAATTACTGAATCTTGGGTTAACTGTACACCTGGGGTGTCAAACTCAAATTCATCAGGGGCCGCATCAGCAGTTTGGTCACCCTCAAAGGGCCGGTTGTATCTGTAGGACCCCTCCCCCCCCACACATACCGTATATGCCGGCGTATAAGACGAATGGGTGTATAAGACGACCCCCAACTTTTACAGTTAAAATGTAGAGTTTGGGATATACTCGCCATATAAGACTACCCCTGCTACCGCAATGTACAGTACCTTGTAGTTCTCCCCACATTAGGTAGGCAGCATGTTCCCCCACATTAGTAGGCAGCATGTTCCCCCACATTAGGTTGGCAGTATAGTTCCCCCCACATTAGGTAGGCAGTATAGTTCCTCCCACATTAGGTAGGCAGCATGTTCCCCCACATTAGTTGGCAGCATGTTCCCCCACATTAGGTTGGCAGTATAGTTCCCCCCACATTAGGTTGGCAGTATAGTTCCTCCCCACATTATGTTGGCAGCATAGTTCCCCCCACATTAGATTGGCAGCATGTTCCCCCACATTAGGTTGGCAGTATAGTTCCCGCCACATTAGGTTGGCAGTATAGTTCCCCCCCACATTATGTTGGCAGCATAGTTCCCCCCACATTAGATTGGCAGCATGTTCCCCCACATTAGGTTGGCAGTATAGTTCCCACCACATTAGGTTGGCAGTATAGTTCCCCCCACATTAGGTTGGCAGTTTAGTTCCCCCCACATTAGGTTGGCAGTATAGTTCTCCCCACATTAGGTTGGCAGTATAGTTCCCCCCACATTAGGTAGGCAGTATAGTTCCCCCACATTAGGTTGGCAGTATAGTTCCCCCCACATTAGGTTGGCAGTATAGTTCCCCCCACATTAGGTAGGCAGCATGTTCCCCCACATTAGTTGGCAGCATGTTCCCCCACATTAGGTTGGCAGTATAGTTCCCCCCACATTAGGTTGGCAGTATAGTTCCCCCCCACATTATGTTGGCAGCATAGTTCCCCCCACATTAGATTGGCAGCATGTTCCCCCACATTAGGTTGGCAGTATAGTTCCCCCCACATTAGGTTGGCAGTATAGTTCCCCCCACATTAGATTGGCAGAATGTTCCCCCACATTAGGTTGGCAGTATAGTTCCCCCCACATTAGGTTGGCAGTATAGTTCCCCCCACATTAGGTTGGCAGTTTAGTTCCCCCCACATTAGATTGGCAGTATAGTTCTCCCCACATTAGGTTGGCAGTATAGTTCCCCCCACATTAGGTAGGCAGTATAGTTCCCCCACATTAGGTTGGCAGTATAGTTCCCCCCACATTAGGTTGGCAGTATAGTTCCCCCCACATTAGGTAGGCAGCATGTTCTCCCACATTAGTTGGCAGCATGTTCCCCCACATTAGGTTGGCAGTATAGTTCCCCCCACATTAGGTTGGCAGTATAGTTCCCCCCCACATTATGTTGGCAGCATAGTTCCCCCCACCTTAGATTGGCAGCATGTTCCCCCACATTAGGTTGGCAGTATAGTTCCCCCCACATTAGGTTGGCAGTATAGTTCCCCCCACATTAGGTTGGCAGTATAGTTCCCCCCACATTAGGTAGGCAGTATAGTTCCCCCCACATTAGGTAGGCAGCATGTTCCCCCACATTAGGTAGGCCGCATATTCCCCCACATTAGGTGGGCAGCATGTTCCCCCCACATTAGTAGGCAGCATAGTTCCCCCACATTAGGTTGGCAGTATAGTTCCCCCCACATTAGGTAGGCAGTATAGTTCCCCCCACATTAGGTAGGCAGTATAGTCCCCCCAACATTAGGTAGGCAGCATGTTCCCCCACATTAGTTGGCAGCATGTTCCCCCACATTAGTTGGCAGTATAGTTACCCCCACATTAGGTTGGCAGCACCCCCCCTCCCTCCCTCCCCACAGACATACAGCCTCCAGCCATATACAGTGTATGGCTGGAAGCTGTATGTCTGTGTGCTGCCCCCACTGTGATCCAGTCACCACTCCTCCGGCCCGGGGTCACAATCTACTGCTATGGCCTATGGACCATAGCAGTAGGTGGCAGGACCGGTCGAGCGGTGAACGGAATGCTGAAGAGAAGAAGATAACGTGCCGCCGGTCACTTACCAGGCCCCGGCCGGAGAGCGTCCTCCTGCGATGATCCTGCTGTGCTCCTGGTCCTCCCGCGTCTCTATGGTTGTACGCACGGGACGTCACTGACGTCCTGTGCGTACAACCATAGATGCGGAGGACCAGGAGGACCGAAGGAGGAGCGCTGGAGGGCAGATGTTGGTGAAGGCTGGCGGCCGTCAGTGGCTACGCGGGCCACATGACGAGGTCTGACGGGCCGGGGGCCGAGGTCTGACGGGTGCTGAATCTCCAGTTTGGGAAACCTCCAGGTTTCGGGGACTGGGGACGTGACCTCACGCCACGCCCCCTCCATTCATAGACATGAATGGAGGGGGCGTGGTGTGACGTCACGTCCCCAGTCCCAGAAACCCGGAGGTTTCCTGAAACTAGAGACGCAGTACCCGCATAGAATGCGGGTGCTGCAGGGAGATCGCGGGGGGTCTCAGCAGCGGGGCCCCCACGATCAGACATCTTATCCCCTATCCTTTGGATAGGGGATAAAATGTTTTTGCCCGAAATACCCCTTTAAGTAATGTTACTCAATAAAATGCTCTCCTTTCTGGCCTTGTTCTTCCATCTCCTGGTGACCCAGCTATATTTGCACGACTATATCACTAAGGGCACTACAAGATACCATTGGCACTGCACAAGGAAGTGTCCCAGGGGAACAACTAAAGAAGAGACTAATGTGGTGGCCACGGGTGAGGTCCGCAGCCACCGCTACGCTGGGGTTAGCTACTTGGTTCTTGGGGGGTTATGAACCCAGGGTCGGATGGTATTAACCCTTAATGTCATGTGACGCCACTGTAGTCTTGGTATCTCCCGGGGTACTACAGGTCCGGGGAACTCCGTCTCCCCACAGGCTAGCAAGGAAAGAATTGACTCCACACTAGGTTGCAGTTTAACGGAGACTTTACTAACTTGAAGATAGGTGGTACAACTCCACAGCGCTCAACCAAAGTCTCCCAAAGGTTTAACAGACAGTCTTTAGAGGACCACACAGCTTGCAGTGCCTGGACTTGATATTGCATATATGCTTGGCTCTTACGGCCGGACTAGGAGTTTTAGGTCTGCGCTATATTAGGCTTGAGATTAAAGTCACTTACTGAAGTGTCGGTAGATTTGTGGCTTTTCGCCGAAATATATTGAATTGTCCTTTAGAAATTCTCTGATCAAGGCTGAAGTAAAGGCTTGATATTTTTCCACTCTGTACTCTGAACTGAAATGAGTTGCTGTTTCTTCACTCTGAACTCTTGCACTACTCTCCACTCAGCTTCTCTCCACACCTGAACTCTGCCTCTGAACTCCACCTCTGAACTCTGCTTCTGAACTGAACTACACAGGAAATGCCACCCCTTATCAGGGAAGGCTAAACTAAAGCCCATTGGCCAGGCAGCTGTGGATCATAGAGTTGTCTGTATCCCCTTTAGGATTTACAATAAAGTTACATACAAGTAATAACATAATATAACAACTTACACAAAAGTTTAGTCTAGCCCTCAGTCCTCCACTCTCACATACCCTGACTGAGCATGAGGTTGCTAAGTAACATACTTAAAGCTACAGACACCTAATAACGGATTGCTAAGTTATAACAGTGCAAATACACATTAGAAATTGTTGAGTCCCTGCAGGGGAGCCCCCAAGACACTGGAGGTCTCAATCTGACAGGGCCTAAAATACCTTGACACAATGTACCTGTACTGGGACACCACACTAACATCCTCCACAACACATGGCAGCCCCCTACCACCACTAGTATTAGTGTTCCCCAGTGTTATTGCTTGGTTCAGCTTTTACTCTAGCTACCATTGACACCATTTATTGCTACTTGATGAACTTCACCTGAGGGGAATGGCAGTCCCAGGCTCCTAATGTATTCTTCATTGTTACGCCTAGCGCTCCGGGCCCCCGCTCCTCCCCGCAGCGCTCACGGCGTCTTTCTCCCTGCAGCTCCCCGGTCAGTCCCGCTGACCGGGAGCGCTGCACTGTCATGACCGTTGGGGACGCGATTCGCACAGCGGGACGCGCCCGCTCGCGAATCGCGTCCCAGGTCACTTACCCGTTCCCGTCCCCTGCTGTCATGTGCTGGCGTGCGCGGCTCCGCTCTCTAGGGCGCGCGCGCGCCAGCTCCCTGAGACTTAAAGGGCCAGTGCACCAATGATTGGTGCCTGGCCCAATTTGCTTAATTGGCTTCCACCTGGTCCCTGACTATATCTGACCTCCTCCCATGTACTTCCTTGCCGGATCTTGTTGCCCTTGAGCCTAGTGAAAGCGTTTTGTGTGTTAAAGCCTGTGTACCAGAACTTCTGCTATCTCCCCTGACTACGAACCTTGCCGCCTGCCCCCGACCTTCTGCTACGTCCGACTTTGCTTCTGCCTACTCCCTTGTACCTCGCCTATCTTCAGCAGTCAGAGAGGTGAGCCGTTGCTAGGGGATACGACCTGGTCACTACCGCCGCAGCAAGACCATCCCGCTTTGCGGCGGGCTCTGGTGAAAACCTGTAGTGGCTTAGAACCGGTCCACTAGCGCGGTCCTCGCCATCCCTCTCTGGCACAGAGGATCCACTACCTGCCAGCCGGCATCGTGACATTCATATTGAACAACCATCCTTGCTATGGAATGTGTGGCAACTCAGGGGGAGTGTGAGGTGACCCAGTGGCCTAATGACAGGATTATGGTGTTGTGTTCCCCTGACACAATCTGGTTAGGAGGTTTATAGTAGCTGAGATCTCTTCCACCAATCCAGAAAACTCCCTGGGCTGGCACAGTGATGAGTGGGTTGCTCTTGCAATGATCTTCTAGCTGGAGGAAGGTGGAGTACCTTTAGTGTTAGAGTACAAAATAATAGGCAAGAGAACATTTCCAAACAAGATGAAGGCACATAAAGTAATTTTCCAACAGTGGGCATTGTAGGCTGGAGCAGGGTTTTATCAGTTTTTTTCAATACTAAATTTCTCAGAATATCAGCAACCAGTTTCCCTGACTGCAATGCCCTCATCAGGGTGCAAAACCTCAAAAAGGCAATTCGCTTAGGACAGTTCTTTTATGCACAACTTCTTGTACTGAAATTCCCAATTGTGGGGTGCAGGTCTTTAAAAATGCAGCTACGTAAGTTACTAGGCTAGACAGAGGTCAAGGGCCTAGGCACAAACTGTAATCTCTTTCCATTATCATTCACAGACTATACAGTCTGTATCCAAAAGAAGTGGGCTCTACCTCAAACAATAATAGAACAACTGGGTGCTTATTTATGCTTTTGTGCAAGACATGCGAACAAGTAGAAAAAAGCAAAGCAGAAAACAATAGCACACCAAAAATTATACAGAAATTACTTTATTATCAAAAGGTACATATAACCTGACACAGTTAAAACCATTTAAAAAGGAGGCCCATGAATCACACTGGACCACCTCTACCACAGAGAGTGACCCCAGAACTAATCTGGCGATTCCCCCTCAAAAAGCAAGGACACCCATCTGTGTTCTAATCAATAAATGTAAACACTATCCTCTCTATTGACCGATGGCCCCACAATATAGGAATACAATAAGTACATCTAGCTGCTACAGTACAAATCCTAATAAATATCAAGTGAAAATAATTAAGAAATCCAAAACATAATAAACACTAGTGCTAATAATACTCCAAATAAACACAGAGCAGCTGCAACAACAATATATATATATATATATATATATATATATATGTCAGGTGAATATCATACGGTCAAAGGAGCAGATGAGTAGACATCACACTGTCATGTGAAGAACAGGTGTCCCTCCAAAAAACCCTTGGTTATCAGGTTTTTTTTAATACTAAATTTCTCAAAATTTCAGCAACCAGTTTCCCTGACTGCAATGCCCTCATCAGGGTGCAAAACGTCAAAAAGGCAATTCTTGTAGGACAGTTCTTTTATGCACAACTTCTTGTACTGAAATTCCCAACTGTGGGGTGCAGGTTTTTAAAAATGCAGCTACGTAAGTTACTAGGCCAGGCAGAGGTCTAGGGCCTAGGCACAAACTGTAATCTCCTTCCATTATCATTCACAGACTATACAGTCTGACTGACTGATATGCATTGCTGTCGCTGACAGCCAGACTACACTAAACAGTCATCTATAACTTAAAGGGGTACTCTGCCCTTAGACTTCTTATCCCCTATCCAAAGGACCCCCGCAATCTCCCTGCTGCAGCGGGCATTCGTTTAGAGCATCGGGTGCAGCTCCGGAGGCTCGTGCCATCACGCCCTCTCCCATAGCCTTTCATTGAGGGGGCCCGGCCGTGACGTCACAAGCGGGGTGTGACCGTGACGTCACAAGTCTCCACCCCGCATCGCCAGTCATCCGTCACGGAGCTGCAGCCGAGATCACGGGGGTCCTTTGGATAGGGGATAAGATGTTTAGGGGTACCCCATTAACGGTACCCCTTTAGGCTCCACCCAGTGTTCAGACTCAAAGTCTCAATGTTAAAAAGAGGGACAACTGCTTGCCCAAATAAATTAAAGGTATAGTACACATTATAATAGCTTTTCACACTAAGTCAGTCCAGCAGAGCAGAAGCCATTTATTTGCTTTCACTCTGGTTCACAGACATGGATCCCATATGTGGGAACTTCATCTATGGCACCCATATGCGCTAGTAGCCTATACCAATAGGATATAACATATATATGACCCAGCAGTATATATGTATACAGATCTTAGACTATTACACAATTTTGTTCTGGAGGACCCCTTTAAGCCCTGATCCGATGAGAAGATTACCTTAGGATGAAGCATGTTCCGATTCAGTTCAGCCTCTGACTTCTGGAAATGACCATAACACAGCGACTTCTCTTTACATATCTGTGTGGAAGGTAAATTGAAGAAAATAATGGAAGATATTCCATGGACATAATCTAATAATCGTTGGGCGTTAGAGATCATTTTGCAGGTTCACACATCATTGTACAGTTCAGGAATAACATTGTAACCATAGCTATTAGGAAGTGTTGGTCAGTGTTTCCTAGATGTGCTTTGTGAGTGTGAAGTGGAACTAGTGCAGGTGTCACATCTGTTTCCTCCTAGATACAGTGTGCAAAAATTATTTCCTTCATAAATGTGTCTATTAAGCTCCACCTATATAGGTGGCCGCGATCTAAGTGAAGGTATCCTTACTAGGACATGTACTTATTCTACATGCAGAGACCCAGCATTAAAGGGGTACTCCACTGGAAAACCTTTTTATTTTTTAATCAATTGGTGCCAGAAAGTTAAACAAATTTGTAAATTACTTCTATTAAAAATTCTTAATCCTTCCAGTACTTATCAGCTGCCGTATATTCCACAGGAAGTTCTTTTCTTTTTGAATTTCCCTTCTGTCTGACCACAGTGCTCTCTGCTGACATCTCTGTCCATGTCAGGAACTGTCCAGAGCAGGAGAGGTTTGCGATGGGGATTTGTTTCTACTCTGGACAGTTCCTAAAATGGACAGATGTGTCAGCAGAGAGCGCTGTGGTCAGACAGAAAGGAAATTCAAAAAGAAAAGAACTTCCTGTGGAGCATACAGCAGCTTCTAAGTACTGGAAGGATTAAGATTTTAAATAGAAGTCAATTACAAATCTGTATAACTTTCTGGCACCAGTTGATTTTAAAAAAATGGTTTACACCGGAGTACCCCTTTAAGTTGAGGAGACTGTAAGTTAGTCCGCTCTGGGAATTGGCATGTATAAAATATAGTTCCTATCTGACAAAATGATGATGATGAAGTCGATAAAATATGCCGACATGTCACACACAAAGTGCACAAGGATCCGTTCTATCGCAAGCCCTTTTCCGAAAGGAGAGAGACCCACACAAACCATCCTTTACCATCCGGGCCAGAAGGCACCTGCAAGGGCCTAGAATCTACATCGCCCATTGTCCATAGCTCGGACAATAGGTAATGTAGATTCTAGACCAATGATGCTCTTGGCTACCACTGGGCTCCAATCCAAGTTCAGCCAAAGAGTTGAAAATGCAGACCTCCAGGAGAGACACCCAAAAGGGCACCACACCCTTAAACAACACGCAAAGTGAACACAGAGGCAATATAGTAAATTAACAAATCAGATGGCAATGTAAAATTTAGCCCAGACATATGGTGGATCTATAGAAATTCATTGTAACGACCAGCTGTAATATCCGTTTCTGTGTTTTTGGATTTTTCTGCTTTGGGTCCTGTTCAGACATTACGTTTGTGTCTGAACAGTTTCTGTGTCAATTCTCCCTGGTTGGGGAAGAGTTAATGCTTCCAGCCTATGGGATCCCGGGTTGGGTTATTTAGACCCTAGCTCTGCTGGAATTCTGTGCTGGATTAGACACAAACTCTAACCATGTCTTGTTTATGATGCATCTTAGCTATGTCTGTCTGAGCACATATGCTGAGTTTTAACCATGGTTATATGACCTGTTTGATATATAGATTTTAGCCTGCTTTGTTTTAGTACATTTGTCGAGTTTTAGTATTTATGTATGTTCGTTCTGCATTTGCTTTGTGTTGCCTTAGTCTGTATTCACACTGTGCGTTTTGTCAGTCCTTTTTTGACCTTGTTTGTTCCTGCAACTCGGACGATAGAATCCTGTTCTGAGCCTTGTGCTAATCCGTCTGTCTAGGAGTGAGTGAGACTTTTTGTTTGTTTTGTAAGCCCATGTACTTTAGCGCAAGGAAGGGACTGGCTCCAAGTTTTCGATCTGTCATTTAGAGCGGATGGGCACATCTTTGCCCTCTCACTTCTACCTGCCCTTGTCTGTATGCACCGCAGAATTTGAATAAAGACCATTTTCGGTGAGTGCCGTCTCTGTCATCTATTGTCTCATTGGATGCCATTTATATTAAGCCCAGTAATGAATGGGGTTGAGTACCAGAACCTGCACAGTGCATTGAACATTTAAAAGCGATGGTGTCCCTTGTTCTAGCAATTGGTGATGGGCATCATGAATCAGCAATTGACAATATATTCCAGTTAAATAGGGAATCCTTGGTTTATTTTATACTTTTATTGAATGTTTATTGGAAACCTCAGCATTGTGGTGTTGATATTAGTGCCGGTCTGGATTGGATGTTTTTTATATGGAAAATATGTCCCCGCCATAGTTTACTATCACAATTACCGTAAAACTGTTACTAAAAGATACATCATGTTCTTATGCCTGGTTGGGTGGTACGCACCCAAAAAATGACATAATAGTAACACAGTTGTACTACACGTACTATCACCGATCCCTTGGGAAGTGCATGTTGTTGTAACCAATGACTTCTCGGTCTGGCGTTTGCAACGTTTCTCAATAACATGATGTTCCTCGATAATGTTGGAAACATTGAGGAGGCCAATATGGGAGGAGAAGCAATGGATTATTCTGATGACGATGAAAGAAAAGAAATCAGAGCTGGAAATAGGATTAAGGAGGTAAAGAACAGGAATATGGATAGAGGCAAGTGTAACATTTAAAGGGGTACTCCATCCCTAGACATCTTATCCCCTATCCAAAGAATAGGGGATAAGATGTCTGATCGGGGGGATACGGCCTCTGGGACCTCCTGCGATATTCGGGCCGGCATAGAGGCTTTTTGAACATTATGTTCAGAACGCTGGGTTTGGGTGGCCATGGTCATGACATCACGCCACGCCCCCTCCACGCCCATCACGCCCCTTCCCATGGACATGAATGAAGGGGGCATGGCGTGATATCACAACCATGGCTGCCGAGACCCAACATTCTGAACATAAGACGTCTAGGGGTGTACCCCTTTAAACAAGGACTGGTAGCCTCTTTTGTTAAAGGGGTTATCCAGTCGTTAAAAATGTATGGCTTATCGCCAGTAAAGACCAATAATATTAAATTGTTGAGGGGTCAGGTCCTCAGCACCCCCACTGATCAGATGTGTATAGTAGTCACGGCACTCATGAGCATTGCACCCATTGTACCCACAGTCTTGATCCTCACAGTCTGAGAGTCCATTAGGATTTTCATGTATCTTCTACTGAGGAGAAACTTCTCTCTGGCCACTCAACCATAAAGCCCAGATTGGTAGAGGCTGCAGATGGTTCTGGACCTTCTGGAGGTTGCTCCCATCTGTACTCAAAATATTTGGAGCACAAACAGAGTGACCATTGGGTTCTTGGTCATCTCTCTTACCAAGGCCCTTCTCCCCCGATTACTTAGTTTGGTGGGGGGGGGGAGGGGGGCAGCTCTTGGAAGAGTCCTGGTTGTTCCAAACTTCTTCCATCCAAGTATTATGGAGGCCACTGTGCTCTTGAGAACTTTCAGTGCAGCAAAAGTGGTTTTGTCCCCTTCTCCAGGTCTGTGCCTCCACACAATTCTGTCTCTGAGCTCTACAGGCAGTCCCCCACCTCATAAATTTTTTTTCTTTTTTTGCCCTGATATGCATTGTCAGCTGTAAGACCTTATATACACAGGGCTTTGTCTTTCCATGTTATGTCTAATAATTTAAGCTCAATTTTGTGTCCTAAATTTGCAAAACATTCTATAATTCTGACAAAGCAAGAACAATAGCATGCACTCACCGCTAGGATAGTGTCTAGGCATCCAAAGGTCCGAAATCATGGGACAGCGTACCGAAATGTGCCAAAGTGCTCAGAGGCCGGAAGAGGCGCGCATAGTCGCGTGAAATGACCGGCATAGCCTCTGAGCGCTTTAGCACATCCCGGTATGCTGTCCCGTGATCCCTGGACAGCATACGGGGAGTGCTCTCCCCTATATTCTTCTACCTTAGTGTATGTATTATTCTACAGTATAATTCTGTTTACACTTTGTCATTATGGGGTATTGAGTGCAGAATGATGGGGGGAAACTTGATATGTGAAAGGGTCTGAAAACTTTTTGAATGCATTGTAAATATATTCAAGTTCCTGTGTTTTAAAGTAGTACTCCGCCCCTAGACATCTTATCCTCTATCCAAAGGAAAGTGGATAAGATGTCTGATCTCCCTGCTGCACCTGGAGTTTGTTTAGGATGTCGGGTGCAGTTTAGGAGGCTCGTGACAACACAGCCATGCTCCCTCAACGCAAGTCTATGGGAGGGGGTGTGACGGCCGTCACGCCACCTCCCATAGACTTGCATTGAGGGGGCGCAGCCGTGACGTCACGAATGGGGTGTGACCGTGACGTTTTGAGCCTCTGCCTGGCATCCCCAGTCATCTGACACGGATTGAAGTTCGCTCCATGCATCGGATGTCTGAAGCGCCACAGCCGAGATTGCGGGGGTCCCCAGCGGCGGGACCCCCGCGATCAGACATCATATCCCCTATCCTTCAGAGGGGCAGAGTACCCCTTTAATTCTGTGGGCAAAAAAAGATCTAATGAACAACATGGCAGAAGGTTGGCCTTGGGTACAAAAACTGTTCTTGAATGATGTGTGGTCTTCATATTCACATCTCCTAATTTTACTTATTAGCCATGGAAAAAAGGTGGAGTCACTATCTGTGCCCTCGATGACATAAATGGTCAGAGTGATCGACTTCATCTCCTCCCATCAGTGTCTTCAGTGTTTCCACTGTTGTGTAGGACATCATGTAGCTGTCATCGAGAACAAACAGAAGCCATTTCCACACAGCAGTGACACATTTATTACCAGTCTGGCTCATTGCACTTAGGGCCATATCAGCACATGTTTTTGCTATGTCCCAGTACAGGACATGGTCCTGCACTACTCTTAGGCCCTGTCAGGTTGAGTCCCTCGGTGACCTGGAGGTTCTCCTGCAGTGTCTCCCAGCTGTTATTATAGTGTTATTTAATGTAATATGATTATAGTCAGTATGTCAATGTATAGTCAGTATAAAGGACCTTTGGAGGACTCCAGTAATTGTCTAAAGGACCTGTGAAATGTCACATGTTATGTTTATGTTATCACATGTTACCCAGAGGGCACCAGTTTAACACATGACCCGCAGCTTGACCAATGGGCTTTGGCCCAGCCCCCCTCTATATAAGGGGGCGGCCATTACAATTCTCTCTCTTGTACCATCATCACTTTACTGAGACCAGCAGACACCAGAGATCTCAGTGCTAGTGTCCAGTACCTGGAAGGCCTCAAATCTACAGTCATTCCAGTAAGTCAAGTCTATGTCTGCTGTCACTATCTACAGTCTAGTCAAGCCTCAAGTCAATTATCTAAAGTCTATTACAAGTCTTATTGGTCCCAGCAAGCTGCGAGGTCCTTCTGTGTTCCTGGCCACCACTCTGGGATTCCGGCCTAGCTGTAAATATGATAACACCTATCTGACCTCAGTAAAGCCTCCGTTAAACCATAACCTGGTTGTGGACTCTCAATTTCACTGCCTAGCTATTGGAATAGCGGAGATATGGTTTGGGTGGTTCCAGTACCCAAAAACCACTCTGGTGTTACGAACATTAGGGATTAATAACACCTTGACCCTGGGGTTAATACCATCTTGCACCATCCACCTACACCGCTACACCCCGTGGTCCCGTCATCACCATGGGACACCACATTTTACCCTATGTATTTGTGGTGTCAGCGGGGTGCAATGCAGGGTAGCTTACTTGAGCTGACTTGTGGCTGCAGACTTTAGGCTTGAGGCCTCCAATGCTCTGGACACAGACACTGAGACAACTGCACTGGACCTCAGCAGAAATAGCAATGAGCAAAGAGAGAGATTGCAGCCCCTCTCCTGGTTATATAGGGGGGCTGTGCAAGGAGCCCATAGATCACTTGGGGGGTCACCTGGTCACTAGTGACTCCTGGGTAACAATCACATGGTCATTGCAATTAAAGAAACATTCCACTTTTAATGTATAACATATGTACACTGTGGGTAACACTGGAGGGGGGGCCCTGGGGACATGAAGGGACACTGCCGGACAGGGCAGGAGAGGTATGGGGAAACACCATCCCGTACTGGGCCACCACATATTACTATAAAACATACCGGGAAAAAATATTCGTATTCAATCACTGTAACGTTTGTTTGGAGTCTAAACTGTAATTAGATTGGTCTGCCATTAGGGTACCACTTAGCACAACATTACCCTACATGTTTTTGCTCATTATCACTTGACCTAACATTTCATGGCTCAAATTAAAGGGGCACTCTACCCTTAGACATCTTATCCCCTAGCCTAAGGATAGGAGATAAGATGTCTGATTGCGGGGGTCCTGCCGGTGCAGACCCTCGCGATCTCCCTGCTGCACCCGGTGTTTATTAAGAGCGTCGGTCCAGCGCCGGAGGGTTGTGACGTCATGGCCACGCTCCCTCAATGCAAGTCTATGGGAGAGGGCATGACGGACGTCCCCTCCCATAGACTTGCATTGAGGGGAAATTACCGTGACGTCACAAGCGGGGCATGCTCATGACGTCACGAGTCTCCGCCCCGCATCGCCAGTCATCCAGCACGGAGCGAAGTTCGCTCCGTGCACCGGATGTCTGAGGTGCCGCAGCCAAGATCGCAGGGTCCCTAGCGGCAGAACCCCCGCAATCAGACATCTTATCCTTTATCCTTTGGATAGGAGATAAGATGTGTAGGGGCGGAGTACCCCTTTAACCCACCTCACCTATCCCCAAACCTATCCTTCTCTCGTTATTTGTTCCTACCTTTCTTTACACTCTTTATCAACCTATTGTATTTTTAGGTATTTTCTTGTTCTGTATCTACTATTACAAATTTTAAAGGAGTACCGTGGTGCAGGAAATTTATCCTCTATCCAAAGGATAGGGGATAAGTGATTGATCGCGGGGGGTCTACGACGATGCTGGGACCTACGACGATCTCCTACACAGCACTCCAGCTCTCCCCATGAATGGAGCTGTGTTGACCCCCACAGCAAGAGGTGGCTGACACATCCCTCTATGCATCTCTATGGGAGAGCCGTTTGTGTATCTTCAGCTCTCCCCTAGAGATGCATGAAGAGGGTGTGTTGACCACAGCTTCGTGCAGGGGATGACGGAGATCGTTCTGTGCACGAAGAGAGCTGGTTGCCGGGCAGGAGATCATAGGGGGTCCCAACAGTTGGACCTCCCGCGATAAGACACATATCCCCAGGGCCGGTTCTTCAAATTGACAACCACCTAGAGGGCCCTCTTGATGGAGGCGCCACTCTGCTCGCTGCAAGAAAGTTAGCAGCCAGCATCCAAAGCACCCGCCCAGCCAGCACCACTGTCGCAACTCTCCCCCTGGTACCATAATAATCTGCATTATTGAGCCTGCTGGAGGAGAACAGTGCCACCTCCAAGGCCAGACAGGCAGGTCCTTCATACATCTGCCCCATGAGGAGGAGGTTTCATACAATTTGTCACCCCAGTAGTAAGGTGGGGTGTGTCAAAGGGCAGAGCCAATGGGCCGAATCAAGGGGGGCAAAATTAGCTTTCGCCAGTGTGATCTCCCAGTACAGTATATGCATCCCACAGTCCTATCAGCTTGAGTCCCTGCACGTTCCCAGGGCACACCTGCATTGTACCCCTTTAATCTGTATAATTGTAAATTATGTGTTAAGGACCTTTGATATGGTCACATGATTATTGGTCACATGATAATGTTGTCACATGTGAAAGTCACATGTTTTGTTACCCGGAGAACATCAGGTGACCAGATGACCCGCAGCTAGCCTATGGGCTCCTTGCTCAGCCCCCTTTATAAGAGGGGGAGGTACTACAATCCCTCTCTTGTGATTCTCTTTCTGCTGAGGTCCAGTCCAGACATTTCAGAGCCAGTGTCCAACACATCTGGAGGCCTCAAGCCTAAATTACAGCCACAAGTCTGTAAGTCAACTCATCTATGTCTGCTGTCACTACCTTCAGTCAAGTCAAGTCAGTTATAGTCAGCGTGGCTGTGATAAAGTCTGTCAAAGTCACCACAAGTCCCAGTAAGCTGCGAGGTCCTTCTGTGTTACTGGCCACCTCTCTGGGATCCTGGCCTAGCTGTAAAGAGTATTTCCATCTGTCTACCACAGTAAAGCTACCGTTAACCCTGACCTGACCTTAGACTCTTATTTGCCCTGCCTAACTAGGACTAGCAGTGCTACCGTTCGGGTGGTTCTCGGTAAATCCCTGCCCTGGCGTCATGAACATTTAGGGGTTAATACCTTCCCCTGGGCTACAACATCTGCCCCATACACCTCACATTTCACCCCCATGGCTCTCCACACCTGCTTATGCCCTATCCTTTGGATAGGAGATACACTGTGAACAGAGCACCTCCAGAGTAGTGGCTTTGAATTGCATCATCTATTGGCACAGCCTTCCCAATAATGTGAACTGAGTCTCATATACCAGTAGTGCCAGACTGAATCTTCTATACCATATATTTTTTAAAGAAGTGGCATAATACTCATATCCTTTGGTCCTAAAGGCATGTAGATAGCTCCACCATGTCTGTATATGTTGTATGAAGAACGCACTGTCCCCAGGGAGCCTTACACGTACGGCACATTTCCTATAATATTATTCTAAGCATATTGGAACACCAAAATATCCATTAATACCCAATAATTTTAGCAAACACAGTGCTGTACTGTCCTTTTTAGAACAACGCCGAAGACCCTGGAGCTACAAGACAACCTCAACGCTCAACTACCATTGGGGGAAATGACGTGCCATGTGTCACTGGCATGTCCATCACGTATTGCTGACCCTGGCAGAACAGCTGAGATAACCTGGTGAGGTCACCACCAGGAGATATCATGAATAGAGGAGTTCCGTAGCATATAGCAGGTGTCCGAGATCACAGAGAGGACCATTCTTAGTTTTATGGCCAGTGGTCTCCTCTTGCATAGACTGGAAGCTGGCAAGGAATTTATATGAGACTTTTGAGGTCACAAGTTGGCATTCCCTACAGTGGGGACACTTTGCCGCCGGAGCCGACTGCATCTGCTGTAAACAGTCAGCAAGAAGAATTGTAAACTACACTGTGTAGAAAAAGCTTCTTTAGCTTGATATAAGGCTATGATAGAAGTCCATAGGTCTTTCCACACATGTGGCTTACTAGATCCTTCTTGGGTAGAGTTCTCTAGTTGGGTAAAAAGAACTCAATGGGAACCGTACAGAACCGTATGTGACTACGGTTCCATCCGGGTTGCACCATATGGCTTTTGACTTTGCACAGATTTTTTTTCTTGGAATTTCAACAAAACAAGTTAAACTTTATTCCAAGAGGACTGAAAAATTAAAAAAGTATAGGTTTTTTTCTTAAAAAAACTGATGCAACCGGACATCATTTTTCAAACTGTAAATGTTTTTAACCGTATACGGGTTGAAATTTGTACACACGTTTTGATACAGTTTAGTCAGGTTTTGAGTAGGGATCGACGGATTATCGGTTTGGCCGATATTATCGGCCGATATTCACGATTTTGGACGTTATCGGTATCGGCAATTACCTTGCCGATAATCCGATAATGCCCCCCCCCCCCAGCCCAGCACCGCACCCCGCACCACCTCCCCCCACCGCACCGCCCACCCAACCACCGCACCGCCCCCCCCACCGCATCGCACCACCCCCACCGCAACACCCCCCCAAACGCATTCTTTCTCCTCCACAGCATACCACAGGTCCTTCAGTCTTCATTTCTTCTATCCTGCCAGCTCCGCCCCCAACATAATGACAGGTCACATGATGATGACCTCATCACAGGTCCTATACCACCAGCATTTATAAAGCCTGCTGAGAAGGAGGAGGGGTAATGTGACAGTGCTGCGCTCCTGACAGATAGAGAAGCGCAGCACCGCCAGTGTTGTTTGAGGGAAACAACTTCACAACCTAACGTGACAACATCAGCAGACAAGTGGAATGTAATATATCGGGGCGGGTTGATGTCTTAGCGCTCTGTGCAGAAGTGCTGGTGTGACACTGTGCAGGAACTTTGTTGCTGCGGGCAGTGCGCCCCCCATCAAAAGTGCGCTATAGGCAGCTGCCTCCTTAGCCTATAGGTGGGGGCGGCCCTGCATCACCTAAATGTTGGTGCAGTCCCCCTATAACCACTGCTATTTGAGCTAGCAAGGTCCATGCGGCCGGTAGGTCTGCCCTAGCTACCATGGCTATGCTGAAGTACAGTGATCCCTCAAGTTACAATATTAATTGGTTCCAGGATGGCCATTGTATGTTGAGATCATAACTCTATGGAAACCTGTTAATTGGTCCTGAAGCCCTAAAATGTCATCCAAAAATAGGAAAAAGGGAGGATTAAAGCGGTATTCAAGGAAAAATCCTTTTTTTTTTTTTTTATATCAAGTTAAACAGATTTGTAAATTATTTCTATTAAAAAATCGTAATCCTTCCAATAATTATCAGCTGCTGAAGTTGGACAGTTCCCGAGACAGGTGTCATCAGAGAGCACTTAGACAGAAAATAACAACTCAACTTCAGCAGCTCAAAAGTACTGAAAGGATTCCGATTTTTTAATAGAAGTAATTTACAGATCTGTTTAACTTTCTGGAGCCAGTTGAGATATATATGTTTTTTTCCTGGATAACCACTTTAAAGAAAAATAAGTAGATAACTAATATAGATAAAACAATTCCTTACATATAAAAGTAATAAAGAGCTGCTGGGAGCAGTAATCACTGTCTATGTGGAGGACAGGACCTTCTTCAAGGTCCTGTACAATACACACAGTGTCCCAAAAAAGTAACATGGAGCCGCCCTCACCTGGTGTCCAAAGGAGCAGCTAACCCTGGTACAGGTAAAGAGTACAGAATATGTGTTATGTGTAGCACCGCTGGCCGTGGGCGCACTCTCTGCCCCACTCCCTGCACGGGCCGCAATGCGCTTCACATGATGCGATAGTGCTCGGTCAGCCGGTTCTTACCTGCCTCGCCATATTCCTGCTCCCTCTGTCATCCCTGGTGGCCAGCACGCACATACCCGCCTCCTAGAGTGCGCACGCGCCAATTCCAGTGCACAACAAGGACCAGTGCACAACTGATTGGTGTTTCCCTGGAATTGACCTTATTTAACCCCGCACTTCCTGCTGTTCCCTGACAGATCTTTGTGCTCACTAGCCTAAGAGAAAGCGTTTCCGATTGTGTATCGTCTTACTGTGTACCAGACCTCCTAGCTACGTTCTTGACCTTACACCTGTGCCGCTTGCCCTGACCTTCTGCCTGTCCTGACTACGTAAACTGCCTCATCCTTCCTGTGCCACGTTACACCTCAGCTGCCTGTGTGGACGAGTCGTGTCAGGGGTAGCGACCTGGGTGCCGCCTGCCGCTGCAAGTCCAAATACTGTTAAATGGGACAAATACTGCAAACTAGCAAGATGGTTGCTATGGACAACAACTCCACATTCCTTTGTGCAAGTCTTTTATTACACTCCATGCAAGTTGATATTTAATACAGAGCAGCACCAGACTTTGCATTGTAGTGCCAACCTGGGATTAAGGATGAGGTGTAAGAAGCCATTAATCCATACTCTGCTCCCTAGGTGGTCACCTTCTGCTCCCTAGGCGGTCACCTTCTGCACCTAATCTTTTTTTTGGCCCTGGTGATAATAGAAGAATAAATATGGCAGCTGAAGTATTGAGCACTCCCTCCGCTAGGCTTGCAATGGATCTCCCACCACATATCCCATCTAGGTAGTTGTCCGCGATAAGCCGTACCCGCTGGAATGCTATCCCTGGCTTGCTGTCTATTCAGCTACTGTATGTGAGACAGCCAGGGAATCTTGCTGTAAATACCAATGGACACTTGGCCGGCATTTCTCCAGACTGTTCCTGTGTTTATTTGACTTTTAGAAATGCTGTTGCCGTTTAGCAAAAAATGTAAAATATCTCTGTATTCCTGCTTCTATTTCCCTGTGCAAGGACTGTTCCATATCTAAAAGTCAAGTTCCCCCTCTGAGACATGTGGATAAACAACTAGAACTGAGTCAGCGAGCTGTGACCCCGGAACATGAGTCAGACATGGTGCCAGGAATTCGCCTCTTATCTAATGAATGTGCTTGGGTCCACACGGTGTCACATTAGAAGATTCACTGATGGGTCATTGAGACTGAGACGTGAGTCGTCCTTGGCCTAGACATATTACTGAATGGTAGACCGATTTACACCAACCAAGCCCTCCTATGTGTCTGTAGATTGTTTGTGAATGTGACCAAATTATGTGATTCCCCCCATAGGTTTCCAACTCGACCACAATTTTAATAACCTTTCTATGTCCATTAAAGGGGTACTCCGCCCCTAGACATCTTATCCCCTATCCAAAGGATAGGGGATAAGATGTCTGATCACAGGGGTCCTGTTGCTGGGTACCCCAGCGATCTCCCTGCTTCACCCGGCGTTCGTTTAGAGCAGGGGTCCTCAAACTACGAGGACATTTATCCTGCCCGCCGCGGCCTGGGACATCCCTGTGTCCCAAAAGATGTTTTCGGGACACAGGGATGCGCTCTCGGTGGCCCCGCGTTTACTTTAAAAATGCAGGGGCCGCCAGGAAGGTGGCGCACGCAGCGACATCACTGGTGTCTCGTGTGTGCGTCCATAGCAACGGAGCGCGGAGCAGCGATGAGGACGTGCGCTGGCCAGTTTGGTAAGTGTTACCAGCGGCACGTCAGCTTCGGTGCTATGGCCGGACCGGAGGAGCGGTGGTCGGAGCACTGAAGTGGGGCAGAACACAGGCATACAGCCTCCAGCCATACACTGTATGGCTGGAGGCTGTATGCCTGTGGGGCAACTGTACTGGGCACCTAATGTGGAGAACTATACTGCACCTAATTTGGGGGAATCTATACTGCACCTAATGTGGGGAGCTATCCTGCACCTAATGTGGGGGAACATACTGCACCTAATGTGGGGGAACTATACTGCACCTAATGTGGGGGAACTATACTGCACCTAATGTGGGGGAATTATACTGCACCTAATGTGGGGGAACTATACTGCACCTAATGTGGGGGAACTATATTGCACCTAATGTGGGGGAACTGTACTGCACCTAATGTGGGGGTACTGTACTGCACCTAATGTGGGGGAACTGTACCTAATATGGGGGCATTGTACTGCACCTAATGTGGGGGAATTGTACTGCACCTAATGTTGGGGAATTGAACTGCCCCTAATGTGGGGGAATTGTACTGCACCTAATGTGGGGGAATTGTGCTGTACCTAATGTGGGGGAATTTTACTGCACCTAATGTGGGGGAACTGTGCTGCGTACTTAAAGGGGTAGTCCACTAATAAGATATATAAGTGTGCATAGGAATTTGTTCATGTTTTTTTATCTATAGTCCGGCCCTCCAACGGTCTGAGGGACCGTTAACTGGCCCCCCGTTTAAAAAGTTTGAGGACCCCTGGTTTAGAGCATCAGGTACAGTGCTGGAGGCTCATGACATCACGGCCACGCCCCCTCCCATAGACTTGCATTGAGGGGGCATGGCCGTGACATCACATGCGGGGCGTGACCGTGATGTCCCGAGTCTACGCTCCGCATCGCCAGTCATCCGCCACAGAGCAAAGTTCACTCCGTGCACCGGATGTCTGAGGTGCTGCATCGGGACCCTTGCGATCAGACATCTTATCCACTATCCTTTGAATAGGGAATAAGATGTCTAGGAGCGGAGTACCCCTTTAATTCCATCTACTACTGTAGTTGCTAGCATTTGAACCCACTAGTAAGGCCATGTTCATACATCCAGAATCTCCTCATGGAAAATCTCTGTGCGGACATTCCAAAGGCTGCAGGCCCCACACAATATGCCGGTGCTAGGACTGCACGGGAATGCGCTGTCTCATACACAGCTATGCATTCTGTGCCGTGTCTGCAGAAAGAATGGACAGGTTCATTATTTCTGTGAAAACGGAAAACACAGTGTAGCAGAATCCCATTGAATACAATTAAAGGGGTACTCCACTGCTCAGCGTTAGAACAAACTGTTCCGAACGCTGGAGCCAGCGACGGGAGCTCGTGACATCATAGCCCTGTCCCCTCATGACATCACGCCCCGCCCCCTCAATGCAAGTCTATGGGAGGGGGCGTGACAGCCGTCACACCCCCTCCCATAGACTTACATTGAGGCGGCAGGGCGTGATGTCATGAGGAGCGGGGCTATGACATCGCCAGCTCCAGCATTCGGAACAGTTTGTTCCAAACGCTGAGAAGCGGACTACCCCTTTAATAGCCATGGTACCTGGTTTACAGCTGGGTCCTGGTAGTACCTAGAGTCCAATAGGTGATCAGGTGCCTGGAAGGGTTCAATCATTTTGCACCTCTTCCAGGAGGTGGCGCCCAAGGCTATAAGAAGTATTGATGTGCCAAAGCAGGTGAGTGGGTGTGATGAACAGTGCTGTGGCTAGGCCTCTAAACAATGGACACATGGATACTGCAGCTTTCTTATGAAGTCCACACTATTGAGTTTCTACCACCAAAAGAGTGATCTCAGCCATTCTTTAGGTAGAATCTGCACATAATACATTGACGTCTATGGAGACCTCAATGTCCACGTGGACTAGGTGCTAACATTCAGTTGACATTGGGTGCACTCGGAATCTCTGGCCGCCAATTTTCCTCATTGTGAACCTAGCCTTAGAGAGCCGTGTGAGGGAAGTAGAGTGTCTGAAGCCAATATATATATATATAAGAATTTGCGAATATAGCGCTATATATTTGCAATTACGAATATTCAAATTTTTTTTTTTCACAGTACACATCACAGTGATCATCCATTCCTGCTTCCAGCTTGTGGTCTAAAGAAGGCTCCAGTATTATTTACTGTGTGAGACTGGCGCGAGAATATTCGCATGTGCGATAATTCGTGAATATTGATCCCCAACCATGTTTCAGCCATGTGCTACCTACAAACTTCGGTAGTAGTATTCACATTTGCATACTTCATTGTGTGCATACGCATACTTTCGTTATGCGCATTATGCTAATATATGCGATATTCGCATGACGATTTTGCGCATAAAAAAAAAACGGGTGAATTTTGCGAATATAGGATGAATATTTGCCCATATATCCACAAAATATCGCAAATTCGAATATGGCCTATGTTGCTCATCACTAGTTATGATCATCCAACAAACTTGGCTGGTGCCCCAATAGTAGAGTGGAACAAACTTTTCAAAAGTTCTACATACGCAAGTAGATCAAAATACAAGCAGGAGACTGCATATGGGCATGCTCTCCGCCCCATTTTAGGTGTTAAAAGCTGTGAAAAATGGAGAACGCTCTCTGCTGCTTTACTACAATTATTATATATGTGGCTCTTACTCCTATCTGTGTTGTTCACTGCTCACTGTCCCTCTCAGAGATCTTCCCCTAACAACTGCTATCTCTAAAATGGCTGCTGAAGCTATGAGCATAAGCTTTTATAGTGGGTTTGACAACACCCCCTACACTATCTCCTGATTGGCTGGAGAGCTGTTGAAAGGCATTATGGGATTTCCTGAGGTCATGTGATCCTTCCTCCTTCCCCCTTTCTGCCATGTGGCTGATGTTATTGTAGCAACATTCTTACCAAACTCTGTTTTCCACATCGCTACCCAAGAGGGTAAAAAAAAAGACAGCAGTACTGTTACACACTGTTTTAAGAGTCCCTGTTATTTGGAAATACTTGCAGAGACATGTCAAAAGTTTTGATCAGTCCTGGTCTCAGTGCTGAGGCCCCCACCATTGATTATAGGGGGAGATTTATTAAAACCGGTGCAAAGAAAAGTTGCCCAGTTGCCTATAGCAACCACTCCGATTGCTTCTTTCATTTTGCAGAGGCCCTGTTAAAAATGAAAGACGTGAGCTGATTGGTTGCTATGTTCAACTGTGCATTTTTGTTTTGATAAATCTCCCCCATAATGAGTGAGGAGAAGAGTGCAATTATGCTTTTGTCTCCCTGGCATACTGCAGTCTCCATTTAGTTGCACACTGCTTGCAGCACTTCAGCTGGGTTCACACTTGGCAATTTTTTGAAAATAGTTTTTTAAACAAAAAAACAAAAAAACAGAAACGTTTTCAAAACAAATGGGAAATATAAAGGATCCAAGTGGATCCTTCTCCTCTCACTTCTGAATTTGGCTCAAAAACTGCAGTGGTAGTATTCCAAAAAAGTGTCAAGTGTGAATCTGGCCCAACAGAGCAGAGTGGAGTGGTGAAGATATAAACAGACTCAGCTGAGCGGTGCTGCTCGTTCGTTTCAGGGATCAGTGGATGTCCAGGTGCTATGACTGACATGTCAGAAGTGGTTTTTTTTAAAAAGAGATGGGTTTGCTTCAAGCTTCTTTCAGTCACAGTTTTGTCATGTGTTTTTTCGACTGGGGGAAAAAAAACAAAGCTACAAAAAATTGCCCTTTTTGTCTCCCCGTAATGCAGTTGTTGTGGGGTTTAGCCACTAAAATAGTGTGTATAAGTATATGCCTTTTTGTGGTGTTTTTTTACTTGTATTTTTCTCATTACAAGTTAATTTGATCAGGTGATTAAATGATTTCTATTGAAGAATGTGAAGGAAAATACCAGAAAACTAAGCCCCACACACATTCAGGCTAGGATTCCATTTTGTTTTTGTGGTGTTCCAGTACAGGAGTTGCACCCCTGTACCTTTGCTGCCCTGTCTGGCAGACTCCATTCCGTGGCCCCTGCCCCCCCCCCCCCCTGTACTTATGTCCTATGTATTCTCCTAAATTCCTATGTTATATAGTGTAATGTACATATAATGTTATATACCTTTTAAGTGTGGTTGTGATGTGATTGTAAACAGGGAAGGTACCTGGACCATGTGACCTACAGGTACCTGGACCATGTGACCTATGGGACCCCTCCTGAGTCTCCCCCATATAAGCCCTGAGTGGAGCTTCCTCAGTCTCTTTAGTGCTGAGTTGCAGTGAGGTCAAGTCTGGAGAGAGTATCTGGTGTCCTCAAGAGGCCTAAAGTCTACCACGCAGCCACGGATCCACAAGTCTACTGCCCCACAGGTGAAAGTCAGAGCCTCGTTAGCTACAAACAGGGTGAAGTCTTTCATAGTCAGTCTAAGTCAGTCCAAGTCAAGTCTTTGTCAAGTCAGCGTGGCCCTGCATCAAATTGTCCAAGTACACTATAAGTCCCAGCAAGCCCTGTGGTATCTGAAGTCACTGGTCTCCTCCTAGGGCTTAGCCAAGCTGTATAGAATGTTACATCTGTCTGACTCAGTATAGCTGCCGTTGTTCCGTAACCAGCGTCGGAGTCATTATTTGCCCCCGTGCCTAGCCCAAGATCCAGCGGTATACCTTCAGGTAGTGTAGAGGTAAAACAACGCCCTGGTGTTACGAACACAAGGGGTTAATGTTATCTGCCCCTAGGGTAATTCCATCTTCCCTCATCACACCCTTACCACAACTTTTGGCATCACAAACGGGATACGGGTGTGCGCCTTATGCGAGAAGAACCCCTCAGTCTGAACGAAAAAAGCGAAAAAAAATTGCGCCAGAAAGTGTACGGGACTTTGTCAGAAAAAAGTGTTTATTCCGAGGTGCTTATGACTGTTATCTGCCATTGTGAATTGTACAAGTATTGTGCCAACCATGTGTAAAATCAGATCCGAAGCTATTATACGTCACAAAGTATTGTCTGTACCTGAACGGGTTAAAGATTTGCTGAAGAGGCGTGCAAAAATGTCCCGCGCTGGTCAGCGTCCCACCCCTGGGCGTGGAAGCCATGTTGCTGTGTCAGATCCAAAGTGGAACTGGGAAGGTCCGCCCCTTGTTGCCGGGGGAGTGGAAGTTAGCGCTGCACTGCTGACGCACTTCCGTCCAGAGGCCATTTTCCAGAAGTCCTGCATAAAAGAAGCAGCGTCGCTCGACCTCCTCAGTTTGCTGGAAGCAACATGGCGTCGCTCGACCTCCTCAGTTTGCTGGAGCAACATGGCGGATCAGGCAAGCATGAGATCGGAGAGTCCCAAGATGGCGCCGGAGGCCTGGAGATTCGCCGCAGCCACGGCGCACATGTTTCAAGAGCTGGCAGATCGTCTGCAAAGAATCTCCATCAGGGCCGAGGAGGCCTATCTTAAAGTTCCACTGCCCGAGGATGATTGAGACTGTCCAGCAATGCCGGCGGAAGGTACGCCGGCATCTTCTAGAGGAGCGTCGCTGGTGAGGCTGTCCCCTCGTCACCGGACCTGGAGATCCTGGGCAGAGATACACAGAGGAGTCAGAAGTGAGTACCCTGGCTGAGGCTGCTTTCTCTACCCTTCCTTCTACTCCCAGTCCAGAGCAAACCCCCCAGGTTCAGAAGCACACAGCACGCCCCCGGTCACCACCGCTGCCCCGGTGGCTGTTTGGCAATGAGCCCAGCTTGATCCAGTACGTGAGAGAGAACCTTTTACCCCTGTCAGGGAAGCCTCATCCCCAGGTCCCAACGACCCTGTCCGAGAGGGCTACGAGAGAAGCCCAGGTGGCCGAAATAGTGGAGGAGATGAGGGCACAAAGAAGGAAGGAGTATGTGCCGAAGATGCTACCATATGAGGTGCGCCAAGAGTCTTGTCCAGAGTAAGAGGAAGAAACCTACCTGCCCGTGGCGCCTGTCATGGCACCGAAGTACCTGCACAAGTCATCTGCGGATGTGCCCAGGCCTTCTCCTGTTGCTGAGGAGGTTTGGCCTAACCAGCGGGCACCAACTAAAGTGCCTCGGCCTACTCCTGCTGAGGAGGAGGTTTTGCCGGCCCACCAGGCATCAACGTCTGTTCCCCCAGTGGTGCAAGCTGCTGCAGTTCAGATGGTGGTTACCATCAGTCCCACCATCACTGAGTCTACCCTGACCAGGGTAAATTGGAACACCCAAGTGAGTTCTTTGGAGGGGGCCCCGTCCCGTGGTCCCCATTGTATGCCCCAGCCTAGGAAGCAGTCTGATAGGCGAGGCTGGAACGGAAAATTCCCAGGCTGAAGAATGTGTGTAATGTCATTGCTATTTCGTTGAGAGACTAATTTTGTTTTGTGAAGCATTATTGTTGTTTTCAGGTTCCTGCAACGGTTAAGAAAAAGTGCCTGGTGGACTCACCAAGAACTCCTGTAACCATTTACGTAAGTTCATGTGCCCGGCTTCTAGCCAAGATCCTTTACTGAGAACTCTAAATGTACCAGAATTGTGGAGCGGTACTCCAGAAAGAAAAATATATATATATTTAGAGTAATATATACACTGTATACTCTTTTGGCACCAGTGAATGCAAATATTGTCATTGTTGTATTGTTTAAGGCACATTGTAATAAAATGTATATAGCATGTTTATACAAAAATGTCAGAAGTGTAAAATGTCCTTTCACACGTGGCAATTGTATAGGAGGTATCCTGACCCTGTCAGGTGAAGCGTATCCACTACCTCACTGCCATGACAGTTACCAGCCAGGTACAGAGAATTATAGTACCTTTGTACAAAAGTTTTGTCCATAGTATACCCATAGTCAGTATAGAATAAATATTCTAACTAATTCTAATTTCATTTTATGTACAGAGAAAGAATCAGTAGTGTACATAGTGTTTTGTGTGTATAAACTAGTCAAATGTCATGTCTAGTTAGGACTGTAGCTAACCAGTTTATATTCTCAGTCCACATCAGACCTTCAATGTCATATCTAATGTTTAACTATTTTCCTGTCCATCGTGTACAGGGTACTCTACTGGCCAGAGGGTTTTCCTGGTGTGTTAACTACAGGAAACTGAACATTGTCACACATAAGGACGCTTATCCTCTTTCAAGAATCGAAGAGTCACTTACAGTCCTTGGGTCGGCTGCTTACTTCTCCACCCTGGACTTAACCAGTGGGTATTGGCAAGTGCCTATGGCTTAGGAATACCAAGAAAAGACAGCCTTCGTGACACCCATGGGACTGTTCGAGTTCAAGAGTATGCTGTTTGGGCTGTGCAATGCCCCTGTTACTTTCCAGCATCTCATGGAGCGGTGCCTGGGCCATCCAAACTTTCAAAGTGTCCTGTTGTACCTAGATGATGTCATCATGTACCCCAAGTCCTACCAGGAACACCTTATTCACCTGTCAGCCGTCTTCCAAGTCTTGATCAAACATGGGCTGAAGATTAAGCCATCAAAGTGTCATCTGCTCAAACCTCAGGTACACTACCTAGGTCATGTTGTCAGCACCGAGGGAGTCCAGCCTAATCCTGAGAATGTAGAGATTGTCAAGAACTGGCCTACCCCGCACACGGTGAAAGACATCAGGAGCTTCCTGGGATTTGACGGCTACTACTGCCACTTCATTCTCCACTTCGCTCACATTGCAGAACCCCTCACGGCACCCTTGAAAAGAGTGAACCCAGGTGTGAGAAGGTCCAGGAAGACCTATACACCTGGAAGACTCTACAAGAGGAAAGTCGAGTAATGGGGGATCTTTTGGACTACCGTCTTTGTCGGGCCCAGTGTGACTACGAGTTGGAATGTCTTTAGCGACAGAGGAAGCGACTGTTCCTCTTGTACCGAAACCCTTTGGATCCGGTTTCTGGTGATCAACTTCATCAGATTCTGGTTCCCCGAAGAGACGCAGCGATGGTCCTCAACCATGATCAGTCGGGACACTTTGGAGTCCACAAAACCAAAGCTACTGTCTGACAAATGTTCCACAAGACTGGGATGTGGAGCGACATCGAGAAATGGTGCAGTGAGTGTGCCGTCTGCAACGTCACCAAGAACAGGCGCAAGGACGCCAGAGCACCCCTCCATTCCATCCAGAGTGAAAGGCCTAACCAGTTGGTCGAGCTAGACCATGTCAAATTGTCTCATACCCGGTCCGGGTACACTTATGCTCTCGCCATGGTGGACCACTACTCCAAGTGGGTTGTTGTAGTGCCCGTTAAGGACCTTACAGCCAATACCACGGCCCAGATGTTCTATATTCATTGGGTACAAATCCTTGGGTCTCCAGAGTCTGTCCTAATGGACCAAGGAACGGCCTTTGAGGCCTAAATCTTCCAGGAACAATGTCAGTTCCACGCCTGTATGAAAAACTGCAGACTACTGCTTACCAACCTCAAGGGAATGGGCTCTGTGAGCGCATCAATTACGTTTTTATCCACATGCTGCAATCAACATCCATGTCAAAGCACAAAGAGTGGCCTTGGTTGGTGCCCAAATTGCTGGAAATTTATAATAACACAGTCTACTGGATACACCCCGTTCTACTTGATTGGTCAACACGGGCAGCTGCCAAAAGATCGGACGTTTGGACTTCAAGCTCCCTTCAACAACTCTCCGCAAGCTTCTATGGAATGGGTCTCTGACCACCAAAGATGGACCCAGGAAGCAAAAGAGATTGTCAATAAAAAGATGGGCGAGGCTCAGCAAAGGCAACAGCAAGATTACAACCGTCTTGCCTCTGCCAAACCCCTCCAGTTAGGCGACAAGGTCTGGCTGCGGAAGTTCCCGAGGACCCACAAACTGGACTTCACCTGGGAAACAGAGCCCTACATGGTGACGGCCGTACCCTTCCCAGATTTGTACGCAATCCATAAAGCAGGGTCCACCGTAACCGGATAAAGTTATGTTGCAAGGAAGACCTGCCTGCCTCCTCCACCAGCTGTCAGACCTACACGGGAGTACGTGCCTGGAAAAGGGATCCACCCATCCTTGAATGTCCCCGTGTTCTCTCCCAGTCAACGTGCAATCTTCTGTGTCATGTCATGTCAGGGGCCGGTGCAGCCACCTCTAATCACCCCATCGGCTCCAGTCCTGTCACCTTTGGTACCAGTCTACACTCCTGTCTCCATGTCTCCTTTATCTTTGCCAGCCAGTCCGAGTTCAGATAGTCCAGAACCAGCTCCAACTCTGGAAATGGATCTTCAAGAGACCTCTATCACTCCAGTCGTGCCAAGAGCTCCCGAAGAAGGAAGTGTTCCTGATTCACAAGAGGTGGTGCTACGTAGATACCAACAGTCTACCCAGGGTCAGCTACCTGCCAGATACAAAGATTAACACCATGTACAGTCTAGTACCACACAAAGTCCTTAAGTACAGACAGTCATGTACATGTGGTGTCTTGGGGTGTGAAGGTGAGGTGTATGGGGAAGATGTTTTAACCCAGGGGCAAGGTGTTATTAACCCCTAAATGTTCTTGACGCCAGGGTGTGGTATTCCCAGTAACCACCTGAACGATAGTACCGCTATCCCAAGGTTAGGCAGGGCAATAATATTCCAAGACCAGGTTAGGGTTAACGGTAGCTTTACTGAGGTAGACAGATGGAAATAGTCCCAGAGAGGCCAGTAACACAGAAGGGCCTCGCAGCTTGCTGGGACTTGTAGTGACTTTGACAGACTTTAGGACAGACACGCTGACTATAGACTTGACTGTAGGTAGAGACAATAGACATAGATGACTTGACTTGCTGGCATGAGGCTGTAGCATCAGCTCTGAGAAGTATGTTCTTTACTGTACCTCAGCAGCAGGTAAGGTGTAAGAGAGAGATTGTAATGGCTGCGCTTCTTATAAAGGGGGGCTGAGCCAGAAGCCCTTAGGTCAAGCTGCATGTCACCTGGTTACTTGGTGCTCTCTGGGTAACAAACACATCATGTGAACACATTATCATGTGACTAACTCAAAGGTCCTTAATACATAACACACCTAACGCTATACAATATATATATATATGTTACTCTGGGGGACACACTGCAGGAGGGCCCCTAGGACATGGAAGGACTCAACCTGACAGGGCCTAAGTACTGTACGGGACTATATCCCATACTGGGACATCACATACATGTATCAGTCATGTCATTAGGACTGTAACACTACCACACATCAGTCCATATAAATGTCTTTAAATTGTCATATGTCTAATGTGATTTTCTTGTGTCCAGGTGCTCACAATACTTTGCTGGCCAGAAGGTATTTGTTACGCCTAGCGCTCCGGGTCCCCGCTCCTCCCCGGAGCGCTCACGGCGTCTTTCTCCCTGCAGCGCTCCGGTCGGTCCCGCTGACCGGGAGCGCCGCACTGTCATGGCCGTTGGGGATGCGATTCGCACAGCGGGACGCGCCCGCTCGCGAATCGCATCCCAGGTCACTTACCCGTCCCGGTCCCCTGCTGTCATGTGCTGGCGCGCGCGGCTCCGCTCTCTAGGGCGCGCGCGCGCCAGCTCTCTGAGACTTAAAGGGCCAGTGCACCAATGATTGGTGCCTGGCCCAATTAGCTTAATTGGCTCCCACCTGTTCCCTGGCTATATCTAGTCTCCTCCCTTGCACTCCCTTGCCGGATCTTGTTGCCTTGTGCCAGTGAAAGCGTTTAGTGTTGTCCAAAGCCTGTGTACCTGAACTTCTGCTACCCATCCTGACTACGAACCTTGCCGCCTGCCCCCGACCTTCTGCTACGTCTGACCTTGCCTCTGCCTAGTCCTTCTGTTCCACGCCTTCTCAGCAGTCAGCGAGGTAGAGCCGTTGCTAGTGGATACGACCTGGTTGCTACTGCCGCAGCAAGACCATCCCGCTTTGCGGCGGGCTCTGGTGAAAACCAGTAGCCTCTTAGAACCGGTCCACTAGCACGGTCCACGCCAATCCCTCGCTGACACAGAGGATCCACTACCTGGAAGCCGAATCGTGACAGTAGATCCGGCCATGGATCCCGCTGAGGTGCCGCTGCCAAGTCTCGCTGATCTTCCCACGGTGGTCGCTCAGCAATCGCAGCAGATTGCCCAACAAGGACAGCAGCTGTCGCAGTTGACCGCCATGTTACAGCAACTTCTGCCTCTGCTACAGCAGCAACCATCTCCTCCGCCAGCTCCTGCACCTCCTCCGCAGCGAGTGGCCGCTCCTAGCCTCCGCTTGTCCCTGCCGGACAAATTTGATGGGGACTCCAGACTCTGCCGTGGATTTTTGTCTCAGTGTTCCCTGCATATGGAGATGATGTCGGACTTGTTTCCTTCAGAACGGTCTAAGGTGGCGTTCGTAGTAAGCCTTCTTTCAGGAAAGGCCTTGTCTTGGGCCACACCGCTCTGGGACCGCAATGATCCTGCCACAGCCACAGTCCAGGCCTTCTTCACTGAACTCCGGAGTGTCTTCGAGGAGCCAGCCCGAGCTTCTTCTGCCGAGACTGCCCTGTTGAACCTGGTCCAGGGTAATTCTTCCGTTGGCGAGTATGCCGTACAATTCCGTACTCTTGCTTCAGAATTATCCTGGAATAACGAGGCTCTCTGCGCGACCTTTAAAAAAGGCCTATCCAGTCGCATTAAGGATGTGCTGGCCGCACGAGAGATTCCTGTCAATCTGCAAGAACTCATCCATCTAGCTACCCGCATTGACATGCGTTTTTCTGAGCGACACCAAGAGCTCCGCCAGGAAAAAGACTTAGATCTCTGGGCACCTCTCCCACAGTATCCGTTGCAATCTACGCCTGGGCCTCCCGCCGAGGAGGCCATGCAAGTGGATAAGTCTCGCCTGACCCAGGAAGAGAGGAATCGCCGCAGGGAAGAAAATCTCTGTCTTTACTGTGCCAGTACCGAGCATTTCTTGGTGGATTGCCCTATCCGTCCTCCACGCCTGGGAAACGCACGCACGCACCCAGCTCACGTGGGTGTGGCGTCTCTTGGTTCCAAGTCTGCTCCTCCACGTCTCACGGTACCCGTGCGGATTTCTTCTTCAGCCAGCTCCTCCCTCTCAGCCGTGGCCTGCTTGGACTCCGGTGCCTCAGGAAATTTTATTTTGGAGTCGTTTGTTAATAAATTCAGCATCCCGGTGACCCGTCTCGTCAAGCCGCTCTACATTTCCGCGGTCAACGGAGCCAGATTGGACTGCACCGTGCGTTACCGCACAGAGCCCCTCCTCATGTCTATTGGACCCCACCTTGAGAGGATTGAATTCTTCATTCTCCCCAACTGTACCTCTGAGGTTCTCCTCGGTCTGCCTTGGCTCCGGCTTCATTCCCCCACCATTGATTGGACCACCGGGGAGATCAGGAACTGGGACTCTGCCTGCCACAGGAAGTGCCTCTCCCCCCCCTCCCAGTCCCGTCAGGCAAGCCTCTGTGCCACCCCATGGCCCCCGTCCTGGTGTCACACTGCCCCGTGCCAGGCCTCGCCCTCTGCCCTCCCTCCCCATTCCCACTCCTGCTGTACTGCCTGCCGTTGAGGAAACCCTCCATTCTTTCCCGGTGTCCTCATCCCAGGGGAGGCAGTTACTGGACAAAGAGAAGGGGAGACCTAAGGGGGGGGGTACTGTTACGCCTAGCGCTCCGGGTCCCCGCTCCTCCCCGGAGCGCTCACGGCGTCTTTCTCCCTGCAGCGCTCCGGTCGGTCCCGCTGACCGGGAGCGCCGCACTGTCATGGCCGTTGGGGATGCGATTCGCACAGCGGGACGCGCCCGCTCGCGAATCGCATCCCAGGTCACTTACCCGTCCCGGTCCCCTGCTGTCATGTGCTGGCGCGCGCGGCTCCGCTCTCTAGGGCGCGCGCGCGCCAGCTCTCTGAGACTTAAAGGGCCAGTGCACCAATGATTGGTGCCTGGCCCAATTAGCTTAATTGGCTCCCACCTGTTCCCTGGCTATATCTAGTCTCCTCCCTTGCACTCCCTTGCCGGATCTTGTTGCCTTGTGCCAGTGAAAGCGTTTAGTGTTGTCCAAAGCCTGTGTACCTGAACTTCTGCTACCCATCCTGACTACGAACCTTGCCGCCTGCCCCCGACCTTCTGCTACGTCTGACCTTGCCTCTGCCTAGTCCTTCTGTTCCACGCCTTCTCAGCAGTCAGCGAGGTAGAGCCGTTGCTAGTGGATACGACCTGGTTGCTACTGCCGCAGCAAGACCATCCCGCTTTGCGGCGGGCTCTGGTGAAAACCAGTAGCCTCTTAGAACCGGTCCACTAGCACGGTCCACGCCAATCCCTCGCTGACACAGAGGATCCACTACCTGGAAGCCGAATCGTGACAGTATTCCTGTACCTGCAACGCACGTAACTAAAAAGTCTAAGATAACAAGTGTCAATTGTTGTCTAGAATCTATATATCAAGTGTTCTGGGGAGAAGTGTTTATTGCAGAGGGACCCCAGTAGCCAAGGCATTGGGCAGAAAGCATCAGGCAATCCAATCCGCAATCATTCTGTCTCTAAAGTAAATATTCAGTTGTAGTCATATGTATAGTTGTCATATGCATAGTCATAGTCTCATAAGCCGTGTTTATAACATAAGTATGTTGTTGGTCATATATAGTCCTTATTCTCCGATAGTCCTGCAGTTAACAAGATTATCAGTTGTCAGAGCATGTATGGACATTTGTAAAGAGACTCTTAATCATCATCCATTCTCTTTAAGTACAGAATGGATATGGATGTTAAGTGTAATGCCGCAGGACTGCATGCGGCCCCGTGGCCACCTAGCTCCTCTGCCCTCCAGGACTGGTGTCGAGAGTGACTTCATTTAAGTAAGGGGGTTTGTAATGTCCCAGTACGGGATGTTACCGTACTGTACTTCTGCCTTGGGACTCTCCTGCAGCAAACCCTATAGTATTTACAGGTTATATGTAGTTATGTATTATAAGTGTAATATACCTTTACATCTCTACCACATGATTGTATTATAAAGACAAAAGGATGTGCTCTGTAGTGTAATATCTTCACAATGTGAACTGTGCTTACCAGATGATGTTGCACTCGTTCCAAGTACAACAATGGATAAAGGTGACAAAGGTGAAGGTCTCTGCAGCTGCTCCAAGCTCACATAACCATGATGGATAAAAAAAATCTCCTCCAAATACCAGCAGGATAAAATCAAGCGCTGAGACCAGGATAAAATACGGGATGTTTAATTACCCACAATGCAACTTCCGCTAAACGCGTTGCATTATGGGTTATTAAACATCCCGTATTTTATCCTGGTCTCAGCGCTTGATTTTATCCTGCTGGTATTTGGAGAATATTTTTATCTAACATGATTGTATTGTTACCCAGAGAAACACAGTGACCAGGTGACCTCCCAAGTGACCTATGGGCTCCTTGCACAGCCCCCTATATAATATGGGAAGGGGCTGTAATCTCTCTTTTCCATGCTCTTGAGTTCCTGGTGAGGTCCAGTGCAGTCAAGTGTTCCAGTGTCTGTGTCCAGCCATTGGAGGCCTCAAGTCTAAATTACTGCAGCCACCAGTCTGTCCTGAGTAAGTCAAGTCATCTAAATTGTCTGTCACCATCTCAAGTCAAGTCATCTATAGTCACCATGGCCTGCATTATAGTCTGTCAAGTCACTGCAAGTCCCAGCAAGCCTACGAGGTCTCCCTGTGTCATTGGCCACCTCTCCGGGATATTGGCTGAACTGCATAGACTGTACCATCTGTCTACCTCAGCCTGGCCTTGGACTCTTTATCGCGCCTGCCTAACCTAGGATTAGCGGTACTACCTTAGGGTCGTTATAAGGCCAAACCACACCCTCGTGTCATGACAAGAACGGGTTAATACCATCTACCCCTGGGGCCATAACATCTGCCCCCTTACACCTCACATCACACCCTGTGACGAACCACATAAACATGTTTGATATCGTCGTCTACGGAATCTTCCAAACTATGAAAATGTTAATGATCCCGCACGGTGAATGGCATAAACGTAAAAAAAAAAAAAAAGCGACAAAAATGACGATTTTTGCTCACATTATATATGAGATGAAAAATGTATCAAAAGTGATCAAAAAGTCCCATCATAACAAAGATAATAGCGATAAAGACTACAGATCACTGCACAAAAAAATGAGCCTCAAACATCCCCGTATATGGGAAAACAAGAAATTTATAGGGGTCAGAAGACGACAATTTTAAACATACTCATTTCTTAAATTTTTTTTCTTTTTTTTCTAAAGTAGTACAATAATAGAAAACTATATACTTTATAACTATACCCAATATTTATATATGTGTATACATATATATGACATGGACAGAGGTGTCAATAGAGAGGGCACTGGGGTCAGAATAGAAAGAACTACACAACTTCCTTACAATTTTTAGCCATTGGCTGTCCATGCTGGGAGTTGTAGATTTTCAGCAGCTGGAGGCACCTTGATTGGGAAACACTGAGCTACGATACAGAGTTCACTGGGAAAGATCAGAAACAACTTAACCAGGTGAGAAGACTAAATGAGATCAGGTCATGCTGAGCAGTAAAAGTCCAAACCAAGGACTAATCTGCCCTCTGCTGGTCATGATCTGCACAACATTTTTGGAAAAGGTTCACGCCACGTTTTTGTCTCCGCTACACTGTATCCCTTACAGCTTAATGCAACAAAATAAATAAAAATAAAAAATATAACTTACCTGTTATTGTCTTTTTTTTCCCTTTAAATAATGAAAGAATGATGTTGTTTTGCAACAGCTGGAGGTCCACTGTTTGGGAAACACTGGTCTTAAATATTTAATAGACTTTTTCAGGATGTTCATTTTTTTCCATGCTATTATTATTAGTGATAATTATAATTTCTGTTATTATTATTATTATTATAATTTTAATGATAATTGTTTTTATTATAATTATTTTAATGATAATTATCATTATTATTATTATTATGATTATTATTATAATTTTTATTATAATTATTATAGATATTATTATTATTATTACAATTATTATTACCTATTATTTCCTGGGTGCTGTATATAAGATAACAGGGTTTAAAATACATAATATAAGGCAAAAGCAAATAGAATACTAATGAATTAAAATAAATAAAGGGAGAGAGGACCCTGCCCGCCAAGGCTCACAATTTACTATCGGAGCTGGTCATCCTCCTTTGGGCCATGCAATTTGCCCTGTTGCCCTGAGCTTTGTTGTATGAACCTTACTGCCCCCGTCCTGCTACCAGCTCTTTGGTCCTCTCTTTACCCTATAATTGTCACGGAATATTGCATTGTTGATCGTATTTGTTGTTTAATGAAAAGAAAGAAAAGCTTTCTGTTCTTCATGGCTTCTATCTATGTTGCTAACAACAATGTGACACTTCCTCATTCTTTTCTTACTTCCTTGTTGGGTTTCCCCATAGACCTCTGTATAAATACAATAGTTCAGATCTCCGGCAGTATTGCAGGACCAGGACGGAGGGACAGCACCTGCAGAGATGGCGTCCTCCTCTATAACACCCCTGCTGCTTTCCCTGGCGGTCTGTCTGTCTGCAGCGGGTGCTGGGAACCCCGGCTTTGTGGTGAGGCTCACCCAGAAAGGCCTGGACTACGGTACGTAATAAGAGAAAAAAATGCCGCCAAAAATGCCTCATTTGCCACAAAAACAACTGTTGAGGACCGGGTTGGGGACTTCTGCTCTATACCACTCATATAAAGATCTGGACTGTTGGTGGCCTTGAGGAATGGATTGGAGACCTCTGTTCTATACCACTCATATAAAGATCTGGACTGTTGGTGGCCTTGAGGACTGGGTTGAGGACCTCTGCTCTATACCACTCATATAAAGATCTGGACTGTTGTTGGTCTTGAGGACGGAGTTGGGGACCTCTGCTCTATACCACTCATATAAAGATCTGGACTGTTGTTGGCCTTGAGGACTGGGTTGGGGACCTCTGCTCTATACCACTCATATAAAGATCTGGACTGTTGGTGGTCTTGAGGACTGTGTTGGGGACCTCTGCTCTATACCACTCATATAAAGATCTAGACTGTTGGTGGTCTTGAGGACTGGGTTGGGGACCTCTGCTCTATACCACTCATATAAAGATCTGGACTGTTGGTGGCCTTGAGGACTGGGTTGGGGACCTCTGCTCTATACCACTCATATAAAGATCTGGACTGTTGGTGACCTTGAGGACTGGGTTGGGGACCTCTGCTCTATACCACTCATATAAAGATCTGGACTGTTGGTGGTCTTGAGGACTGGGTTGGGGACCTCTGCTCTATACCAATCATATAAAGATCTGGACTGTTGGTGGTCCTTGAGGACTGGGTTGGGGACCTCTGCTCTATACCACTCATATAAAGATTTGGACTGTTGGGGGCCTTGAGGATTGGGTTGGGGACCTCTGCTCTATACCACTCATATAAAGATCTGGACTGTTGGTGGTCTTGAGGACTGGGTTGGGGACCTCTGCTCTATACCACTCATATAAAGATCTGGACTGTTGGTGGCCTTGAGGACTGGGTTGGGGACCTCTGATCTATACCACTCATATAAAGATCTGGACTGTTGGTGGTCTTGAGGACTGGGTTGGGGACCTCTGGTCTATATCACTCATATTGGGCAAACTTATTGGGCAGACTAGATGGGCCAAATGGTTCTTATCTGCCGACACATTCTATGTTTCTATATAAAGGTCTGGACTGTTGGTGGCCTTGAGGACTGGGTTGGGGACCTCTGCTCTATACCACTCATATATAGATCGTATCTGCCGACACATTCTATGTTTCTATATAAAGATCTGGACTGTTGGTGGTCCTTGAGGACTGGGTTGGAGACCTCTGCTCCATACCACTCATATAAAGATCTGGACTGTTGGTGTCCTTGAGGACTGGGTTGGGGACCTCTGCTCTATACCACTCATATAAAGATCTGGACTGTTGGTGGCCTTGAGGACTGGGTTGGGGACCTCTGCTTTGTACCACTCATATATAGATCTGGACTGTTGGTGGCCTTGAGGACTGGGTTGGGGACCATTGCTTTAGACAGCAATGGCATTGAAGTTGGTACAGTATCTGCTGTCATAGCTCATTCCTGCTAAGAAACGGTCCATTGGTATAGAACAGGAGACTTAAAATTTTTGGACTGTTGGTGGGTCTTGAGGTTTTGGTTGGGGACCTCTGATCTGAGGGATCACCTTATATCCAGTCTTAAACTTTGCAAGGAGGCGTTGACTGTGCTTCAAGAGGATTGACAGGTTGCAGTCCATAGAATACTCAAGGAGTTAACACTGGAACAGAAAGGGTATTACCAGGAGAGGGATTGAGATGTTACAGACCAGAGTATGAGACAGGAGCATAGTCAGGTTAGATCCATAAGTAGAACAACAAGTACCAGACGAGCAATCCAAGGGGTGAGGCAGAGGTAATATTAGTCCATAGCAGGATGGGTCCCAGAATGAGACCCCATTAGGTAGGCCACAAGGTTTGGCATCAGGTTTGGGCGCAGGTAACCTTAGCAACATAATTCTATTATGCAGCCATAGTAAGAGAACTATAGGTAAAAGTAAGTGGGATTTAAAGGGGTACTCAGCCCCTAGACATCTTATCCCCTATCCAAAGGAGAGGGGGAAAGATGTCTGATCGTGGGGCTCCCTGCTGCACCCAGCATTCATTTAGAGCATTGGAGCCGGAGGCTTGAGACGTCATGGCCACGCCTTCTTAATGCAAGTCTATGGGAGGGGGTGTGATGGAGTCACTCCACCTACCATAGACTTGCATTGAGGGGGCGTGGCTGCGATGTTACAAGCCTCCGCCATGCATCGCCAGTCATCTGGCATGGAGCGAAGTTCGCTCCGTGCACCAGATGTCTGGGGTGCCGCAGCCGAGATCGCAGGGATCCCGCCTCTTTTGTGTAGGGGATAAGATGTCTAGGGGCGGAGTTCCATTTTAAGCTTGAACTGGAGTGAAGGAGGCTGCCTAAAACGAGGACTTGGCTCCCAGAAAGGACTGCCACTGCTTCTGAGAAAACTGAGATGGAATAAAGTCAGGTGTAATATACACAATGGAAAAATAAATGTTAGCAAGTTTTGTTGTTATTATTGCAAATGTTCTTTTTTTCTTTTCATTTTCGATGCAATGCAGTAATAAAAATGGTTGCAAAAAAGGTGCACCAAGCATTTACCTGTGTTCTTCATCTGAAGGCATAAAAAGTAGAATAATAGTAGTGTACATAGCATTACTATTATACTACACTCGGTTTATTGTCTAAGAAACATTTCAGTGGGAAAATCCCTTCATGTGTCCCTCTATAAACTATCCATTGTGAAATAGTAAAACCTTTATTATTGCAAAATGTGAACTTCCTACTAGAAGAGTTTCACAATATAAACTAGGACTGGACAGGAGGTGAAGCCACGCAAAGGGGTAAACTTTAGGGCAGATATTTTTTTTAATGGTGCCAGAAAGTGAAACAGATTTGTAAACTACTTCTATTAAAAAAATCTTAATCCTTCCAGTACTTTTTAGGAGCGTAAACTACAGACAAAATGCTTTTCTTTTTGGATTTCTCTTCTGTCACGACCACAGTGCTCTCTGCTGACCTCTGCTGTCCATTTTGGAACTGTCCAGAGCAGGAGAAAATCCCCATAGCAAACATATGCTGCTCTGGACAGTTCCTAAAATGGACAGCAGAGGTCAGCAGAGAGCACTGTGGTTGTGACAGAAGAGAAATCCAAAAAGAAAAGCATTTCCTCTTTAGTATACAGCCCCTAAAAAGTACTGGAAGGATTAAGATTTTTTAATAAAACTAATTTACAGATCTGTTTAACTTTCTGGCTCCAGTTGATTTAAAAAAAAAAAAAAAAAAAGTTTTCCTCTTTAATGTTTGGTGGTGAGAATATATTCTTTACATTTTGGATCTTATATAGCATAATTTAGATTGATTAGGTATGGCTATGCTTGGTATTCCAGCTCCTTCTATACAAGTATCTGTGTTTTGCAGTGCTACTAGACTCCTTCCTCAGCTGCAAAACCTTTTCTACTGCTGAGGAAGGAGTCCAGGAGCACTGCAAAACCCGTTCAGTTGGAAGCTATATAACAATCACTTCAGGGAAGAGGACCCTATGGTATTGGTAACTCTATATGTGTCTTCTAAGTGTTATTGCTGCAAGACTGCTATATGCCTGATCTAAGGAAGTGGGGAACAGATTTAATAAATCATGATATTACTGGGTAGCATTTCAATTCTAATACATTTTGTGTGTTTGTTCATACAGAACGTGACCACCAAACCGCGCTGCTACATGTGACCCTATAAGCTATTGCACCATTACATCCTGTACATTGGATTTCTTGATTTTGTTTCCTCAGCTCGGCAGGAGGGAATGGGTGTTCTGCAACAGGAACTGGCTAAAATTCATCTTCCAGATTTCACAGGCTATGCACATACCCCTGTGGGTAAAGTCAAATACAGTTTTTATAGGTAAAAAAAAAAATTCTGAATTATACTGTACATGTCCTACAGAAGTGAAAAATACTGTATATATTGGAGTATCCTGTATGCTTACATACAACAGGTGCAATAAGTATTGAACACGTCGCCATTTTTCTCACTTATTGTTTCTTTGAGACAACAGTGCCTGATAATTCCAGGTGAAGCTCTCCACAAGTGTCCTTGGCTCTCGGACAACTCTTCTGATCATTCTTCAGAATTGCTTTTTGAAGGGGTATTCCAGGCAAAAACTTTTTTATATATATCAACTGGCTCCAGAATGTTAAACAGATTTGTAAATTACTTCTATTAAAAAATCTTAATCCTTTCAGTACTTATGAGCTTCTGAAGTTAAGGTTGTTCTTTTTTGTCTAAGTCCTCTCTGATGACACCTGTCTCGGGAAACGCCCAGTTTAGAAGCAAATCCCCATAGCAAACCTCTTCTAAACTGGGTGTTTCCCGAGACAGGTGTCCTCAGAGATTACTTAGACAGAAAAGAACAACCTTAACTTCAGAAGCTCATAAGTACTGAAAGGATTAAGATTTTTTTAATAGAAGTAATTTACAAATCTGTTTAACTTTCTGGAGCCAGTTGATATATATAAAAAAGTTTTTGCCTGGAATACCCCTTTAATTATGGTTGTCTTGGCTTTCCATGCCTTTTTGCACCTTCCTTTCTTCAAGTGTTCACTGTTTCATTTCAAATTATGATACATTGCTTAGTTTCTGACCTTAAAGGAGTACCCCGCTACTATACATCTTATCCCCTATACAAAGGATAGGGGATAAGATGTCTGATCTTGGGGTCCCGCTGCTGGAGCCCCTTGCGATCTCCCACAGCACTTCATGTTCTAAACAACGCCGGGTTCCTGCGCCAGTGGTCCGTGATGTCACAACCACGCCCCCTCGTCACACCACGCCCCCTCCATTCATGTCTATGGGAGGGGTGTGTCTGTCGGCACGTCCCCTCCCATTGACATGAATGGAGGGGGTGTGGCGTGACATCGCGAAAGGCAGGGACCGTGATGTCACGATCATGGCCTCCGGCTCCGAGCATTCTGAACAAAATGTTCAGAACACAAGAGCACAGGAGTACCCCTTTAATTGTTTTAGTTCTTCCCTTCTTTCAGTAGCTATAAATTACCTCTCACTATAAAAGAGTCTGAAACATTGCTCCTGTATCGGCCTTGGCATGCATTATTTATTTTTCTTAAAGTTATACAGGAGAACTGAGTTAATAGTTAACCTGGTGTGTTATTCTTTTACAGCATGACTATCCGGAAATTCCAGTTACCCAGCTCCCAGATCAGCCCCATCCCCAATGTTGGATTGAAGCTGTCAATCTCTGGAGCCTATATCGAGATTACTGGAAGATGGCGAGTCAAGAAGACATGGATCTTGTAAGAGATCGAAACATTATAGTTATATTCCTTTTGTTTTTACAATGTCACATCATCATTATTTTCCTTGGAAACAAGCTCTGTATAGGGCCATTACATTGGCCACGTAATGATCATAGAAAACCTATATGGCTGGAAAAAACTTAGATCTGCATCTCTACAGCAGGAACAAGAACTTATCAGTATGGTGGAAGATGGAGATATTCAGACTGACCATGTAAGAGGGTTGGGAAGAGTTCCAGGGACACACAGTATACACTATATGGTCCAACAGGGACAGCTCCATTTTTCACCTACAAGAGCTTAAAGGGGTACTCCGCCCCTAGTGAATTCAAATAGAGAAAACAGACATGGTCGCACATCCACAACATGCACAATGATCTAAGTCTTCTCAGCAACAGTTATTAAACTAACGGGTCCTTAATGTACTTTATGATCATGAAGTCCAAGCCTGCGACCACCACCGCCGCAACACCAGTGCCCACAGGGGGAACGACCCATTGGCAGAGCAGCCGCAATGCCACTCAAACCAGTCCCAAGGCCACGCCTCCCCACAGACAGGGCAATGGACGCCGCACCAGTGGGAACACGTGTAAAAGCTTACTTACCATGTGCTCCCAGTCAGAGACTGGGAGAGTGCCAGAAAGAATGGGGCCCTATGCAGCTTCCTGCCAAATTTATATAGGCCTGGGCAGAGGGGGAGGGTCAGAGTGCTGACCAAGTAAAAACATAAAAAGAGGGTGTATCTAGAACGAGGGCTGCAAGATATAGTAAAATGTCTTTAAAAGACCACCCCTTAGAGAAGACCTCCTACCCCGACCAGATTCTGTGTTACACATTTTCAGTCCACCATATATTTTGCACAGTGGCCATTTTCTTTGAGAAAACCACTTACAAGTACGGTAGACAACTTTTCCAATGCAATTTTGGGTGGTCTGTTACATAACCAGCTCAGAAGGGAGCATTATTTTGCAGCATTAGTCAGCGGCAATTATAAACCTTTGTGTGCAGTAGAACTTCCAAAATGGCGCCATGCCCCCTTCCTCTGCCACTATCCTTTACTAACCCAAGGAACCCTTGAGGACCCTTAAAGGGGTACTCCCTTGCCCCAGCGTTCTGAACATTCTGTTAGGAAGCTTGAAGTGGGCGGCCGTATTTGTGACGTCACCGCCATGCCGCCTCGTGATGTCACACCACGCCCCCTCTATTAGTGTCTATGGACATGACATGAATAGAGGGGGCATGGTATGATGTCACGATGGGGGTGTGGCCGTGACGTCTTGACCGCGGCCGCCCGCTTCAAGATTCCTAACAGGATGTTCAGAATGCTGGGGCACGGGAGTACCCCTTTAACTGTGTGCTAGATGGAACTCTTCATGTAACAAGTAGAAGAATACTGTGGTTAAAGGAAAGGGGAAGATCATATCTGGCGGGTTTCCGGCCACAAATCTCTCTCGGTAAGTGGTTTAGTTCCTTAAAAAGTTCCTTAGAAAGTACTTGCTCATTGACACCCATGTTCTTCTGGCATCTGTGTACCAATCTTATTGAATGTCTAATTTTTTTTTGCCCATTGACTATTTAGGTTATTGTTCTGAAATTATTCTATTTTTTATTTTATTGATAGTTCCACATCAGGCGGCTTCGATCTGAAGGTGCAAGGAATCAGCATATCTGTGGGGCTGAGAGTAGGAAGTGACGAAGCAGGAAGACCCACCATTGGCCTCTCTGACTGCAGCAGCCACATCTCAGATGTCAGTATCCATGTGTCAGGGGCATTAAGGTACAATTAAATTTTTTTTATCATTTCTACGGTATCCAGAGAATATTGTAAGGGTACTGTCCTCGGATCTATACATGTACAGAAGTATATACAGCAGTGTTTCCTGCGAGGGATGTGCAGGGGGCTTGAGCCCCTGCCTTTTAATGTACTTGTCCTATAATGCCCTCACTGATTGGGATCTCTATGGGGTGATGTGAGTCCTATTCAGCTGACATGACTGCCAGATATATTATATATTATGTATATAGGGGCTTAATTAGAAGTGCCCCTTTTTTCTAATTAAGCCCCTGCCCCCCAAAATGTCTATGCACATCCCTGCCCCCCGATGTTGCAAAACTACAACTCCCGGATGGAATTTGGTCACAGTTCCCTTTAGGAAAACTTTGGTAGCAGTTATACTGTCTAAAGTCTCTTGTGCTTCTTGCTTTTTTGATACTAGTGGTGGTGTAAAGCTACAGGAACAGGTACAGTCCAATAAGTTTCAAGTCTAATGTGGAGGGCCTACACAGGTTGGTTGACTGTGGCGCAAAAAAATGCTTGAAGACTTTACTGACGGCTTTGCGGCATGATACCCTACCCCAGGGTGCAAGGTGAAGAACCTTTTGTGATGTGTTTGGCCACGCGGCACTAACTCCTGCTGGGTGCTTACAAAGAGATTAGTGTGTGCAGAAGGGCCCTTGCTCAGCTGGTTTTTCACTGACTGGTAGATTTTTGGGAAAAAAATGCCCTTATAACATGGACTGGATAAGGATAAAATAACAAAGGTTTATTGGTCTCGACAATGCATTTAAAAGGCTTAGCCCTCTTCCTCATGTCCAGAGCTTTCGAAACGCGTTGCCGAATTCCGGACAAGGATAAAATAACAAACATATAATGGATTGCACAATGCGTTTTGAAAGCTCCGGACCCGACGAAGACAGTGGAATCTTCAAAACGCGTTGTCCAAACCAATAAAACTTTATTTTATCCTTGTCCGGAGTTTCGGGTATAGGTTTAGATTTTTTACTTTATGGTCCAAAGCTCCATCTTTGCATGTCCATCTACTTACAAGGCTTGAACTGAAACAGGTTGTGTGCTAGGCCTGAACTTTACCGAATGGTCCTAGCAAGAAATACTCTGACTAGATGTGCACACTTCTTTGACCTAAGCCAGATGAAAGGGGTACTCCACCCTTAGACATCTAATTCCCTATTCAAAGGATAGGGGATAAGATGTCTGATTGTGGGGGTTCCGCCGCTGGGACCCCTGCGATCTCTCCTGCGGCAACGCAGTCATCTGGTGCATGGAGTGAACTTCCCTCCGTGCCTGATGACTAGCGATGAGACGTGACATCACAGTTTGAACCCCCATTGGAACCCCCCACGATCTCTCTGCAGCACCCGGCGGCACCGGAGGCTCATGACGTCACGGTCGCAACCCTCGCGACATCATGGCTACGCCCTTTCAATGTAAGACTATGGGAGGGGGCGTGACGGTCGCCTCGCCCCCTCCCATAGACTTGCATTGAGGGGGTATGACCCTGACGTCACGAGAGTCATGACCGTGATGTCAAAAGCCTTCAGTTGCGCCGGCGGGTGCTGCAGGGAGATCACAGGGGGTGCCAGCAGCGGGACCCTCGCGATCAGACATCTTATGCCCTATCCTTTGCATAGGGGATAAGATGTCTAGGGGTGGAGTGCCCTTTAAAGCTGGACTTTGGGTTCTATCCCCCTGGAGAGAGGGTTGGACTAAGGTTTGCAGAGACTGGTTCTAATACAGGGAAAAATGGTTGAACTATAGAAAGACTCCAACCACAGTGCCTAGCATAGGCTTCTATTAGAAACCTTGTGGGTGAGTAATGCGACCAATGTTCCACCCATCCTTTATACGTGTAATCCAGCAATGGTGGCAGCAAAGAGTGCAAATGTTAACCCTTACACCTCTTTAATACCTCAGTGGATACCAAAATGGCAGGGTGACAATCCGGTAAAGATTTAGGCCTTTGGAAAGGAGTTCCTCAGCCATACGACAATCCTATACTGGGAAAGGTACCGGGACACTGCATAAACTCAGGAGGGGAAATAGATAATATGTTTCTTACACAGCAATAAGGTCTTTCTTGCTCTATTGCAGTTGGATGGTTGATCTCTTCCGCCACAATGTTGAAAATTCATTAAGAAAAGCTATAGAGAATCAGGTTAGTAGAAAATGCTTTTTTTGACATGTTTTTCTCCAGGATTAGAAAAACAGAGCTAATTTCTTCTACGAACAACGCCACCCCTGTCCTCAGGTTGTGTGTGTGGTACTGCAGCTCAGTTCCATTGAAGCAAATGGGGCTAAGTTGTAATACCATAATACCGCTGTTTTTTTTTAAAGAAGAAATTAGCTCTGTTTTTCTAATCCTAGATTTGATGTGGTTCCCAACCCCTTCTTAGTTCAAAACTGGCTACATTATAAACCATTAACAATCCTCTTTCGTATACATCCTCTAGATCAGTGTCTTTTAGCCAGTGTGCCTCCAGCTGTTGCAAAACTGGAACTCACAGCATGCCCGGACAACCTTTGGCTGTTGTAGTTGTAGTTTTGCAACAGCTGGAGGCACACTGGTTGTGAAACACTGCTATAGATACAAAGTTACCTGTTGTCACTATCCAGTAATTTTCTTTATCTTACATCATTTTGTTTGCTTATCCCATCAGATCTGCCCTCTGGTTAGTAATGCTATAACCAGCAAACTGCAACCGGTACTGCAAACTTTACCAGGTAGGCTAACTACTGCAAGCAAAGTTGGTTATAGACATATGTTAAAGCGTTGCCCTGTGTGTGTACTTGAGGAGCAGCACCATTTCTGGCCACTATATAACTTGTATATAGTATTTTTTTTATCAGGGTTATGCTCTGCAGGCTTCATCTGTAAGCAGTTCTCCCCGAGCTGGTAGGTGGAGCTCCCTCCTCACCCCTCCATAGACTTGTATTGTGTGTCTTGCAGACACAGAACAAAGCAGAGCTGATTTTCAGAGAAGAAAGTTTATGCAGCTGGTGGGAGGGGGCTCAGGAGAGTTGAGGCGGTAATTGTAATTAAAGGAATAGACCCTTGAAAAAGCCTCAGAAGATCCTCGAAAAGTAAATGGATAGATGCCCAAAGATGGCGCTCCTGGCTGTTAAGAAAAAATCTATACATACACCCAAAATTCCGGACAAGGATAAAACAGAGCTTTATTGGGTTGGACAACAGGTTTTGAAGGATCCACCTTCTTCTTCAGGTCCTTAGCTTTTGAAATGTGTTGTCCAATTCTGAACAAGGATAATATAACAAAGGTTTGATGGGTTGGACAGGGGTTTTGAAGGCTGCACCCTCTTCGTCAAGTCCGTAGCTTTTGAAATGTGTTGTTCAATTCCAAACAAGGATAAAATAACAAAGGTTTATTGAGTTGGATAACACGTTTTGAAGGCTGCACCCTCCGTCAGGTCTGTAGCATTTGAAATGTGTTGTTCAATTCCAAACAAGGATTAAATAACAAAGATTTTTTGGTTGGACAAGGTGTTCACCTTCGCCTTCTTCAGGGCCATAGCTTTTGAAATGCGTTGTCTACGGTAATTCTGAACAAGGATAATATAATAAAGGTTTGTAGGGTTGGATAACGGGTTTTGAAGGCTTCATCTTCTTAGCCAGGTCCGTAGCTTTTGAAATGTGTTGTTCAATTTCAGACAAGGATAAAATAACAAAGGTTTATTGAGTTGGACAACGCATTTTGAAGGCTTGGCACTCTTCGTCAGGTCCAGAGCTTTTGAAATAAGTTGTCTGATTCCGGACAAGGATAAAGATAAAATAACAAAGGTTAATTGGGTTGGACAATAATTTTCAAAGGCACAGCCCTCTTGGTCAGATTTGAAGCTTTCTAAATGCGAATAAGAATAAGGTTAAAAATCAAAGGTTTGTTTGGTTGGACAACACATTTTAAAGACTCTGGAGCTGATGAAGAGGACAGAGCCGTCAAAATCCATTGTCCAACCCAATATACCTTTGTTATTTTATCCTTATCCTTGTCTAGAATTTTGTCTAGGGGATACGATTTTTTCTGACGGAGTTCTTCTTTAAAGTGTAATATTCAGTATTTCCGTCTGTAATTTCCAGTGAATGTGGCAGTGTGTTAATGAAGTATACACAAAAAAGGTTCAACATACCATACAATGACTTTATTTTTTTTTCAGTGACGGCAAAGATAGACAATGTTGCTGCTATCGACTACTCTCTGACCGGTCCCCCGCCAGTGATAGCAGATTATGTGGATGTTCAGCTGAAGGTGATTAGATGTGTAGGAGCAAAGACAAAAAATAGATAAAAATAAATCCCCTGCCCTAAATGCTAGTGGTAATACCCCCCTACTGTCCCCCAATGCCAAATTTAGGGAGTAAAAAGGAAGAGCATTCTACATGCTGATTGGCTGAAAGGGATTTTCTGAACTATAAAGTTGTCTGTAGAAAAGTGTCACATGATCCCACAGGTAGCCTACAGGAATGTACTGATTTGCACCTAAAAATACATATGGGACTGTAAGGTTATGTTCTCACTATGTTTTGAGCAATTTTTGGGGGACATTGGTCTGCCCCCAAAAAAGCTGTTTTACGCTAAATTAAACTTGATGGTAAAACGTCCCCCTTAGTTACCACACATATACATTTTAAGGCTGTAATTGCTATGGCTGTAAAATAAAACCTATCCCCTATTCACATTACAAGGGATAAGTGTCTGATCGTGAGGGGTCTGACTGCCAGGACTCCAAGCAATCTCAAAAACGGGGCTTGTCTCTTACCTCTGAGCACTCCCGTCCCCACCTTCCGAAACAAACTGGTCTTGACCGTGACTGCTGATCAGGCCACTGTCTGAGGTAGCACACTTCTGTGGCTGGCCTGACAGGTCCCATTGTGGAGATTGCCTGTAGTCTTAGCAGTCGGACCCCCGCGATCAGACACTTATTCCTCATCCTGTGGATATTGAATAGGTTTTATTTCACAGTCGTAACAATTACAGCCTTAAAACTTGTGTGTGCTAACTAAGGGAGACGTTTTAAAGTGGTTCCCGCCCCTATCCAAAGGATAGGGGATAAGATGTCTGGACCCCTGCGATCTCCCTGCTGCCCCTGGCGTTCGTTTAGAGCGTCGGGTGCAGCTCCAGAGGCTTGTGACATCACGGCCACACCCCCTCAATTCAAATCTATGGGAGGGCCGCCACGCCCCCTCCCATAGACTTGAATTGAGGGGGCGTGGCTGTGACATCACGAGCCTCCGCATCGCCAGTCATTCGGCATGGAGCTAAGTTCGCTCCATGCACCGGATGTCTGGGATGCCACAGCCCAGCGGCGGGACACCCACGATCAGACATCTTATCCCCTATCCTTTGGAAAGGGGATAAGATGTCTAGAGGCGGAGTACCCCTTTAATGTCATATCCGTTTTTGAACCCACACGTGAAGATGATTTATACAGTGAAAGTTTACAGCATGTTACAGACCAATCCATTCATCTATGCTACGTGTACAAATATATGAATTTTCATGTGCACTTACTCCTATGCAATCACTCATCATTTGTTATAACTGTTTGTCTTCACAGGGGGAATTTTTCGCACTGTCCCATCATACTCCTCCTCCTTTCTCACCACCAACCCTGGCCTTGCCCGATGACCACAACCTCATGGTTTACTTCGGAGTCTCTGACTATTTGTTTAACACTGCCGGTTTTGTCTATTTCTCGGCTGGAAAGCTTGTCTTTGATGTCACTGACAGCATGGTATGTCATTGTAAACGTACACAGGTGTTGGTTGCCTGGGAGATGTTTGGGGTGAGGAGGGGGCGTGTCCCTCCATTATGGTGGTGGAAGGTGATTGGAGTGTATTAGGAGGGGGTGTGTCCCTCCCTTGGGGAGTTGATTGGTGTGTGCTGGGAGGGAACGTGTCCCTCCCTTGTAGTGGTGGGAGGTGATTGGTGTGTGGTGGGAGGGGGCGTGTCCCTCCCTTGTGGTGGTGGGAGGTGATTGGTGTGTGATGGGAGGGAATGTGTCCCTCCCTTGTGGTGGTAGGAGATGATTGATGTGTAGTGAGAGGGAACGTGTCCCTCCCTTGTGGTGGTGGGAGTTGATTGGTGTGTAGTGGGAGGGGGAGTGTCCCTCCCTTGTGGTGGTGGAAGGTGATAGGTGCCCCTGCTCATGCAGCCTTGTCCATGACTCATCTCTTGTCCATGACCCATGGACAAGCCTGATGCTGCTGCAGGTCTGCTTAGTGCCCCAATAGATATGGGGACCCCTAGTGGTGGGATTTTTAGGGGCCGTTTTCTTTATGATATTCTAAAATTTTCATCAGTAACAACATATAAAACGTTTTTGGATCTGACAGTGTGCACTGACAGTGCTAGACATCTTATCTCCTATCCATAGGATTGGGGATAAGATGTCTGATCACGGGGTCCCAGTAGTCACCCGTCACGTCACAAGGGGGGTGTGGCATGATGTCAAGACCAAAAGCGGCAAGTGTCTATATGGTGATAGTACAAGTATTAGTTCACTAGAACAACATTGGATCTTAAGGTTCTTTATCATTGTTTTAACGTTGTTTGCGTTGCGATTTTGTCCCCACCGTAGATTCCTAAGGATTTCAACGTTCGCCTAAACACTACTTCATTTGGGACACTGATCCCTCAGGTAAGAAACCTTCAAGAAGATCACTTATGTTACCTATATGTGGTAGCCCTTGGGGGGTATAGGGTAGTTGGGGTGTTGCTGTGTTGGAATATGAGGGGTTAATTTAACCCTTGTCACTCGTGACGCCAGGTTGAGGGTTAATACGCTGATGTAGTTGTAGGCCTATCGCCACCCTTCCCAGAAACGATAGGTGCGTGCAGAAATAAACGATTGTCCACGGCAGTGCTGAACTTGAACTTGCATGAACTTTACTGATGAATTGCGGTACATTCAGTAACGGTAACAGTCTTAGTAACAGAGTCTATTATCAGCGCAGCAGTGACTGAGAGATGCTTAGGACCGATAAGTTATCCTGAGATTAGTAGAATTAGGTTTTGCAGAGATCCGCTGGATTTAGGGGTCTGTTTAGGTCCAGTGATCAGTAATAGGGAATTGAAGTAACTCACAGTTTTGGAATGATGGCCGTTGCCGCAAGGCTTTGGCCTAGTGGTTGCCGATGATAGCTGCGCAGATCCGTCCTCATCAGCAGCCCACGAGGATTAATGGCCGCCGCTCCCTTATATGGGCAGGGCCGTTTTGGATTGGTCCATGTCAGCTGTCACTCACCGTTACAAAGCATGGAGGGTGATCACCTGACTACCTCCAAAGGTCCTTGAGTAAAAACCATAGAGTTCTGGAACGCATCACGTGACCCGCAGGTCCTGCGACACCAACAACAAGGTAAGTACACTTTATATACATATAGACAATTAGAATTTGAATAATTTTAATTATTAAAGGGGTGACTAGGGGCTAACTATAGATGAGGATCCCACTGGTACCTAGGGACTCTGACTTTGGGGACCTCACCACAAGGTAACGGATGCAATCCGGTACCGGGACGCCACATATATAATACATTGACTCAACACAATAACGTTTTTCACGTTATCATCTGTTTTTTGTTACAGTTGTCAAAGATGTACCCCGATATGCTAATGAAACTGCAGATTTCGTCCACTTCCGCTCCAATGTTGGACATCAAGCCGGGGAATCTGACCCTTTCTCCGAAACTAGATATTCAGGCCTATGTCATCCTGCCCAACTCCTCTCTGGCACCGGCCTTCCTTCTAAACCTGGTAAGATTTTACACCATCCAAAGAAAGAGAAATCTTAAAGGGGTAGTCTCATGTCTTAGAGGGGTTCTATAGTGAAACATAATTTATTCCTTATCCACAGGATAGGGGATAAGTTATAGATTGCGAGGGGGCACCACTGGGACCTGATTTCCTGAAAAGGGCCCTGGCAGTCTGCTGGAAGTGGGCGTGTTGATCAACACATGGAAACGGTGGTGGACACGCCCCCTCCATATTTCCCATAGAGATATATGGAGGGGATGCGTTGGCTGCAACTTTCTGCAGAGATCGGAATGGCTGATTCCAGCAGACTGACGGGGCCCTATTCAGGAGATCCGACCACTGGGACCCCCCTTGCGATCTATAACTTATCCCCTATCCTTTGGATAGGGGATAAGTTATGTTTCCTTGCACTACTCCTTTAATCTCTTCTTGTTTGCGGCCACTGGAGGTAGTCAGGAAGCCAAAATGAGAGTTGCAAAAGCAGCATAGCGCCACCAGCTGTGCTAATTATGCTTGTAGTTATAGGTTGGTGCTGCCTATTACAACAGGTACAGATTAGGGGTCGGCGCACACTACATTCATTATCTATTAGAGCTCCAGAGATACACGAACACTGTACTCTGGTATCTCCAGTGCCTTCAGAAAGAATGCATGGAGCATGTTCAGACCCCTGTTTTTTACATTGTGTGGGGTCTGAATGGTCAGACACTTCTTCCCTGTCTCGTGCATAGGGGATAAGTTTTTAAATGTTGGAGTACCCCTTAAAGTATCAAAACTATACAATATACAAAGTATCTATATGAAGTGGTCAACATGTAGATATCCAGGGTGTCATTTTTAAGATGTATTCTTCCTTAAATGATAATTCTCAGTTTTCATATTATTTTCTTTAGACGACCACAGCTCTGGCCAAAGTGGCTGTTAACGCGGGGAGAATTGTTGGTAACCTAGAGCTTAGCAGGTATGTACATGAGAACACATGGAAGTTCTTATTTTATATATATGCATTTCTACATTTAACATTATGTTTTATATATTTACTAGTTTAACATGGATAACATTTTAAGATCCTTGTGAAATCTTTAGTTTTTGGGATCACAGGGGCTGTATTAGCCACTAGGCAGTGAAGGGCCAGTGCCTAGGGCGGCGCTCTAATCATAATTACACTTTTTTTTTTAACTGCCTCCTGTCTGATAAAAATCTGCATCTTTGGGAGGGTAGGGGGCGGCTCTTCACCTAGGACGCTGCTGATTGTCTGAAGCTCCGGACTGTCACAGCAGTATTGTAATTGTAGTAGGACTCTGCACAGCCCTGCACTGTACTGAAGAGACACAGCCCTATACTGCACACACACACCTCTGTACTGTACACACAGCTCTGCACTGTACACACACAGCTCTGTATTGTACACACACACCTCAGTACTATACACTTGCATAGCTCTGCACTGTATACACACAGCTCTGCCCTGCACTGTACTGTAGACACACCATTTTGTACTGTACACACACAGCTCTGCACTGTACTGTACACACACTGCCCTGCACTGTACTGTAGACACACAGTTTTGTGCTGTACACACACAGCCCTGCTGGACTGTGCACTTACACATCTGCACTGTACTGTACATTTACACATCTGCACTGTACTGTACACTTCCACATCTGCTCTGTACTGTACACACAAACACATCTGCACTGTACTGTACACACAAACACATCTGCTCTGTACTGTACACTTACACATCTGCACTGTACTGTTCACTTACACATCTGCACTGTACTGTACACTTACTGTACACATCTGCACTGTACTGTACACTTACTGTACACATCTGCACTGTACTGTACACTTACACATCTGCACTGTACTGTACACTTACACATCTGCATTGTACTGTACACTTACACATCTGCACTGTACACACACTTACACATCTGCTCTGTACTGTACACTTACACATCTGCACTGTACTGTACACTTACACATCTGCTCTGTACTGTACACTTACACATCTGCACTGTACTGTACACTTACACATCTGCTCTGTACTGTACACACAAACACATCTGCACTGTACTGTACACTTACTGTACACATCTGCACTGTACTGTACACTTACGCATCTGCTCTGTACTGTACACTTACACATCTGCACTGTACTGTACACTTACACATCTGCACTGTACTGTACACTTACACATCTCCTCTGTACTGTACACTTACACATCTGCACTGTACTGTACACTTACACATCTGCACTGTACACACACTTACACATCTGCTCTGTACTGTACACTTACACATCTGCACTGTACACTTACACATCTGCTCTGTGCTGTAAACTTACACATCTGCACTGTACTGTACACTTACACATCGGCACTGTACTGTAGACACTTACACATGTGCACTGTACTGTACACTTACACATCTGCACTGTACTGTACACACAAACACTTCTGCATTGTACTGTACACACAAACACATCTGCTCTGTACTGTACACTTACACATCTGCACTGTACACACACTTACACATCTGCACTGTACTGTACACTTACACATCTGCTCTGTACTGTACACTTACACATCTGCTCTGTACTGTACACTTACACATCTGCACTGTACACACACTTACACATCTGCACTGTACTGTACACTTACACATCTGCTCTGTACTGTACACTTACACATCTGCACTGTACTGTACACTTACACATCTGCTCTGTACTGTACACTTACACATCTGCACTGTACTGTACACTTACACATCTGCTCTGTACTGTACACTTACACATCTGCTCTGTACTGTACACTTACACATCTGCACTGTACTGTACACTTACACATCTGCTCTGTACTGTACACACAAACACATCTGCACTGTACAGTACACTTACACATCTGCCCTGTACTGTAGACTTACACATCGGCACTGTACTCTACACTTACACATCTGCACTGTACTGTACACTTACACATCTGCTCTGTACACACACTTACACATCTGCACTGTACTGTACACTTACACATCTGCACTGTACTGTACACTTACACATCTGCCCTGTACTGTAGACTTACACATCGGCACTGTACTCTACACTTACACATCTGCTCTGTGCTGTACACTTACACATCTGCACTCTACTGTACACTTACACATCTGCACTGTACTGTACACTTACACATCTGCTCTGTACTGTACACTTACACATCTGCACTGTACTGTACACTTACACATCTGCACTGTACTGTACACTTACACATCTGCACTGTACTGTACATTTACACATCTGCACTGTACTGTACATTTACACATCTGCACTGTACTGTACACTTACACATCTGTACTGTACACTTACACATCTGCACTGTACTGTACACACAAACACATCTGCATTGTACTGTACACACAAACACATCTGCTCTGTACTGTACACTTACACATCTGCTCTGTACTGTACACTTACACATCTGCTCTGTGCTCTACACTTACACATCTGCACTGTACACACACTTACACATCTGCACTGTACTGTACACTTACACATCTGCACTGTACTGTACACTTACACATCTGCTCTGTACTGTACACTTACACATCTGCACTGTACTGTACACTTACACATCTGCACTGTACTGTACACTTACCCATCTGCACTGTACTGTACACTTACCCATCTGCACTGTACTGTACACTTACACATCGGCACTGTACTCTACACTTACACATCTGCTCTGTGCTGTACACTTACACATCTGCACTCTACTGTACACTTACACATCTGCACTGTACTGTACATTTACACATCTGCACTGTACTGTACATTTACACATCTGCACTGTACTGTACACTTACACATCTGCACTGTACTGTACACTTACACATCTGCTCTGTACTGTACACACAAACACATCTGCACTGTACTGTACACTTACACATCTGCACTGTACACACACTTACACATCTGTACTGTACACTTACACATCTGCACTGTACTGTACACTTACACATCTGCCCTGTACTGTACACTTACACATCGGCACTATACTGTACACTTACACATCTGCACTGTACTGTACATTTCCACATCTGCTCTGTACTGTACACTTACACATCTGCACTGTACTGTACACTTACACCTCTGCACTGTACTGTACACTTACACATCTGCACTGTACACACACTTACACATCTGCACTGTACTGTACACTTACACATCTGCACTGTACTGTACATTTCCACATCTGCACTGTACTGTACACTTACACATCTGCACTGTACTGTACACTTACACATCTGCACTGTACTGTACACTTACACATCTGCACTGTACTGTACACTTACACATCTGCACTGTACTGTACACTTACACATCTGCACTGTACTGTACATTTCCACATCTGCTCTGTACTGTACACTTACACATCTGCACTGTACTGTACACTTACACCTCTGCACTGTACTGTACACTTACACATCTGCACTGTACACACACTTACACATCTGCACTGTACTGTACACTTACACATCTGCACTGTACTGTACATTTCCACATCTGCACTGTACTGTACACTTACACATCTGCACTGTACTGTACATTTACACATCTGCACTGTACACACACTTACACATCTGCACTGTACTGTACATTTACACATCTGCACTGTACACACACTTACACATCTGCACTGTACTGTACACTTAAACATCTGCACTGTACTGTACACTTAAACATCTGCACTGTACTGTACACTTACACATCTGCACTGTACTGTACACTTACACATCTGCTCTGTACTGTACACTTACACATCTGCCCTGTACTGTAGACTTACACATCGGCACTGTACTGTACATTTCCAGATCTGCACTGTACTGTACACTTACACATCTGCACTGTACTGTACACTTACACATCTGCACTGTACTGTACACTTACATATCTGCACTGTACTGTACACTTACACATCTGCACTGTACTGTACACTTACACATCTGCACTGTACTGTACACTTACACATCTGCACTGTACTGTACACTTACACATCTGCTCTGTACTGTACACTTACACATCTGCACTGTACTGTACACTTACACATCTGCACTGTACTGTACACTTACACATCTGCACTGTACTGTACATTTACACATCTGCACTGTACTGTACACTTACACATCTGCACTGTACTGTACACTTAAACATCTGCACTGTACTGTACACTTAAACATCTGCACTGTACTGTACACTTACACATCTGCACTGTACTGTACATTTCCACATCTGCTCTGTACTGTACACTTACACATCTGCACTGTACTGTACACTTACACATCTGCACTGTACTGTACACTTACACCTCTGCACTGTACTGTACACTTACACATCTGCACTGTACACACACTTACACATCTGCACTGTACTGTACACTTACACATCTGCACTGTACTGTACATTTCCAGATCTGCACTGTACTGTACACTTACACATCTGCACTGTACTGTACATTTACACATCTGCACTGTACTGTACACTTACATATCTGCACTGTACTGTACACTCACCTCGGCACTCTGTGTCCAATCGTAAAGCAGACATTACATTACAGCCAGTACAGCCTACAGCTACACCCCAGACCAGTCCCCGTGCCCTTAACACTGCTTAATGTCTGCCGTATTGCCTCAATACTAGTATTAACAATACCCTCATGTCAGGCCCAAGGCCTGATTATTAAAATCCTATATGTGTATTATAATTATAACTGTGTGATGTATTATCCAAGACATGGGTGAGAGGTCATTCAGACTGTGTTTTTGTGTATTGCATTTTATTGGGGGGGGGTCTGGCTGTTTGTTTACATCTCCTTTGAAGTCAAAGGCTTTTTTGAAGTCATGCACTCTGGTCCCATCATATAATCAAACAGATAAGAGGGCCAGGAACAGAGTTGCCCCCCTGGTGGGATCAGAGGGGAGGGGGGAATGGAGTCTCCCTCCAAAAAGGCAGATATATAATATTTAACAATGCTAGACTCAGGGTGTTCAATGCTGTGCAACAAGCTGACAAGACCATCCTAAGAACAGCTGGAACTCTCTCATGGACTGCTATCATCATGCTGTAAGAACTTCATCTTTTGTTTTCTGAACTTGCCGTGCTAAACGCTTTTATATATTTTTGTACCTGTATGTCATATGTTTATTTTTATATAGTCAGCACTGTGATACCTTTTATCAGATTAAATGTTTAATTAATCAGCTCTGGTCTTTGATCTCTAAATATAGGAGCTCACCTTTCTGAAGGAGGCTCTGGTAAAACACATTTATCTAAGGGTTAATTTGATGACTTGCTGGGACTTGTAGTGGATACCCAGAGGTCTGGCGGCTTTAACCCTTGCACCATCACACTCTCTCTAGCGTCTTAGCTGGACCGATAGGGTGTGATCGTGACAACTGGTGGTAGCGTCGGGATATATTTAGAGATTTTTAGTGCTTGCTGGATTTTACCTGTAGGGAAATCTTAGCACTAAAAAGAAATTGCATACATCTTCTTGTGTGTAAATTTCAAAGACAGAGCTCAGTGCTGGTTTAAAAGACATACAAAAAGAGTGCAAGACAGTTCTGTCCTCCCCATCTCCTGTTTTACCTCCTCTGTCTCATCTCTGAAATATGGAGGCATATCGCAAGCAGTCCAAGCCTGCACTGGAGCTAATGTGCCAAGAAAAGGACATCCCTACTGCAGGAAAGAACAAGGAACAACTTATTGCTGATCTTGTGGAGTATGATGCCCGTGCAGAAGAGCTGAGTGACATGAGACAAAGTCCTACAGCTGGAACTGCCATCCAAGGACTGATCTCTCCTGGGGAATACAACATTACTCCCCATCAGGACAGTACTCCACATGAGGCCTTGGACTCTTATATGCGGACTGCCTTACAACACCTTGGGAATGTGGATGCTAATATGAAACTCCAACTGCTTCTCCAGTACCAAACTGCTGAGAGAGAGGCACAAGCCGCAGAAATAGAGGCCCAGCGAAGGCATGAACTGGAGGTTCTGAGGCTGAGAGGGGATGCTTAATCCGGGGATTTGAAAAGGTTTGCCGGCAGTTCCATCTACCTAAGGAACAGTGGGGACGATATCTAACCGCACGGTTGCGAGGAAAAGCTCTGGATGTGTTTGCTTCTCTCTCCTCTGAGAGTGACCAGAACTATGAGGCAATAAAATCTGCCCTGTTCAAAAGTTTTAATCTGACTCCAGAGACTTATCGGAAAAAGTTTCGGACTTTGCAACAAAGTGCCACAGAAAGCTGCACTCAACATGCAGGTCAGCTAAGGACTGCATTCAGGCAATGGACTGGGGGCCTACAAGTCACTACCTATGAGGCCCTGGAGGACTTGATGGTCCTGGATCAGTTTCTCCAAACACAGAGCTTTGAAGCCAGAGAGTGGACAGCCATGGAAGTAGCAGAACTAGGAGATGACTTTGCCAACAACCGGGCGCCAGCAGCAAAGCGTGGATCTGCAAAAGCTGGAGCAAGTACCTAGAGGGGAGCCACACAACCACAAAGCACCACCAGGTCAGCCGGGAAATTCTTGCCATCATTCCCAAAAGCAACAGGAGCCACATTGGGTCAGGGGGACACCCGCCGATGTTACAGATGCAACAATATTGGGCACCTGAGTGCCACTTGCCCCAACAAAAAGAATTCTCCACCAGTAGCTGGAGAACACACAGCCGTTCTTCTGGTGTCCGGAGCGGTGGAGAAAAGAGCGGATAACCTGCAAAGTGTAACTGTGGGTGACCGGGTGACAGTGGGGTTACGAGATTCTGGAGCCTCATTTACCTTGATGCGGCCTGAAGTGGTGGATACAGAGGACATCATCCCTGGAAGAACCATGGCTTTAAAAGGAATTGGAGGTGTGCGGCCTGCTGTGCCCATGGCCCGTGTGTACCTGGATTGGGGTACAGGCCAAGGTTTGCGGGAGGTGGGGTCTCCTAGGACATCCCTGTTAATGTTCTGTTGGGGAATGATTTGGGTCGGATGCTCTGTCATTATGCTCCAGAGGACACTACCTTCACACCAGATGGGCTAGGAGAGAGCCCTGTTCATTCTGAGGTACTGTGCGAGACTTTGGGAGACGCAGCGAAATGTGGAAACTGGGAGGGAGTGCAGGGGATTGATAATTGTTTACCTGTGACTGAACCAGTAATGTTTCCCAAAAGTGGAATGGGGTGTATTGTAAAATGTGGTGACAATGCATTGCCAATGCCAAAACCTAGTGGAGATGGGCTAGGGGGAGGGGTTGGTGTGCCCCTGGTGACATGTAAGGATGAGGGACCAGCAGTGAGTGATATGTCCCAATCCTGTGAGCCTAAGGAGGAGGAGGGAAGGAGCGATAGCCCTGTGTATGATGCCTGTATTGTTATGTCTGGAACTGAGGGGGAGGAAGGTAAACCCCAGGGAGGCATACCAATGGTGGCAGTGGTAACGCGTCAGCAGCGTGCCAGGGCTGCAGCTTTAAAAGGAAGGGAGGATGGTGATGCAAGGGGCAAGCTGTGTGACTTGCAAGCCCCAGCAGAGGAAGGTGGAGATGCTAGTTCACCTGGGGGAAATGTGCTCCCTGATACCGCGAGATGGGGGGAGGAAAATTTGCATTTCCGGGAAGCTCTGCGCAGTGCCCCTTCTCTTGAAGGGCTGAGACAACGTGCTGAGCATACAGGTGTTGACACAGAGGGGCATCGGGTATATTGGGAAAATGAAATCTAGTACTGGGAGTCCCTTTCCAAAGGCATGCTAGGGGCCCAGGAGAGAGAAAGGCTGTTAGTGGTTCCTAGGCAGTACAGGAAAGAGCTGCTGAGGTTGGCCCATGAGACCCCCCTGGCAGGACATTTGGGAGTGGCCTATGCGGTCATAGAGAAGGAATGTCTAGCTGTGGTCTGGGCTTTGCAAAAATTACAGCCATACCTGTATGAGAGGGATTTTACTGTCATAACTGATCACAACCCTCTACATTGGTTGGACAGGGTGTCCGGTAACAATGACACCTTGAAACAAATGCTAAAAACATTTGTAGAATCGGAGGGCAGAGACTGGGGAAAGTATTTACCCCATCTGTTATTTGCTTACAGGGAGGTACCCCAAGAGTCTACAGGTTTCTCGCCCTTTGAGTTATTATATGGTCACAAAGTGCGGGGACCCCGAGATTTAGTTAGGGAAAAATGGGAAAGGGGGCTACATGCCCCTGAGACTTCTGTGGTGGAGTATGTTCTGAGATTCAGGGACATGATGCAGGCATTGACTGGGCTTGTACATGACAACCTCACAGCAGCACAGTCCAGGCAGAAGTACTGGTATGATCGCAATGCAAGGGATCGGGTCTATGAAGTGGGACAGAAGGTAATGGTTCTGAACCCCATCAGGCAGAATAAGTTGCAGGCTTCCTGGGAGTGTCCCTTCCCCATTCTGCAGCGCCTAGAACCCTCCACATATGTAGTTGCCCTTGATGAGAAAGGTCAGAGGCAGAGACAGTACCACATTAATATGGCATACTATGACCCTGAGGAGGTGGTACTCAGTGTATGCAGTGCACCAGAGGAAGGGCTGGGTAGTGATCCCCTACTAGACCTAGTGGAGGAGGCTAAGAGCCAGGGATCCCTTCAGGATGTGGAGATCAATACACAGCTCTCAGATGAAAGGAGGAGGCAGCTTAATCAGGTACTAGGCCCCTTCAGTGCCATCTTTGCCTGGGAATGCAGGGCCTGTGGTGTCAAGAAAAGAAATAGATGGTTAAGGGAGACAGAACAATCAGCCTGGACAGGCAAGATCTCTGTGTCCCCATCTTAAGGGGGAGGTGTCAGGCCCAAGGCCTGATTATTAAAATCCTATATGTGTATTATAATTATAACTGTGTGATGTATTATCCAAGCTATGGGTGAGGGGTAATTCAGACTGTGTATCCTTTGTTTTTTGTGTATTGCATTTCATTTGGGGGTCTGGCTGTTTGTTTACATCTCCTTTGAAGTCAAAGGCTTTTTTGAAGTCATGCACTCTGGTCCCATCATATAATCAAACAGATAAGGGGCCAGGAAGAGAGAAGACCCCCTGGTGGGATCAGAGGGGAGAGGGGAATGGAGTCTCCCTCCAAAAAGGCAGATATATAATATTTAACAATGCTAGACTCAGGGTGTTCAATGCTGTGCAACAAGCTGACAAGACCATCCTAAGTACAGCTGGAACTCACTCTCATGGACTGCTATATCATCATGCTGTAAGAACTTCATCTTTTGTTTTCTGAACTTGCCTTGCTAAACTCTTTTATATATTAAGAAAGAAAGCAAGAGCCAGCGCACGGTCTTTAGATTTATTCAAGAGGTATAAACAGGTAACAGGATAGTACACATACCGGCACTCCGGAAGGAAAGGAGTAGCTGACTATCTTCTATTTTCGCTTTTGTCTTTTATATATTGTTATACCTGTATGTCATTTGTTCCTGTATTTTTATATAGTCAGCACTGTGATACCTTTTATCAGATTGAATGTTTAATTAATCAGCTCTGGTCTTTGATCTCTAAATATAGGAGCTCACCTTTCTGAAGGAGGCTCTGGTAAAACACGTTTATCTAAGGGTTAATTTGGTGATTTGCTGGGACTTGTAGTGGATACCCAGAGGTCTGGCGGCTTTAACCCTTGCACCATCACACTCTCTCTAATGTCTTGGCTGGACCGATAGGGTGTGATCGTGACACCTCCCCTTAGGGTCTGCCACAGTGCCCCCTTATTGTTAGCTTCTATACATCTAATACTCTAAGCCAAATGCCCCTATAGCCAGGAACAGTAAGAACCTGTTCACACTGCAGAAGTTCCGCTTCCATTGATCTTTATGGGATTCTGCCACACTATGGGGGCACATGTACAGTGATGTAGACTTTACTTTGAACTTTTTTTTTCTTGCTTTTCTTCCCAGGGTGCATATGGATCTCAAACACTCTGATGTTGGACCTTTCTCTGTAAGTATACCAAAAGTCCCATTTAATTAAAGCCATTTTGTACATGTATTACATTACTTATTTTGTACAGACCCTGAATTATGGATTTAATTGTGGCTTTAATCACAATTATGGGGCATTCAGAACTGAAATTTCCCAGAATTCCTCAATGTCTGCACAGAGCTTACTCAGGTGACTGGCATTCAGTGACATGCAGTGGTTAGACAGTGTAAACTGAGGTTGAAGGGGAAACATTTGCTTTACTAAATACTTACCACAGTCATGAGGCGAGTTGAGCATCTAACATCAGACGGAAGAATGTGGCTCTCTGGTGGGGGAGGCTACGGTGCTGCCTCTACACCGCTTATCCCATCATTGACTCAGCCAACACTGGCTAAGCTACACTCACAGTGGGCAGGGGGGCAACCATACTTTCTAGGAGTAGCTCTACCTACTAGGGGGCAACTATACCTACTAGGAGTAGCTCTACCTACTGGAAGGGACTATATTTACTAAGGGTAGCTCTACCTACTGTGGAGGGCACCTGTACCTACTGGGGGACAAATCTATACCTGCTGGGGTTGCAATTAAACCTACTAGGGGTATCTCCACCCACTGAGGGACAAATAGTCAGTCAGCCAACACTGACTAAGCTACAGTCACAGTGGTTTAAGCGGGTGAAAGAAGATCATTGTAAGTTACCCAGTCCGACAGCTTTTTTCTTTCCCCTTGGAGACAGAAGTGGTGCAGTTGCACAGGATAAAATCAGTCTTTGTGCGTGACTGGGAACAGAGATGAGTTTATTTATAGGGGGTAACGAACTACAGGGTGGGCAATTATACCTATCAGGGGCACATCTACCTACTGGGGGAGGAGGAAACTATACCTACTGGACGATGGGAAACTATACCTAGTAGAGGCACCTATATCTACTGGAGGAGGGGAAACTATACCTACTAGAGGCACCTATATCTACTGGAGGAGGGGAAACTATACCTACTATGGGCACCTATATCTACTGGAGGAGGGGAAACTATACCTACTAGAGGCACCTATATCTACTGGAGAGGGGAGGAAACTATATATACTAGGGGCACCTATATCTACTGGAGGAGGGGAAACTATACCTACTAGTGGCACCTATATCTACTGGAGGAGGGGAAACTATACCTACTAGAGGCACCTATATATACTGGAGGAGGGGAAACTATACCTACTAGTGGCACCTATATCTACTGGAGAGGGGAGGAAACTATATATACTAGGGGCACCTATATCTACTGGAGGAGGGGAAACTATACCTACTAGGGGCACCTATATCTACTGGAGGAGGGAAAACTATACCTACTAGGGGTGCCTATATCTACTGGAGGAGAGGAAACTATACCTACTAGGGGCACCTATATCTACTGGAGAGGGGAGGAAACTATACCTACTAGAGGCACCTATATCTACTGGAGAGGGGAGGAAACTATACCTACTAGAGGCACCTATATCTACTGGAGGAGGGGAAACTATACCTACTAGGGGCACCTATATCTACTGGAGAGGGGAGGAAACTATACCTACTAGGGGCACCTATATCTACTGGAGGAGGGGAAACTATACCTACTAGGGGCACCTATATCTACTGGAGAGGGGAGGAAACTATACCTACTAGGGGCACCTATATCTACTGGAGGAGAGGAAACTATACGTATTAGGGGCACCTATATCTACTGGAGGAGGGTAAACTATACCTACTAGGGGCACCTATATCTACTGGAGAAGAGGAAACTATACCTACTTGGGGCACCTGTATCTACTGGAGGAGGGGAAACTATACCTACTAGAGGCACCTATATCTACTGGAGGAGGGGAAACTATACCTACTATGGGCACCTATATCTACTGGAGAAGAGGAAACTATACCTACTAGAGGCACCTATATCTACTGGAGGAGAGGAAACTACACCTACTAGAGACACCTATATCTACTGGAGGAGAGGAAACTATACCTACTAGGGGCATCTATATCTACTGGAGGAGGGGAAACTATACCTACTAGGGGCACCTATATCTACTGGAGAGGGGAGGAAACTATACCTACTAGAGGCACCTATATCTACTGGAGGAGGGGAAACTATACCTACTAGGGGCACCTATATCTACTGGAGGAGGGAAAACTATACCTACTAGGGGCACCTATATCTACTGGAGGAGGGGAAACTATACCTACTAGGGGCACCTGTATCTACTGGAGAGGGGAGGAAACTATACCTACTAGGGGCACCTATATCTACTGGAGGAGGGAAAACTGTACCTTCTAGGGGTGCCTATATCTACTGGAGGAGAGGAAACTATATCTACTAGGGGCACCTATATCTACTGGAGAGGGGAGGAAACTATACCTACTAGAGGCACCTATATCTACTGGAGGAGGGGAAACTATACCTACTAGGGGCACCTATATCTACTGGAGGAGGGAAAACTATACCTACTAGGGGCACCTATATCTACTGGAGGAGGGGAAACTATACCTACTAGGGGCACCTGTATCTACTGGAGAGGGGAGGAAACTATACCTACTAGGGGCACCTATATCTACTGGAGGAGGGAAAACTATACCTTCTAGGGGTGCCTATATCTACTGGAGGAGAGGAAACTATATCTACTAGGGCTGCCTATATCTACTGGAGAGGGGAGGAAACTATACCTACTAGAGGCACCTATATCTACTGGAGGAGAGGAAACTATACCTACTAGGGGTGCCTATATCTACTGGAGGAGAGGAAACTATACCTACTTGGGGCACCTATATCTACTGGAGAGGGGAGGAAACTATACCTACTAGGGGCACCTATATCTACTGGAGAGGGGAGGAAACTATACCTACTAGGGGCACCTATATCTACTGGAGGAGAGGAAACTATACCTACTTGGGGCACCTATATCTACTGGAGGAGAGGAAACTATACCTACTAGAGGCACCTATATCTACTGGAGGAGAGGAAACTATACCTACTAGGGGCATCTATATCTACTGGAGGAGGGGAAACTATACCTACTAGGGGCACCTATATCTACTGGAGAGGGGAGGAAACTATACCTACTAGAGGCACCTATATCTACTGGAGGAGGGAAAACTATACCTACTAGGGGCACCTATATCTACTGGAGGAGGGGAAACAATACCTACTAGGGGCACCTATATCTACTGGAGAGGGGAGGAAACTGTACCTACTAGGGGCACCTATATCTACTAGAGGAGGGAAAACTATACCTGCTAGGGGTGCCTATATCTACTGGAGGAGAGGAAACTATATCTACTAGGGCTGCCTATATCTACTGGAGAGGGGAGGAAACTATACCTACTAGGGGCACCTATATCTACTGGAGGAGGGGAAACTATACCTACTAGGGGCACCTATATCTACTGGAGGAGAGCAAACTATACCTACTAGAGGCACCTATATCTACTGGAGGAGAGGAAACTATACCTACTAGGGGCACCTATATCTACTGGAGAGGGGAGGAAACGATACCTACTAGGGGTGCCTATATCTACTGGAGGAGAGGAAACTATACCTACTAGGGCTGCCTATATCTACTGGAGAGGGGAGGAAACTATACCTACTAGGGGCACCTATATCTACTGAAGGAGGGGTAACTATACCTACTAGAGGCACCTATATCTACTGGAGAGGGGAGGAAACTATACCTACTAGAGGCACCTATATCTACTGGAGGAGAGGAAACTATACCTACTTGGGGCACCTATATCTACTGGAGGAGAGGAAACTATACCTACTAGAGGCACCTATATCTACTGGAGGAGGGAAAACTATACCTTCTAGGGGTGCCTATATCTACTGGAGGAGAGGAAACTATATCTACTAGGGCTGCCTATATCTACTGGAGAGGGGAGGAAACTATACCTACTAGAGGCACCTATATCTACTGGAGGAGAGGAAACTATACCTACTAGGGGCACCTATATCTACTGGAGAGGGGAGGAAACTATACCTACTAGGGGCACCTATATCTACTGGAGGAGAGGAAACTATACCTACTTGGGGCACCTATATCTACTGGAGGAGAGGAAACTATACCTACTAGAGGCACCTATATCTACTGGAGGAGAGGAAACTATACCTACTAGGGGCATCTATATCTACTGGAGGAGGGGAAACTATACCTACTAGGGGCACCTATATCTACTGGAGAGGGGAGGAAACTATACCTACTAGAGGCACCTATATCTACTGGAGGAGGGAAAACTATACCTACTAGGGGCACCTATATCTACTGGAGGAGGGGAAACAATACCTACTAGGGGCACCTATATCTACTGGAGAGGGGAGGAAACTGTACCTACTAGGGGCACCTATATCTACTAGAGGAGGGAAAACTATACCTGCTAGGGGTGCCTATATCTACTGGAGGAGAGGAAACTATATCTACTAGGGCTGCCTATATCTACTGGAGAGGGGAGGAAACTATACCTACTAGGGGCACCTATATCTACTGGAGGAGGGGAAACTATACCTACTAGGGGCACCTATATCTACTGGAGGAGAGCAAACTATACCTACTAGAGGCACCTATATCTACTGGAGGAGAGGAAACTATACCTACTAGGGGCACCTATATCTACTGGAGAGGGGAGGAAACTATACCTACTAGAGGCACCTATATCTACTGGAGGAGAGGAAACTATACCTACTAGGGGTGCCTATATCTACTGGAGGAGAGGAAACTATACCTACTTGGGGCACCTATATCTACTGGAGAGGGGAGGAAACTATACCTACTAGGGGCACCTATATCTACTGGAGAGGGGAGGAAACTATACCTACTAGGGGCACCTATATCTACTGGAGGAGAGGAAACTATACCTACTTGGGGCACCTATATCTACTGGAGGAGAGGAAACTATACCTACTAGAGGCACCTATATCTACTGGAGGAGAGGAAACTATACCTACTAGGGGCATCTATATCTACTGGAGGAGGGGAAACTATACCTACTAGGGGCACCTATATCTACTGGAGAGGGGAGGAAACTATACCTACTAGAGGCACCTATATCTACTGGAGGAGGGAAAACTATACCTACTAGGGGCACCTATATCTACTGGAGGAGGGGAAACAATACCTACTAGGGGCACCTATATCTACTGGAGAGGGGAGGAAACTGTACCTACTAGGGGCACCTATATCTACTAGAGGAGGGAAAACTATACCTGCTAGGGGTGCCTATATCTACTGGAGGAGAGGAAACTATATCTACTAGGGCTGCCTATATCTACTGGAGAGGGGAGGAAACTATACCTACTAGGGGCACCTATATCTACTGGAGGAGGGGAAACTATACCTACTAGGGGCACCTATATCTACTGGAGGAGAGCAAACTATACCTACTAGAGGCACCTATATCTACTGGAGGAGAGCAAACTATACCTACTAGAGGCACCTATATCTACTGGAGGAGAGGAAACTATACCTACTAGGGGCACCTATATCTACTGGAGAGGGGAGGAAACGATACCTACTAGGGGTGCCTATATCTACTGGAGGAGAGGAAACTATACCTACTAGGGCTGCCTATATCTACTGGAGAGGGGAGGAAACTATACCTACTAGGGGCACCTATATCTACTGAAGGAGGGGTAACTATACCTACTAGAGGCACCTATATCTACTGGAGAGGGGAGGAAACTATACCTACTAGAGGCACCTATATCTACTGGAGGAGAGGAAACTATACCTACTTGGGGCACCTATATCTACTGGAGGAGAGGAAACTATACCTACTAGAGGCACCTATATCTACTGGAGGAGGGAAAACTATACCTTCTAGGGGTGCCTATATCTACTGGAGGAGAGGAAACTATATCTACTAGGGCTGCCTATATCTACTGGAGAGGGGAGGAAACTATACCTACTAGAGGCACCTATATCTACTGGAGGAGAGGAAACTATACCTACTAGGGGCACCTATATCTACTGGAGAGGGGAGGAAACTATACCTACTAGGGGCACCTATATCTACTGGAGGAGAGGAAACTATACCTACTTGGGGCACCTATATCTACTGGAGGAGAGGAAACTATACCTACTAGAGGCACCTATATCTACTGGAGGAGAGGAAACTATACCTACTAGGGGCATCTATATCTACTGGAGGAGGGGAAACTATACCTACTAGGGGCACCTATATCTACTGGAGAGGGGAGGAAACTATACCTACTAGAGGCACCTATATCTACTGGAGGAGGGAAAACTATACCTACTAGGGGCACCTATATCTACTGGAGGAGGGGAAACAATACCTACTAGGGGCACCTATATCTACTGGAGAGGGGAGGAAACTGTACCTACTAGGGGCACCTATATCTACTAGAGGAGGGAAAACTATACCTGCTAGGGGTGCCTATATCTACTGGAGGAGAGGAAACTATATCTACTAGGGCTGCCTATATCTACTGGAGAGGGGAGGAAACTATACCTACTAGGGGCACCTATATCTACTGGAGGAGGGGAAACTATACCTACTAGGGGCACCTATATCTACTGGAGGAGAGCAAACTATACCTACTAGAGGCACCTATATCTACTGGAGGAGAGGAAACTATACCTACTAGGGGCACCTATATCTACTGGAGAGGGGAGGAAACGATACCTACTAGGGGTGCCTATATCTACTGGAGGAGAGGAAACTATACCTACTAGGGCTGCCTATATCTACTGGAGAGGGGAGGAAACTATACCTACTAGGGGCACCTATATCTACTGAAGGAGGGGTAACTATACCTACTAGAGGCACCTATATCTACTGAAGGAGGGGAAACTATACCTACTAGAGGCATCTATATCTACTGGAGGAGAGGAAACTATAGCTACTTGGGGCACCTATATCTACTGGAGGAGAGGAAACTATACCTACTAGAGGCACCTATATCTACTGGAGGAGAGGAAACTATACCTACTGGGGTGCCTATATCTACTGGAGGAGGAAAAACTATACCTACTAGGGGTGCCTATATCTACTGGAGGAAGGGAAACTATACCTACTAGGGGCACCTATATCTACTGGAGGAGGGGAAACTATACCTACTAGGGGTGCCTATATATACTAAAGGAGGGGAAACTATACATACTAAGGGCACCTATATCTACTGGAGGAGAGGAAACTATACCTACTAGGGGCCACCTATATCTACTGGAGGAGAGGAAACTATACCTACTAGAGGCACCTATATCTACTGGAGGAGGGGAAACTATACCTACTAGAGGCACCTATATCTACTGGAGGAGGGGAAACTATACCTACTTGGGGCACCTATATCTACTGGAAGAGGGGAAACTATACCTACTAGGGACACCTATATCTACTGGAGGAGGGGAAACTATACCTACTAGGGGTGCCTATATCTACTGGAGGAGGGGAAACTATACCTACTAGGGGTGCCTTTATCTACTGGAGGAGGGGAAACTATACCTACTTGGGGTACCTATATCTACTGGAGGAGGGGAAACTATACCTACTAGGGGTACCTATATCTACTGGAGAGGGGAGTAAACTGTACCTACTAGGGGCACCTATATCTACTAGAGGAGGGGAAACTATACCTACTTGGGGTACCTATATCTACTGGAGGAGGGGAAACTATACCTACTAGGGGTACCTATATCTACTGGAGGAGGGGAAACTATACCTACTAGGGCCACCTATATCTACTAAAGGAGGGGAAACTATACCTACTTGGGGCACCTATATCTACTGGAGGAGGTGAAACTATACCTACTAGAGGCCCCTATATCTACTGGAGGAGGGGAAACTATACCTACTTGGGGCACCTATATATACTGGAGGAGGGGAAACTATACCTACTTGGGGCACCTATATCTACTGGAGGAGGGGAAACTATACCTACTAGAGGCCCCTATATCTACTAAAGGAGGGGAAACTATACCTACTAAGGTCACCTATATCTACTGGAGGAGGGGAAACTATACCTAGTAGGGGCACCTATATCTACTGGAGGAGGGTAAACTATACCTACTTGGGGCACCTATACCTACTGGGGGGGCAACTATACCAACTAGGTGTAGCTCTACGTACTAGGAAGGGCAACTATACCTACTAGGTGTAGCTCTACCTACTAGGGGCGGGCAACTCCACCTACTAATTGTCATTCTATATACTAGGGTGGCATCTATACCTACTAGGAGTAGCTCTGTGGTGTTGGACAGGGTAATGTGTGTATTAACCTCTTCGTGACACCAGGGCATGGTTGATCTATACACCACCCAAAGCAGCCCAGCTTTACCTGTGCCAGGTAATTAACAGACTGACTTTACTGACTACTTGGACATGACTGGACTTCAGCAGAATTCCCAATATATTTAGGTCCTACCGTGGGCTTTGACTTTCACCCACGGTGCAGGGGTTGACTTGAAGTAGAAGGTTGCTGGACTAGGCCTCAGGCCTCCTTCAGGATCACTCCACAGACTCCTCAGACTTGTCTTCACTGTACCTCAGCTCTAAGAAAGTGAGCTGAACCCTGACCTCACTATATAAGGGGGACAGTTTAGAGAGACCCCATTGGGCAGATAAGTCACCTGTTCACCTTTCATACTCCCCTGGCGGCGGTGGTGGTGGTGGTGGGGGGATCTACTTACTTACCAAGGGGGGGACATTATAACCATCTGGGACACTGTGTGGGTTAATCAGTAGGATGGTGTTAGATACTTGCCTGTCCAATTCTTAGGACATTAGTGATGGCTGAAAGAAATCTTTATGACTCCAAAGAAGACGCCACCTGTAAGTCACTGAATGTAACTGCACTGTAATTCCAGGGCGTTAATGTTGGTCTGTGTATAGTGGCAGTAGTAATATGTGGTCAGGATGTGGCTGTATTATTTGCTAGTACTATTTTATGTTTTTACTTAAAATATTCCCTGACCTCAGTTCTGTATTACAAATTGTTCTAGATGACTGGTAAATGTGTAAGTATTATCTGTTCTATGTTACAGGTGACATTACTGAATGTAGCTGTGAACTATTACTTATCAAGTGTATTATTGCCTCAGGTTAACGGTAAGTTCTTCAGTGCTTACTTCTCTTTAGGGTACGTTCACACGTACAGGATTCTGCGCAGATTTGATGCGCAGGATTTGTATCTGGCTTGTTGATGCTGTCGTTAAAGGGGTACTCCAGTGGAAAACTTTTTTGTTTTTTTAAATCAACTGGTGCCAAAAAGTTAAACAGATTGGTAAATTACTTCTATTAAAAAATCTTACTCCTTCCAGTACTTATTAGCTGCTGAATACTACAGAGGAAATTATTTTCTTTTTGGAACACAGAGCTCTCTGCTGACATCACAACCACAGTGCTCTGCTGACATCTCTGTCCATTTTAGAAACTGTCCAGAGCAGCATATGTTTTCTATGGGGATTTTTTCCTACTCTGTACAATTCTTAAAATGGACAGAGATGTCAGCAGAGAGCACTGTGGTCATGATGTCAGCAGAGATCTCTATGTTCCAAAAAGAAAGGCATTTTTTCTATAGTATTCAGCAGCTAATAAGTACTGGAAGCATTAAGATTTTTTAATAGAAGTAATTTACAAAACTTTCTGGCACCAGTTGATTAAAAAAAAAAAAAGTTTTCCACCGGAGTACCCCTTTAAATGGAAACCATCATTGCTTGCTTCCTAGACATGTTGTGGTCATGTGACTATTACATAGAGGCACCACTCATTACAGTTACAGTACTGGCTCTATTTTGCATATCATAAAACACCATATGACTGAAATGAATTTTTATCCTCTGGTAATAAACAAAATTCTTATTTAATTATAGCTGGCAGGTTACAGATATTATACTATGTGTCCATGTATTCCTCAATATATCCTGATGATGAACTATGTCTATTCTGCTTATATAGAGAGACTGAACAAGGGGTTTCCTCTCCCGCTTCTGGATAAAGTACAGCTGTCAGACGTGGTCCTAAGGCCGCAGCAGGTTTGTTTTTGCCAGTGTTTCCTAACCTGAGTACCTCCAGCTCATTCAGTTGACTAACATAGATATTTAATCGCCAGTGCCAAACGGGTTTCGAGACCTTTATGTCTCTTCATCAGTGGTTAAATGGCAAATATAGGTATTGCCATATTTTCACTGGTAAAGAGACAAATATATATATATATATATATATATATATATATATATGTTAGCCATATAAATAGGTTTGGCTGACTTAGTTTTAGTGGTTTTATCCTTGGAAGACCGGGTCCGATTCCGGGCGGTTACAGTAGCTATGTCATGCAAAAACTGAAATAAAAAAAGTATAGTTAATAGAACACGTGGAAACAAATGCAAACAATTTTTTTCCTGTCATGAAAGTTAAACTCGTTAACGGCCCTGGGTGTTCGGTGAGGTCTGGAGGCGGGGCCGCACGCGACCCTGCCTCCAAACCTCACTGAACACACAGGGCTGCTGGATAGCCCTGTGTGTATGCTCATCGGAGAATACGCAGCGTATTTCCCACTGCGCAGCAGATTTTGCACAACGTAATGTTGGACTGTACCCTAAATGGGTTTTCCAGGCTTTTACACAGTACAAGTCAAAAGATGGTACATTGTATAATGGCCTTGCTAAGTTACTGCAGATCAGGCCTAATACATAATGGTATAGAGCAGCGGTACTCAACTGAAGTGTGGAGGATGTAAATATACTGTTTCCTGTATTCTCTGAATACTGCCGCATACTGTACCCCTAAAAATAATACTGCCGCATTGAGTATCCCTGAATATAATACCGCCATATGCTGTGTCCCTGAATATAATATTGCCACACACTGTTCCCCTGAATATAATGCTGCCACACACTGTTCCCCTGAATATAATACTGCCACACACTGTACCCTGAATATAATACTGCCACACACTGTGCCCCTGAATATAATACTGTCATACACTGTTCCCCTGAATATAATACTGCCACACACTGTTCCCCTGAATATAATGCTGCCACACACTGTGCCCCTGAATATAATACTGCCACACGCTGTGACCCTGAATATAATACTGCCACACACTGTACCCTGAATATAATACAGCCACACACTGTGCCCCTGAATATAATACTGCCATACACTGTGCCCCTGAATATAATACTGCCACACACTGTGCCCCTGAATATAATACAGCCACACACTGTGCCCCTGAATATAATACTGCCACATGCTGTGCCCCTGTATATAATACTGCCACACGCTGTGACCCTGAATATAATACTTCCATACACTGTGACCCTGAATATAATACTGCCACACACTGTGACCCTGAATATAATACAGCCACACACTGTGCCCCTGAATATAATACTGCCACACACTGTGCCCCTGAATATAATACTGCCACATGCTGTGTCCCTGAATATAATACTGCCACACACTGTGACCCTGAATATAATACTTCCACACACTGTGACCCTGAATATAATAATGCCACACACTGTGACCCTGAATATAATACTGCCACACACTGTGCCACTGAATATAATACTGCCATACACTGTGCTCTGAATATAATACTGCCACACACTGTGACCCTGAATATAATACTGCCATACACTGTGCTCTGAATATTATACTGCCATACACTGTGCTCTGAATATAATACTGCCATACACTGTGCTCTGAATATAATACTGCCATACACTGTGCTCTGAATATAATACTGCCACACACTGTGCCCCTGAATATAATACTGCCATACACTGTGCTCTGAATATAATACTGCCACACACTGTGCACCTGAATATAATACTGCCACATACTGTGCCCCTGAATATAATACTGCCACACACTGTGCCCCTGAATATAATACTGTCTTAGAGACACCTAAACAAATGAATGAGGGGAGAACCAGTGGGCGGTCCAGATGACTGGCGGCTGTGGTCCGGATCTGGACCGTGGTCCACCAGTTGAGTACTGCTGGTATAAAGCCTTCTGCCATCAGCCTCATTTACTGTGTTTTAGGGTACGTTCACACAGGCAAGTTGCGAGCGTGTTTGCCGCTGTGGGTGTTTTTGCAGTGGAATTTCCCATTCAGGTCAATGTAATCTGCTACAAATTTGCTGCTCAAATCTGAAACAAAAAACACACTTGTTTGTAACCTGTCCGTGTGAATATACTCTTAAGTTTGCTTATTGGGAGAAGCACCAGGTGACAGACCATTCAAACATTAATGGCCTATCAATGAAAAAGTCCTGGAAAACCCCTTTAAAGGGGTACTCCGGTGGAAAACTTTATTTTTATTTATTTTTTATCAACTGGTGCCAGAAAGTTAAACAGATGTGTTAAAAAACTTAATCCTTCCAGTACTTATCAGCTGTTGTATGCTCCACAGGAAGTTATTTTCTTTTTTAATTTCCTTTCTGTCTGACCACAGTGCTCTCTACTGACACCTCTGTCCATGTCAGGAAATATCCAGAATAGAAACAGATCTCCATAGCAAACTTATCCTTCTCTGGACAGTTCCTGACATGGACAGAGGTGTCAGCAGAGAGCACTGTGGTCAGACTGGAAAGAACTACACAACTTCCTCTGGAGCATACAGCAGCTGATAAGTACTGGAAGGATTAAGATTTTTTAAATAGAAGTAATTTAGAAATCTGTTTAACTTTCTGTCAACAGTTGATAAAAAAAAAAAAAAATTCCAGTGGAGTAACCCTTTAAGTTTGCTTATTAGGAGAAGCACAAGGTGACAGACCTCTCAAACATTAATGAACTATCAATGTCCTGGAAAACCCCTTTAAGGGTAGGGCACACATAGCATATCTGCTGCCCACATCAGCCCTGTGTGCGCAGTGAGGTTTGGAGGCATCAAAGAGACATTACCCAAAACTCACTGCGCACAAAGGGTTGCCCCCAGGTAACCATGTGTGTCTGCTCATAGGAGACTACACAGTGTATTTCCAGCTTTGCAGCGGATTGTGCGCAACGTGACTTATGCTGCATGTATGCTTCGTGTAACCCTACCATCAGGCTAAGTTTTCACACAACTTTATTCTTGCTATTTTTTTTTTTGACCTGGAAAAATAAAGCCACTAAAATCTGCCCCCCTTATTATGCTCTCCCAATAAGCCGTCTTTGTGGTGTTTTGTTTGTTTCTTTCTTTCAAAAAATGTTTTTTTTTTAGTCTTGGTGTTTTTTCCCTCTGCATTTTTCTCATTACAAGTCGCGTGATTTTTTTTCATCATGTGACTCAAGGATTTTATGCGATTTTCTTGGCTTTTTTTCCTCTCATAGAAGTCTATTGAAAAAAAAAACACGACAAGATACCCTGAAAGAATGCCACAATCACAGCATGCTGCGATTTTGAAAATTGCCAATGAATAGTAAAAAAAAGCTAAGTTGGTCTAGTGTTTCAGATTTCTCTATTGACTCCCAGCTAACATCGGACCGCAGCTTTTTTTGCCCAATAAAGTTTTTTTGGACAGTTTGCTCTATCAACCATTTGTGCTGTCAGTTTGCCTTTGTGCTGTCAGTTTGCCTGGGCCTAAATTTTATGTGAATCTGTAAAGAACAGTTCTTAAATCTCATTTAATTTAACAATACTATTTAGTGGCATTTCTAACAATACTTTTCTTTTCGTTTAGGATTTCCTTCTCTTTGGGGCCAATATTCACTATGGAAAAACTGTAAACGGCACCTGGCTATAGATGTAATAGCAGACTGTAGATGGGTAAATAGGTTGATCCTGGACAGTAAGCCCTTACCCTGGAACCTCTTGTCTTCTCCACTGTCTCCAAACAAGTCTTCAGTCTGTCAGTCAAGTCAAGTATGTCCAAGTCAGGTTCACACCATTCCAAGTCACAAGTTAGTCAGAAAGGACTAGCAGTCCCAAAGTGCCAAGAAACTGTGATTCCCAAAAGCATTGTTCAGCGAATATTGCACTAAAGTGAATTGTTCCTTTTTGTACAATGTTGCAGATTCCTGAAGTAAAGTTAAAGTGGTTTCCCTAATCTGGCATCTGAGGTATTTCTTTACCCTGCACTTGGCACCGGCAATCGCTTATCCTTGGTAGTGTGATGGTTAACACTCCTGGCGTCACGAACTCTAGTCACAGTCACAACACCACACAGTACACCAAACACGCCACCTTTTAGTCACCACAATACTATAAACCTCCACTACCTTAAAGGGGTACTCCAGCGTTCGATAACTCATCCCCTATCCACAGGGGATATAGGATAAGTTATCAAATGCTGGAGTACCCTAAATAGCCACAGGAAAGATTAAAGAGGTACTCCGCTGCTCAGTGTTCCGAACGCTTGAGCCGGCACCGGGAGCTCGTGATGTCGTTGCCTCGCCACCTCATGATGCCATGCCCCGCCCCCTCAATGCAAGTCTATAGGAGGGGGCGTGACAGCTGTCACGCCCTCTCCCATAGACTTGCATTGATGGGGCAGGGCATGACATCATGAGGGGGCGGGGCTATGACATCACGTGCTCCCGGCTCCAGCGTTTGGAACAGTTTATTTCAAACGCTGAGCAGCGGAGTACCCCTTTAATAGGAGAAAGATTCAGTATGAGATGCACTGATATTTTTTGAATATAAATAAAAATCTTTATTAATCACTTTACATGTATCATCCATAATAAACATGTTTTGTATATGCAGGAAAATTATTACAAAAAATTAGGGATGTCTCGGTGCCATTTTTTAAGACCCAGTGCGAGTACGAACACTTATTTTTAAAGAACTCACCGATACCAATTACCAATACATTTTTATGTCATGTGACAGTAGAGGTGGCTGTTGACTTTGTGAAGCCTTAGGCAAATATTGAACATGAGGCCCTCACTGACACTCATAATTAGGATATACCCCCAGTAGGAAGGTAAGGAATCTCCTCCCCTATAAGGTAAAAGCCCCCAGTAGGTAGAGAATACCAATAGTATAAAAAGGGAGGCAGTCCTGCTAGGCGAGGTAACGAGGTAGAGAATACCCCCCCCCCCCCCTTATTAGGTAGAAGCCCCCAGTAGGTAGAGAATACCCCCCTTCATTAGGTAGAAGGCCCCAGTAAGTAGGTAGCTAGGGAATCTACCCCTATTAGGTAGAAGCCCCCTAGAAGATAGATAGGGAATCCTCCCCTTTTAGGTAGAAGCCCCCCAGTAATTAGGTAATCAGGTAGGTATAGAATCTCCTATTAGGTAGATGCCACCATTAAGTAGTTTCCCCCAATAAGTATTTTTCAAAAGAAAATTATAAAAATCTCACTCCCACTGTCTCTCCTCTCCCAGGCTGAACAGACCTGGATATCCTCTGCTCTGTTAGTGTTGCAGGACCTTCTGCAAGCCGGAGTGGTGCAGGACCTGCCACACAATAAAATGACATCATTGTGCGGCAGGTCCCACACCACTCCAGATAATGGAGCGTGAGAGGGATTTTTCTTCTTTTTTTTTTTATGGTCTACTGGTATTGGGATGGGTATCAGTAACATTCGTACAAGTACTGGTGCAAATGTCTGGTATCGGTGTCGGGACAGCCAACTATTTACAGCGGCATTTTATCAAGTACCGTATTTGCTCGATTATAAGACAATCCTGATTTTAAGATGACCCCCCCCCCCTTTTATGTCCAATCCAATGGAGTTGATTGGATATGGAATGGGGAGGAATGAACTTTAATCCTTCCTATTTCATGGCCAATCTACAGTATTTGAAAAAAGTGCCAGCTCCCCTCCACGAGTTCCCGTGCACTGATCCACACTCAGGCTCATGGTGTCGAATCCAATGAAACAAAGAAAAAGATGATCCAGCACTTTGGGAAAATACACAGCTTTATTATAATCCTCATGAATAAGAATACACCCACTTCCCAATGACTGATTAAAATCTTGACGCGTTTCGAGCGCATGCGCTCGAAACGAGTCAAGTTTCAATCAGTCGTTGGGAAGTGGGTGTTTTTTTTACATGGTATACCTGAACTGAATTCAGCCATTCCGACTCCAGGAGCTTCCCTCCCATGCTGCTCTGTTGCATATATTGTACCATAGAGTGCTGTAAGTGACTTCACCAAGTGAAAGATCACTTCCTCCCAATGCTAGGCACTATTGGGAGCCTGGTCGGGGGCCAGCAGTACTGGGAGTGGAGACACTCGGGAGCCGGGCTGGGGCTCCGGTGAAATTCAAAAGCAAGGGACACACATGGGGTCTGGGCTTGGGCCCCGCAAGGTACCATCATATATTGATTAAGATGAGGTCATCTTCATCATACATTTTTATTATCGAGCAAAGTTAATATTGAGTCATCACCCCGGTCGGCCCCCATCTCATTTTCTGTATATTTTCTAATTTTCTCAGGTCTATTATTTATTATCATCTTTGGAGGGAGTGTCAGGATACTTTGATCTTCAGCTCTTGCCGCCGCAAAATTATCCATACTTGACATCTGCTCCCAGAAGAAGGTAATGCTAGAATGTGAAGAAATAGAATCATATTAAAATAATAAGGTCATCTTACAATGAGTCAATTGCATTTTGCCCCCCACAGCATATCTAATACTTACTATACACAAGGAATCAACTTACTATTACTAAGGATCAACTCTCTAGTGACTGCAGCCCTTTCTATGGGTTTTCTATCAGTCCCTTTATAGAAACCCATATATTTCAGCTTTAAAGGGGCACTCTGGTGGAAAACATTATTATTTTTTTTTTCAAATCAACTGGTGCCAGAAAGTTAAAGAGATTTGTAAATTACTTCTGTATAAAAATATTAATCCTTCCAGTACTTATCAGCTTCTTTCTGCTCCAGAGGAAGTTGTGTAGTTCTTTCCAGTCTGACCACAGTGCTCTCTGCTGACACCTCTGTCCATGTCAGGAACTGTCCAGAGCAGGAGAGGTTTGCTATGGGGATTAGATTTGTTCCTGTTCTATAAGTTCCTGACATGGAAAGAGGTGTCAGCAGAGAGCACTGTGGTTAGACTGGAAAGAACTACACAACTTCCTCTGGAGCATAAAGCAACTGATAAGTACTGGAAGGATTAATATTTTTATACAGACGTCATTTACAAATCTGTTTAACTTTCTGGCACCAGTTGATTTGAAAATAAATAAATGTTTTACACCAGAGTGCCACTTTAAATCTGAACTATATGGGTTTCTATAAAGGGACTGATAGAAAACCCATAGAAAGGGCTGCAGTCACTAGAGAGTTGATCCTTAGTAATAATAAGTTGATACCTTCTGTATAGTAAGTATTAGATATGGAGCATACAGCAGCTGATAAGTACTGGAAGGATTATGATTGATTTTTTAATAAAAGTAATTTACAAATCTGTTTAATTTACTGGAGCAAGTTGATATGAATTTTTTTTCCTCACCAGGCTAATATAATGGATTGACTATTCTTAGGATAGGCAATCAATCACTTGCTGGTTGGGTGCTGATATACAACAGACCCCGCCGATCAGCTGTTAGGCGCAGCTACAGAGCACATGCACCATTCACTACATAGTGGCCAGGCCTGGTTACTGCAGCTCAGTTCACATTCACTTAAATGGGAGCTGACCTCCAGCAACACGGTCCCCCACCCCCGGACACTGTGCAGTGTGGGCACCACAGCGGTGAGAACCGCTAAATAGTCCTACTGGTTTTGTATATTTGCCCACTGACAAAGAAATGATCAGTCTATAAATATGTAAATATTCGGTTTATTCCAACAGTAAGAGACAGAATAACAACAACCAAAAAATCCAGAAAAACGAATTTCAAATAAAAAATGAATTGATTTGCGTGAAATAAGTATTTGATCCCCTATCAATCAGCAAGATTTCCACAGCATCGCCCTTCATGAGGGCAGCATGGTGGAGGATGCTCGCTCATCCCTGTGGGGACAGGAAAGTCCCCAGACACACCCCAGTTCTTTCTTTCCCTACAGGGAGGGGTGGTCAATCTGGGTCTTTGTGGTCTCCTTCCTCCACTAGATTCCCTCCATAGCTAGTTCTTCTCTGGACAGGGGTCCCCTGACTGTAAAAACCGATGTGTTCCACCCCATGGTAGGGGTTTCTGATGTATTATAATAATTCCATTTTCCCGCGCATAGGAGTTAAAAGGGTACTCCACTGGCCAACGTTAGGAACATCTAGTTTCGAACGCTGTGTGTGCGCTGCGGGGGTCAGCCACACACCCTTGTGACATCATGCTACGCCCCCTCAATGCAAGTCTATGGGAGGGGGCGTGGTGGCCATCACGCCCCCCCCCCCCCCATAGACTTGCATTGATGTCACAAAGGGGCATGGCCGACCACCGCACCCTGTACACAGCATTCGGAACTAAATTCGGAACAAATCTGCAGGGCAGCCATGGGGGTTGAGTATTTTTACAATGCTTGTCATTATAGGTTTGGCAATAAAGACTGCTCTTTTGGGGTATAATGTCCTTCTAGCAGTGGTCCCGCCCTAGAGCTACTTATCTCTTAGGGCTCTGTCATGGTGCCATCATGAAGGGGGATGCTGTGGAAAATAGGAATTATTCCTGACAGTCAAATTGGTTTACAAGATTCCCCCATGACGGCACCACCACAATTCTCACCCTTTAATAATGTTGTTGGCTTCATCCTGGTAGTAATTTGGTAGCACCGGGGTGTGTCTATGGCAGGCTTCTTTGTTTCCTGTACCTATAGTGATGACGCAGTCATGAATGATTCATGGAAACCGAATTAATGGTGAAGAATAATTCCTATTTTCTGTCACCTAGGTGTCTTTTATACACGTAAGTAGCTGAGATTAGGAGCACTCTCTTGAAGGGAGTGCTATTAATTTCAGATTATTATCTGTAAAAAAGACACCTGTTTACAGAAGCAATCCATCAGATTCCAAACTCTCCACCATGACCAAGACCGAAGAGCCGTCAAAGGATGTCAGAGGCAAGATTGTAGATCTACACAAGGCTGGAATGTGCTACAAGACCATCGCCGAGCAGATCGGTGAGAAGTTTATTACAGTCGGTGCCATTATTTACAAATGGAGCAAACACAAAATAATCTGTCCATCTCCCTCGGTCGGAAGCTTAATGTAAGATCTCACTTCGTGGAGTTTCAATGATCAAGAGAACGGTGAGGAATCAGCCCAGAACTACAAGGGAGGGTCTTGAGATGGCTGGGACCATGGTCATCAAGAAAACAATTGGTAACACATTATGATGTGAAGGACTGAAATCCTGCAGTGTCCGCAAGGTCCCCCTGCTCAAGAAATCACATGTACAGGACTAGCTGAGGTTTACCAATGATCATCTGAATGATTGAGATGCTCCTAATCTCAGCTCATTACTTCTTACTGATCAATAGAGGTTCAAATACTTATTTCAAAACATAAAGATAGATAACGGAGCACTCACCCAGTCAAACGTCCCAGGCTGGCAAACTGTCACCGATGTGTAGTCATATTTTGGCATGGAGGTGTTACGCCGAGTGCTCCGGGTCCCCGCTCCTCCCCGGAGCGCTCGCTACACTCTCCCCGCTGCAGCGCTCCGGTCAGATCCACTGACCCGGGGCGCTGCGATTCCGCTTCCAGCCGGGATGCGATTCGCGATGCGGGTAGCGCCCGCTCGCGATGCGCACCCCGGCTCCCGTACCTGACTCGCTCTCCCTCGGTCCTGTCCCGGCGCGCGCGGCCCCGCTCCCTAGGGCGCGCGCGCGCCGGGTCTTTGCGATTTAAAGGGCCACTGCGCCGCTGATTGGCGCAGTGATTCCAATTAGTGTCTTCACCTGTGCACTTCCCTATATCACCTCACTTCCCCTGCACTTCCTTGCCGGATCTTGTTGCCATCGTGCCAGTGAAAGCGTTTCCTTGTGTGTTCCTAGCCTGTGTTCCAGACCTCCTGCCGTTGCCCCTGACTACGATCCTTGCTGCCTGCCCCGACCTTCTGCTACGTCCGACCTTGCTTCTGTCTACTCCCTTGTACCGCGCCTATCTTCAGCAGCCAGAGAGGTGAGCCGTTGCTAGTGGATACGACCTGGTCACTACCGCCGCAGCAAGACCATCCCGCTTTGCGGCGGGCTCTGGTGAAAACCAGTAGTGACTTAGAACCGATCCACTAGCACGGTCCACGCCAATCCCTCTCTGGCACAGAGGATCCACTACCTGCCAGCCGGCATCGTGACAGTAGATCCGGCCATGGATCCCGCTGAAGTTCCTCTGCCAGTTGTCGCTGACCTTACCACGGTGGTCGCCCAGCAGTCACAACAGATAGCGCAACAAGGCCAACAGCTGTCTCAACTGACCGTTATGCTACAGCAGTTACTACCACAGCTTCAGCAGTCATCTCCTCCGCCAGCTCCTGCACCTCCTCCGCAGCGAGTGGCCGCTCCTGGTCTACGCCTATCCTTGCCGGATAAATTTGATGGGGACTCTAAGTTTTGCCGTGGCTTTCTTTCCCAATGTTCCCTGCATCTGGAGATGATGTCGGACCTGTTTCCCACTGAAAGGTCTAAGGTGGCTTTCGTAGTCAGCCTTCTGTCTGGAAAAGCCCTGTCTTGGGCCACACCGCTCTGGGACCGCAATGACCCCGTCACTGCCTCTGTACACTCCTTCTTCTCGGAAATCCGAAGTGTCTTTGAGGAACCTGCCCGAGCCTCTTCTGCTGAGACTGCCCTGTTGAACCTGGTCCAGGGTAATTCTTCCGTTGGCGAGTATGCCGTACAATTCCGTACTCTTGCTTCAGAATTATCCTGGAATAATGAGGCCCTCTGCGCGACCTTTAAAAAAGGCCTATCCAGCAACATTAAAGATGTTCTGGCCGCACGAGAAATTCCTGCTAATCTACATGAACTCATTCACCTAGCCACTCGCATTGACATGCGTTTTTCCGAAAGGCGTCAGGAGCTCCGCCAAGATATGGACTCTGTTCGCACGAGGCGTTTCTTCTCCTCGGCTCCTCTCTCCTCTGGTCCCCTGCAATCCGTTCCTGTGCCTCCCGCCGTGGAGGCTATGCAGGTCGACCGGTCTCGCCTGACACCTCAAGAGAGGACACGACGCCGCATGGAGAACCTCTGCCTGTACTGTGCTAGTACCGAACACTTCCTGAGGGATTGTCCTATCCGTCCTCCCCGCCTGGAAAGACGTACGCTGACTCCGCACAAAGGTGAGACAGTCCTTGATGTCTACTCTGCTTCTCCACGTCTTACTGTGCCTGTGCGGATGTCTGCCTCTGCCTTCTCCTTCTCTACTGTGGCCTTCTTGGACTCTGGATCTGCAGGAAATTTTATTTTGGCCTCTCTCGTCAACAGGTTCAACATCCCAGTGACCAGTCTCGCCAGACCCCTTTACATCAATTGTGTAAACAATGAAAGATTGGACTGTACCATACGTTTCCGCACGGAGCCCCTTCTAATGAGCATCGGATCTCATCACGAGAGGATTGAACTTTTGGTCCTCCCCAATTGCACCTCGGAAATTCTCCTTGGACTTCCCTGGCTTCAACTTCATTCCCCAACCCTGGATTGGTCCACTGGGGAGATCAAGAGTTGGGGGCCCTCTTGTTCCAAGGACTGTCTAAAACCGGTTCCCAGTAACCCTTGCCGTGACTCTGTGGTTCCTCCAGTAACCGGTCTCCCTAAGGCCTATATGGACTTCGCGGATGTTTTCTGCAAAAAACAAGCTGAGACTCTACCTCCTCACAGGCCTTATGATTGTCCTATCGACCTCCTCCCGGGCACTACTCCACCCCGGGGCAGAATTTATCCTCTCTCTGCCCCAGAGACTCTTGCCATGTCTGAATACGTCCAGGAAAATTTAAAAAAGGGCTTTATCCGTAAATCCTCCTCTCCTGCCGGAGCCGGATTTTTCTTTGTGTCCAAAAAAGATGGCTCCCTACGTCCTTGCATTGACTACCGCGGTCTTAATAAAATCACGGTTAAGAACCGCTACCCCCTACCCCTCATCTCTGAACTCTTTGATCGCCTCCAAGGTGCCCACATCTTTACTAAACTGGACTTAAGAGGTGCCTATAACCTCATCCGCATCAGAGAGGGGGATGAGTGGAAAACGGCATTTAACACCAGAGATGGACACTTTGAGTATCTGGTCATGCCCTTTGGCCTGTGCAACGCCCCTGCTGTCTTCCAAGACTTTGTTAATGAAATTTTTCGTGATCTGTTATACTCCTGTGTTGTTGTATATCTGGACGATATCCTAATTTTTTCTGCCAATCTAGAAGAACACCGCCAGCATGTCCGTATGGTTCTTCAGAGACTTCGTGACAATCAACTCTATGCCAAAATTGAGAAATGTCTGTTTGAATGCCAATCTCTTCCTTTTCTAGGATATTTGGTCTCTGGCCAGGGACTACAAATGGATCCAGACAAACTCTCTGCCGTCTTAGATTGGCCACGCCCCTCCGGACTCCGTGCTATCCAACGCTTTTTGGGGTTCGCCAATTATTACAGGCAATTTATTCCACATTTTTCTACCGTTGTGGCTCCTATCGTGGCTTTAACCAAAAAAAATGCCGATCCCAAGTCTTGGCCTCCTCAAGCGGAAGACGCCTTTAAACGACTCAAGTCTGCCTTTTCTTCGGCTCCCGTGCTCTCCAGACCTGACCCTTCCAAACCCTTCCTATTGGAGGTTGATGCCTCCTCAGTGGGAGCTGGAGCTGTTCTTCTACAAAAAAATTCTTCCGGGCATGCTGTCACTTGTGGGTTTTTTTCTAGGACCTTCTCTCCGGCGGAGAGGAACTACTCCATCGGGGATCGAGAGCTTCTAGCCATTAAATTAGCACTTGAGGAATGGAGGCATCTGCTGGAGGGATCAAGATTTCCAGTTATTATTTACACCGACCACAAGAACCTCTCCTACCTCCAGTCTGCCCAACGGCTGAATCCTCGCCAGGCCCGGTGGTCTCTGTTCTTTGCCCGATTTAATTTTGAGATTCACTTTCGTCCTGCCGATAAGAACATTAGGGCCGATGCTCTCTCTCGTTCCTCGGATGCCTCAGAAGTTGAACTCTCTCCGCAACACATCATTCCACCTGACTGCCTGATCTCCACTTCTCCAGCCTCCATCAGGCAAACTCCTCCAGGAAAGACCTTTGTTTCTCCACGCCAACGCCTCGGAATCCTCAAATGGGGTCACTCCTCCCATCTCGCAGGTCATGTGGGCATCAAGAAATCTGTGCAACTCATCTCCCGCTTCTATTGGTGGCCGACTCTGGAGACGGATGTTGTGGACTTTGTGCGAGCCTGCACTATCTGTGCCCGGGATAAGACTCCTCGCCAGAAGCCCGCTGGTTTTCTTCATCCCCTGCCTGTCCCCGAACAGCCTTGGTCTCTGATTGGTATGGATTTTATTACTGATTTACCCCCTTCCCGTGGCAACACTGTTATTTGGGTGGTCGTTGATCGATTCTCCAAAATGGCACATTTCATCCCTCTTCCTGGTCTTCCTTCAGCGCCTCAGTTGGCTAAACAATTTTTTGTACACATTTTTCGTCTTCACGGGTTGCCTACGCAGATCGTCTCGGATAGAGGCGTCCAATTCGTGTCTAAATTCTGGAGGGCTCTCTGTAAACAACTCAAGATTAAATTAAATTTTTCTTCTGCATATCATCCCCAGTCCAATGGACAAGTAGAAAGAATTAACCAGGTCTTGGGTGATTATTTGCGACATTTTGTTTCCTCCCGCCAGGATGACTGGGCAGATCTCCTTCCATGGGCCGAATTCTCGTATAACTTCAGAGTCTCTGAATCTTCCTCCAAATCCCCATTTTTCGTGGTGTACGGCCGTCACCCTCTTCCCCCCCTCCCTACCCCCTTGCCCTCTGGTCTGCCCGCTGTGGATGAAATTTCTCGTGACCTTTCCATCATATGGAGAGAGACCCAAAATTCTCTCTTACAGGCTTCATCACGCATGAAGAAGTTCGCGGATAAGAAAAGAAGAGCTCCTCCCGTTTTTTCCCCTGGAGACAAGGTATGGCTCTCCGCTAAATATGTCCGCTTCCGTGTCCCTAGCTACAAGTTGGGACCACGCTATCTTGGTCCTTTCAAAATTTTGTGTCAAATTAATCCTGTCTCTTACAAACTTCTTCTTCCTCCTTCTCTTCGTATCCCTAATGCCTTTCACGTTTCTCTTCTTAAACCACTCATCCTCAACCGTTTTTCTCCCAAATCTGTTCCTCCCACTCCTGTTTCCGGCTCCTCGGACATCTTCTCTGTCAAAGAGATCTTAGCTTCTAAAAAGGTCAGAGGGAAAACTTTTTTTTTAGTGGACTGGGAGGGTTGTGGTCCTGAAGAGAGATCCTGGGAACCTGAGGACAACATCCTAGACAAAAGTCTGCTCCTCAGGTTCTCAGGCTCTAAGAAGAGGGGGAGACCCAAGGGGGGGGGTACTGTTACGCCGAGCGCTCCGGGTCCCCGCTCCTCCCCGGAGCGCTCGCTACACTCTCCCCGCTGCAGCGCTCCGGTCAGATCCACTGACCCGGGGCGCTGCGATTCCGCTTCCAGCCGGGATGCGATTCGCGATGCGGGTAGCGCCCGCTCGCGATGCGCACCCCGGCTCCCGTACCTGACTCGCTCTCCCTCGGTCCTGTCCCGGCGCGCGCGGCCCCGCTCCCTAGGGCGCGCGCGCGCCGGGTCTTTGCGATTTAAAGGGCCACTGCGCCGTTGATTGGCGCAGTGATTCCAATTAGTGTCTTCACCTGTGCACTTCCCTATATCACCTCACTTCCCCTGCACTTCCTTGCCGGATCTTGTTGCCATCGTGCCAGTGAAAGCGTTTCCTTGTGTGTTCCTAGCCTGTGTTCCAGACCTCCTGCCGTTGCCCCTGACTACGATCCTTGCTGCCTGCCCCGACCTTCTGCTACGTCCGACCTTGCTTCTGTCTACTCCCTTGTACCGCGCCTATCTTCAGCAGCCAGAGAGGTGAGCCGTTGCTAGTGGATACGACCTGGTCACTACCGCCGCAGCAAGACCATCCCGCTTTGCGGCGGGCTCTGGTGAAAACCAGTAGTGACTTAGAACCGATCCACTAGCACGGTCCACGCCAATCCCTCTCTGGCACAGAGGATCCACTACCTGCCAGCCGGCATCGTGACAGGAGGCAGTGGATGGTCCGGGAGGAGCTCGGACGCCGGCCATGGACCGTATCATGCCACTTGGCGCTTCGTCAGGTCGCACCGGTGCTTCGGTGCACCAAGTGGCGTGATACGGTCTGTGGCCGGCGTCCGAACTCCCCCCAGACCATCCACCGCCTCCCTGCCAAAATATGACTACATGTCGGTGACAGTTTCCCAGCCTGGGACGTTTGACCGGGTGGGTGCTCCGTTATCTATCGGAACACTCACTCATCTGTTTATGTTTTGATATTCATTGGAGTCTTTTAGTTGCGCGTGAGCACCTCCCGAGATCCCGGTTCATTTATCAGCACATCCAATTAATCCCCACCCGACAAACAAGGACAGTCAGATATATGAGTGCCGATTCACAATCAGTTTTTTCTGTTTTAGTGTGGTGCAAATACTTATTAGTAAAATGCAAATCAATTCATAACTTAAGTGAAATGCGTTTTGCTAGATTTTTTGTTTTTATTCCTTCGCTCAATGTTCAAATAAAGTGACCTTTAAAGGGGTACTCCGGGGGGGGGAAAGATTGTTTTTATTTTTTTAAATAAACTTGTGCCAGAAAGTTAAACAGATTTGTAAATTACTTCTATTAAAAAAATCTTAATCCTTCCAGCACTTATTAGCTGCTGAATACTACAGAAGAAATTCTTGTCTTTTTGGAACACAGATCTCTCTGCTGACATCACGAGCACAGTGCTCTCTGCTGACATCTCTGTCCATTTTAAGAACTGTCCAGAGTAGGAGAAAATCCCCATAGCAAACATATGCTGCTCTGGACAGTTCCTAAAATGGACAGAGATGTCAGCAGAGAGCACTGTGCTCGTGATGTCAGCAGAGAGCACTTTGTTCCAAAAAAAAAAAAAGAATTTCCACTGTAGTATCCGGTGGAAAACTTTTTTTTTTTTTTTAAATCAACTGGTGCCAGAAAGTTAAACAGATTTCTTATTATCTGCTGAATACTACAGAGGAAATATGGGGATATGGGGATTTTCTCCTACTCTGGACAGTTACTAAAATGGACAGAGATGTCAGCAGAGAGCACTGTGGTCGTGATGTCAGCAGAGAGCTCTGTGTTCAAAAAAGAAAATAATGTCCTCTGTAGTATTCAGCAGCTAATAAGAACTGGAAGGATTAAGATTTTTTAATAGAAGTAATTTACAGATCTGTTTAACTTTCTGGCACCAGTTGATTTAAAAAATAAAAAAAAAGTTTTCCACCGGAGTACCCCTTTAAACAGAAAAATGATCTAAACATGTCCTGTAGGATTCATACAAGTACAATAATAATTTGTGCTTGCTTGTTTCATATGTTTGAATCAGCATGTAAGGTCTTCGAACGAGTAACTCATGGACATACCTCATGTAGCTTTATCACAACATTGGAGAGTCCAACGTCATCAAGCAGGGGGAGAGGATAGCCATTCGCCAGAATTTCTAGAAGAAATAGAAGTAAAAGTAGAATGCAAGATCTGGAGATTTCAATTTGTTCTTCCATTTTTCTACCTGTGATGCCCAGAAGGATAATGGGATTTGTAGTGCAGGGCCAGCTAGGGGTAATAGTTCACCTAGCAAAGCCTATAAGTTCACAGTAGCTTAGTGGACTAGCTGAGCCCTGAATATCCTCCTGTGGTCTCTGCAACTTTTGTAATGGGGGGCTACTCAATAAAAGAAGCCATTTACCCTCAGGGTCTGGGTGCTGGTGTGCCCATGATGGTGGGTGAAAATGACTTGAACCAGACACAGGTGGGAACTATGATAGACTCCTTATAGAGTACTGTACTAAGTAATGTATACACTCTTTTATTTCAGTGTATATGTTTTGGGCACAATCCACTTTTGTAGCTTTGGTAGAAGAAGTACGGTAATAAGACTCTGACAACACTGGAAGTATTTTAAAATATACCCTCAGTCCAGATAAGATTAACTCTACTGAGAGGAGCCTTTACATTTAAGCTCCCTGTGCTGCATTACAATTCCCTATAGCAGGGCGTAAGGTGAAAAGGTTGTGTCTTGTAAGACATGGCTCTGACTACAACAAACAAAGAGTCCTATTGAAGCAGAAAAGCACTTGTACAGCTTCTATCTCTTCTGGGATGAAACTTTCTCCTTTCAGAGTAGGAAAACAATTGTAGAAGTACCGTATTTTTTGCCGTATAATACGCACTTTTTCTTCCCCAAAAAGTTGGGGGGAAAGTTGGTGCATCTTATACGGCGAATACCTGCGGCCATAACACTAACCCGGCGAAAATAACACTAACCCGGCTGCTCAGTCGGGCTGTTCGGGACCGCCGCGGTGAAATCCCGGCGTCCCGAACAGCTTACAGGACACCGGGAAGGACTTTACCTGCCTCCTCGGGCCGGGATCCCCTCCATGGCCGGCGCTCTCCTTCGACGTCATCACGTCGTCGCGCACGCCGTCCCGTCATCCAATAGGAGCGGCGTGCATAGCGACGTGATGACGGAGAGCGTGGATCCCGGGGGAAGAAGACGTCCGGAGTGTCGGGGTCACCACGGGGACGCGGCGACAGCGATGGAGCAACATCCAGGGCAGCGGTGACGGGTCTGGAGCGGCGGGGACATGTGAGTACTACCTCCTATACCAGTGGTCTTCAACCTGCGGACCTCCAGATGTTGCAAAACTACAACTCCCAGCATGCCCCGACAGCCGTTGGCTATCCGTGCATGCTTGGAGTTGTAGTTTTGCAACATCTGGAGGTCCGCAGGTTGAAGATTACTGCTGGGTTCAGAATCTTTTTTTTTTCTAGATTTTGGACCTTTAAAATTGGGTGCGTCTTATATGCCGGTGCGTCCTATAGGGCGAAAAATACGGTAAATACTCCTTTAGCTTTGACTGGAGACAGTTCTTTGGTTATACAACTCTTAAGTGTCACGCAATAATGTGGTTCACTCCAACCGACCCAGAGCTTACTAGACTTAGCAACTTAAATAGAATTAAACTTTTCTGACAGAGCCAGCTCTAACACTAAACATTGGGGACTCCAAAGATGCATCAAACGGACTTAAGAATTAAACCTAAAAGATAGATCTCATTATATGTCAACCCAAGAGAGTGTTCTTCACTATAGGAATGTATCCATTTATTTCAATACTAATTTTGGCAAATTTCAGTATAAATGGACAATCGTGTACATACCATTAACTTGGGGAAGCAGAATATGTGAGATGTAATAGTTCAGAACCAAGTTTAGAAGCTCCACCTGGAAGATATAGAGATAGAACCATAGAGATATAACACTTGGTTGAAACGGATAATGTAAAAATGATTTACAGTTCTTATAATACAGTCCCATCAGACAGAATAATAAGCCTGATTCTTATTGAATAAGTCATAAAGGGACTTGTGGAATAGTAAATAAATGCTGAGATTTAACTGAATCCTTGAATACTGACCAAAAGGTTCGGACCCACTGTGCACCCTAAACCTGTGTTACTTTTGACCACTACAGGGTAGTCTCCTGTTTTCATCCATAAAGATTTGGTCTTTGTTGTAGAAGACGACCAGGTCGCTATGTGGTGAGCTTGTAGGGGTAATAGTGAACAGGGGTGTTGCAGAGTGGTAGTGTAGGGTATAGGTTTAACCCTTAATTGTCGTGACGCCAGGGTGCGGGCTTCCTCAATGTAATTAGTCCTACCGCCACCCGTCCCACAAACGATAGGGAGGAATAAAGGATTGTGCACCACCTACAGGCGTGACAATGGGAGGGAGCATGGCCCGAGTGCAAGTAGAGAAGATTACCATGGCCTTGTGGTTAGAGAAAACTGGTCAGGTAAGTGACAATAATAATAATGGCCATCAATCAATAATAGCAGAAGGAATTTGCACAAATAATTTTTTGGGTTACATAAATAAATAAATATATATATATATATATATATATATATATATATACACAGACATATACTCACAGGGAAGGGCCCCACATCTGAGTGTTTGAGATCAATCTTTATGCTGGAGAAGAAAAAATATACAAGAAACAATTTTGTACGAAGGTCTTCAATTACACTCAATATGCAGTAGAAGCGTTAATATTTTCACAATCCTTGTTGCTAAAAGAGTCCTCCCAAAAATTAGCTGACTATAGGATGCCCCTGAGATCAGATTATGTGTGAGCATGTGTATGATTCCCCTGTAGCACCCCCACAGGAAAAAGGAAACATTACATAGAGTTCATTGAAATTAGTCGGCTGCCCATGTAATTCATAGACATGCTTGGTCCTCCAGGACCGCCAAAAGTCCAGGATTGGAATTTTTTCTGTTTTATTCCAACGGAGTAACTGAAAAACCCAGAATGTTGGTGGGTGTGGAGGACTGGGTTTGGGAATATGTATTGTATGCATTAAAACCAGAGTATTGATTAGTTCAATCATCTTGCAGAGGGTCCACAAGTTTAGACTCCTGAATTCTAGTATCTGCTGGAAGGGAGTGTTTGGACTTTCATATATGATATGTTTAGAAGGGAAATTGTCATCAGATTCACCCACACTAACCTGTTCTCAGGGGCGTAGCTATAGAGGTAGCAGTCGCACAGGGGCCCCAAAGCACAACTGCCCTATAAAAGACCAGTATTATATTTGGCATATGGGGCCCTATTGCATATTTTGCATTGGGGCCCAAAAGCTACAAGCTACGCCTCTGCCTGTTCGTACAGGTGAAAAGTGCAGATGACACTGATAATAACCATACTTACCTACCCCTGATCCATGGTCCTGTTCGTCCGTTATCCTCCTCATTCATGTAGAGGGCTTGGTGCATGGGCCGAGCTTGAGGAACACCATGACGTCACCGCTGCTGCCTCCCCAATTCTGCTGCCCAACAAGGAAAATAACGGGCCAATGGGACCGCGGAATGGGGGTAGGTAAGTATGGTATCATCATTGTCACCTGCACTATACACCTGTACCATCAGTTTAGTGCAGGTGACATTGATGACAGTTTCCGTTTATTGGGGATACTGATTAAGAAAACCCATTTTATAGTCTAGAACAATACTTCCCAAATGCGGTCCTCAACTTCCCTTAAAGGGGTAGTCTGTTGCTCAGCGTTTGGAACAAACTCTTCCGAACACTGGAGCCGGCACCGGGACCTCGTGACGTCATAACCCCGCCCCCTCATGATGTCACACCCCGCCCCCTCAATTCAAGTCTATGGGAGGGGGCGTGACAGCCACTACTTTAGCAGGTCATGTTCTCAGGATTTCTGCTAGGGAAACATTGTTCTAGAAGGTTAACAGTGGCAGCAAAGAGTTTCTCTCGCTCTGGAAGACTTACTGTTCTGCAGCTCATAGATTTCATTGTGCAATGCTTAAAGGAAAAGTATCATAAACAAAATCTATCCTGCAGATAGAGGATACGTTTTAAACCACAGGGGGTCCGACTGCTGGGACCCCCTGCGTTCTCCTGTACTGGGTCCCGGCTCCCTCTACATGTCCCTTTACTTGAGAGATTAGGAACCTCATACAGGAGATTGCAGGGGGTCCCGGCAGTCAGACCACCCCCCGTGCTCTGAAACTTATCCACTATCCTGCGGGGATAGGGGGTAAATTTTTGTTTGTGATATATCTCTTTTAACCCCTTTATATTTATGGCGCTGTCGTGCGGCAGATCTATGAAGTGAGCTATCAGCAGCCAGGACCCATGGCTAATGCCGAACATCGGCGGACTGGCCGATGCCCGGCATTAACTTTTTAGACGCTGCGATCAAAGTTGATTGTGGTGTCTAAAATTCCGAAATTAGACTGATCGGGATCATCTCTGGAAAATCGCAATATCCCAATCAGCTGGGCCCTTACCTGCCTCTTCGCCGTCCGATCTGTGCCTCGGTGCTCCAACCAGGCTCACAGGCTGGAGTAATCGAGCACAGATAATACTGATCAATGCTATGCTATGGCATAGCACTGAACAGTATATGCAATCTAATGATTGCATGTAATAGTCCCCTATAAGGGCTAAAAGTAAGTGTAAAAAAAAGTTTAAAAAAAAAGTTAACAAATGTGATTTAACCCCTTTCCTAATAAAAGTTTGAATCCCCCCCCCCTTTTCCCATAAAAAAAAATGTCAACAGAAATATACATAAACATATGTGGTATCGCCGCGTGCATAAATGTCCGAACTATAAAAATATATAATTAATTAAACCGCAAAGTCATTGGCGTACTCGTAAAAAAAAATTCCAATGTCCAAAATTGCGTATTTTTGGTCACTTTGTATACCATAAAAAAATGTATAAAAAGCGATCAAAAGGTCCCATGAAAACAAAAATGGTAACAATAAAAACTTCCGGCACATAAAATGAGCCCTCATACATCCCCGTATATGGAACAATAAAAAATATAGGGGTCAGAAGATGACAATTTTAACCTGTTAAGGACCCAGGGCATACCTGTACGCCCTGAGTCCGCTCCCGATCTATAACGTGGGGCCACGGCCGGGACCCGTGGCTAATAGCGCGTGGCATTGATCTTTCTGCCGCGCGCTATTAACCCTTTAAAATGAAAGTGAAACCATGCTGGTTAGCTCAGTGGGCTGTGATAGCCGCTGTGAAATCGCTGCATCCCGAACAGCTTACAGGACAGCTGGAGGGCCCCTACCTGCCTCCTCGCTGTCCGATCGCCGAATGACTGCTCAGTGCCTGAGATCCAGGCTTGAGCAGTCAAGCGGCAGAATCATCGATCAGTGGTTTCCTATGAGAAACCAGTGATCAATGTAATAGATCAGTGTGTGCAGTGTTATAGGTCCCTATGGGATAACAATGATCAGTGTGTACAGTGTTATAGGTCCCTATGGGATAACAATGATCAGTGTGTGCAGTGTTATAGGTCCCTATGGGAGCTATAACACTGCAAAAAAAAAGTGAATAAAGATCATTTAGCCCCTCCCCTATTAAAAGTGTGAATCACCCCCCTTTTCCCATAAAAAAAAAAGTGTAAATAAAAATAAACATATGTGGTATCGCCGTGTGCGGAAATGTCCGAATGATAAAAATATATTGTTAATTAAACCGCACGATCAATGGCGTGCGCGCATAAAAATTCCAAAGTCCAAAATAGTGCATTTTTGGTCACTTTTTATATCATGAAAAAAATGAATAAAAATAAGACCTATCAATGCAAAAATGGTACCGTTAAAAACTTCAGATCACGGCAAAAAATGAGCCCTCATACCGCCCCATACACGGAAAAAAAAAAAAGTTATAGGGATCAGAAGATGATAATTTTAAACGTATAAATTTTCCTGCATGAAGTTATGATTTTTTTCCAGAAGTCCGACAAAATCAAACCTATATAAGTAGGGGATCATTTTAACCGTATGGACCTACAGAATAAAGATAAGGTGTCATTTTTACCGAAAAATATACTGTGCAGAAATGGAAGCCCCCAAAATTTACAAAATGGTGTTTTTTTCAATTTTGTCTCACATTTATTTTTTTGTTCTGTTTCGCCGTAGATTTTTGGGTAAAATGACTGACGTCATTACAAAGTAGAATTGGTGTCGCAAAAAATAAGCCATCATATGGATTTTTGGGTGAAAGATTGAAAGAGTTATGATTTTTTAAAGGTAAGGAGGAAAAAACAAAAATGCAAAAACGGAAAAAACCCCGGTCCTTAAGGGGTTAAACATACTAATTTTGGTGCATGTAGTTATAATTTTTAATTAAATAATTTTTAATTTTTTTTATAAAATAATTAAATTATAAGTTAAATAAAATAAAATCTAAGTTGGGTATCCTTGTAACTGTATGGACTTACTGAATAAAGATAAGGTGTAATTTTTATTGAAAACTGAACACTTTCTATTAGGTTCCATGTGATCACAGGTAGCCCTAGCAGTGGAAATTGTTGTTTTACAACATCTGGAGGTCCAACATGTGGAGACCACTATTATAGCTAATACTAACTAACTAACTAAATACTGTAAATAATTCCTTAACTAAGTTTTATTCTTGAATGATACAAATAATTTCAATTTTTTAAATCTTTTTATTATTTACCTGTTAAGCACCAGGAACCCCACAATCCTGTTTGAATTCACTCTCACGTTTGCCACAGCATGAGTTGACTGTAAAAAAACAAACAAAAAGGTCTTGAAGTTAAACAGGTACTCGGGTGGAAAACAATTTGTTTTTAAATCAACTGGTGCCAGAAAGTTAAAAGATTTGTAAATTATTTCTATATAAAAATCTTAATCCTTCCAGTACTTATCAGCTGCTGTATGCTCCATAGGAAGTTGAGTATTTTTTCTGTCTGACCAAAGTGCTCTCTGCTGACACCTCTGTCCTTTTCAAGAACTGTCCAGAGCAGAAACAAATCCCCATAGGAAACCTCTCCAGCTCTGGACAGTTCCTAACATGGACAGAGGTGTCAGCAGAGAGCACTGTGGTCAGACTGGAAAGGATACACAACTTCCTCTGGAACATACTGCAGATGATAAGTACTGGAAGGATTAATATTTTTAAATAAAAGTAATTTACAGATCGGTTTAACTGTCTGGCACCAGTTAATAAAAAATAAAAAAAATCCAACAGATTATCTCTATAAAGATTGCGATATGACCACACACACATTACAATAGTATACACACCAATGAGGAGAGATGACTGATGAATATTTTTTATATTAAAAGAGCCTCACAAGAGTTGTTTTGGGAGGTTACGGTAGATAGAAGGAGCCATCAAATTCACTTCAGATTGTACTTTAAATTCCTTTGGCCCATTGAGTGTAAGGTAGTAAAGTGGCGATGCAAAGCATTGCCACTTATCTCTGTGGGACATATAGTAAACAGTGTAAAACTCGGCACAAATCCAAGCCAGATGGCTGTGAAATGCATGGTGTATAGTGTTTAAAGAGAATCTGTCATATTGAACATGCAATCCTATTGGTAACATGAGAACCCTGGCTCCTGCTGGGGTATGCACTTGGAGGACAGTGTGACATAGTTTTTGACAGCCGGCCTATAGCAATCTACCCACACACAGGGGCAATATGGTAAACATGACAGATCCAGTTTAACATCTTCTTCACACTGTTATTTCTTCAGTTCAGGAAATAATTTACCAAGGTTATTCGGAAAAGAGGAGCCAGAGCTGACTTTGGTAATACTGCATAAGCCTGGATGTCCAAAACTGGTGAAAGGGTCAAATTTCCCGGTTTCACGGCCAGAGACGGAGCAGAAGGCGATAAAATCTTGAGCTTTATCGGCCTAGCTGGATACCTCTTTGATATCTGAGGATGATAATAATAAAGAGTGACCATAGTCTAGGATAAATATCCCAACCTCACTGACCAAATGTGAACAATTATTATCAGATATCTGCATCATGTGACTTCTGCTACATTTAAAGGGGTACTCCACTGCTAGACATGTTATCCCCTATCCAAAGGACCCCCTATCTCTGCTGCGGTGCACGGAGTGAACTCTGCTCCGTGACGGATGACTGGCAAACACAGCCCCCATGCCACCTCCATTCATGTCTATGGGAGGAGGCGTGACGGCTATAGCCGTCACGCCCCCTCCCACAGACATGAATGGAGGGGGCGTGGCGTGATATTACGATCACCTAAGCCCCAGGCTTCCGTGACTGCAAAGCTGATTTACGTTCCCAATGGTCAGACCCCCCGCGATCAGACATGTTATCCCATATTCTTTGGATAGGGGATAACATGTATAGGGGTGGAGTACCCCTTTAAGACTTTGTATATGTTCTAGGCAAGTTCTACTACTCCGTCATACCAGCCTGAGAATCAGCACCAAACTTTGCCACAAAATACATATGAAACATAACATAGGGCACGGTGCTCGTCAAAAAAATTGTAGCATGGATAGTATAGAGTGAAAGATCCCTGGTGATGACCATCTATGTCTAACAGATCCCATAGAAAGCTTCTGTTCAGATGGGACAAGCCTTTAAAGGGGTACTCCACTGGAAAACATTTTCTTTTAAATCCACTGGTGCCAGAAAGTTTACCCCTTAAGGACCAAATGTTTTTCTGTTTTTTTTTTATTAGCATTTCAATTTTGCACCTAAAAATCCATATGAGGGCTTTTTTTTTTTGCGCCAATAGTTTTCCTTTGTATTGAAATTAGTCATTTAACCAAAAATCTACGGCAAAATGAAAAAAAAATCATTGTGAGTCAAATTGGAGACAAAACGCTATTTTGTAATTTTGGGGGCTTCCGTATCTACGCAGTAAATTTTTCGGTAAAAATGACACCTTATCTTTATTCTGTAGGTCCATACAGTTAAAATGATCCCCTACTTATATAGGTTTGATTTTGTCGTGCTTCTGGAAAAAAATCATAACTACATGCAGGAAAATTTATATGTTAAAAATTGTCATCTTCTGACCCCTATAACTTTTTCATTTTTGCGCGTACGGGGCGGTATGAGGCTCATATTTTGTGCCGTGATCTAAAGTTTTTATTGGTACCATTTTTGTTTTGATCTGACTTTTTGAAAGCTTTTTATTAATTTTTTTATGGTATAAAAGTGACCAAAAATACACTATTTTGGATTTGGAATTTTTTTTGCGCGTACGCCATTGACTCTGCGGTTTAATTATATATTTTTATAGTTCGGACATTTACACACGCGGTGATACCACATATGTTTATTTTTATTTATTTTTTACACTGTTTTCTTTTTTTTTTTAATGGGAAAAGGGGGGGTGATTCAAACTTTTATTAGGGAATGTGTTAAATCACATTTATTAACTCTTTTTTTACACTTTTTTTTGCAATGTTGTAGCTCCCATAGGGGACTATAACATGCAATACATTGATTGCAGACACTGATCACTGCTTTGCAACAGCATAGCATTGATCAGTGTTATCTGCACTTGATTGCTCAAGCCTGGATCTCAGGCTTGGAGCAATCAAACGCCGATCGGACAGCGTGGAGCCAGGTAGGGAGCCTCCAGGTGTTCGAGACGCCGCGATTTCAACAAGGTGGTCCCGAACAGCTCCGCTGAGCTAGCCGGAATGGATTACTCCCATTTTAGACACTGCAATCAACTTTGATTGCAGCATCTAAAGGGTTAATACCGGACATCAGCACGATCGCGGGTCCCGGTTGCTCAGCTTCTGAGTACGCTTCACAGATCGGGAGCCGGCCATGGACGTAAATATACGTCCGTGTTCGTTAAAGGGGTACTCCACTGATAAACATTTTCTTTTAAATCAACTGGTGTGAGAAAGTTCAACATATTTGTAAATAACTTCTATAAAAAAATCTTAATCCTTCTAGTACTTATCAGCTGCTGATTGCTCACGAGGAAGTTCTTTTCTTTTTTGAATTTCCTTTCTGTCTGACCACAGTGCTCTCTGCTGACACCTCTGTCCATTTCAGGAACTGTCCAGAGCAGGAGAGGTTTGCTATGGGGATGTTCTCCTACTCTGGACAGTTCCTAAAATATACAGAGGTGTCAGCAGAGAGCACTGTGGTCAGACAGAAAGGAAATTCAAAAAGAAAAGAACTTCCTCTGTGTACAACAGCTGATAAGTACTGTAAGGATTAAGTTTTTTTTAATGGAAGTAATTTACAAATCTGTTTAACTTTCTGATACTAGTTGATTTAAAAGAAAATGTTTTCCAGTGGAGTACCCCTTTAAGGGGCAAAACATATTTATAAATTACTTCTTTTAAAAGATCTAATCCTTCCAGTACTTATTAGCTGCTGTATGCTCCACAGGATGTTCTTTTATTTTTTAATTTCCTTTCTGCCTGACCACAGTGCTCTCTGCTGAAACATCTGTCCATGTCAGGAAATGTCCAGAGTAGGAGAGGTTTACTATGGGGATTTGCTCCTACTCTGGACAATTCCTGACATGGACAGAGGTGTCAGCAGAGAGCACTGTGGTCAGGCAGAAAGGAAATAAAAAAAAAAAAAGAACTTACTGTGTATTATACAGCAGCTGATAAGTACTGGAAGGATTAAGATTTTTAAATAGAAGTAATTTACAAATCTGTTTAACTTTCTGGCACCAGTTGATTTAAAAAAAATGTTTTTCTGGGGAGTACCTCTTTAAGGCTTGAATGAAAGCAAAAAGTGTTAACCAATTTCAGAGCCAAAGTCGTAGAGTAAGTTAGAGTAAGTCTAAGAGACAACTGAGAACTGTAATAGCCAAAATGCAGAGTGTAGGCTCAACCAGAGAAAAAACAGACTTGATAGGCCAGGGCCAGTTGCCACGAGAACCACAAGTTTTGACACAGACTAGAAAGGTTTACCCCATTGGGCAAAACTAGGTTGAGCTTAGCGTTTGGAACAAACTGTTCCGAGAGCTGGAGCCGGCGCCGGGAGCTTGTGAAGACATAGCCCCACCCCCTCATGATGTCCCGCCCCACCCCCTCAATGCAAGTCTATGGGAGGGGGCGTGCCCTTTGGGCAAAACTAGGTTGAGCCATTACACATATACCCTATACTGGGTGTGTGTGTGTGGGGGGGGGCTTCTAACTAGTAGGTATTGCATTAAAGGGTTACTCCGCTGCTCAGCATTCGGAAAAAAAATGTTCTGAACGCTTAGAGCCAGTTCTGGGACTCGTGACGTCATGGTTCCGCTCCTCGTGACATCACGCCCCGACACCTCAATGCAAGTCTATGGGAGGGGGCGGGGCAGCAAACCGCCTCCCCTTTCATAGACTGACACTGCGGGGGCGGATTGTGACGTCAGGAGGGGGCGGGGAAGTGACATCACGAGCCCTGGTGCCGACTCTGCGCATTCAGAACATTTTGTTTTGAACGCTGAGGAGTGGAGAAACCCTTTAAGCAAAGAATTTCTGTAAGGTCAATGTCATCTGCTATTACCTCTGGCATTCATTTTATTAGTTAAAGGGGTATTCCGCTGCTCAGCGTTTGGAACAAACTGTTCCGAGAGCTGGAGCCGGGAGCTTGTGAAGACATAGCCCCACCCCCTCATGATGTCCCGCCCCACCCCCTCAATGCAAGTCTATGGGAGGGGGCATGACAGCTGTCACGCCCCCTCCCATAGACTTGCATTGAGGGGGCGGGGCGTGACATCATGAGGGGGTAGGGCTATGATGTTACGAGCTCCCGGCGCCGGCTCCAGCGTTAGGAACAGTTTGCTCCAAACGTTGAGCAGCGGAATACCCCTTTAATAAACATATATTGCAAATGGAAGCCGTGGTGCTAAGGTAAATAGATTCTATCAATAATTCATTGACCTATTTGGTTATTATTATTCATCACCTATTGATTTTGTACTTTACTTTTCCCATGAATCCCGAATAAACTCCCGAGTAATCCGGCAAATGAATAGTTGAGAGCTTCTGTCGTAGAACAGTCATCCCTTGTTCACGGGCTGTAAGAAAACATGAAAAGACATATTTATTTATGGTAATAGTGTGTACACCAGTCCTTATTTGTAAAGTTGAGTTCAGAATAAAGGGGAGCAGTAACCTCATAACCGGATTACAGCTTTCAATTTTCCATTGAAAAGGCATCTTCATTATTATTAGAGATTTAACTACATAAGGTAGATCGGACCTATCAGAAGGAGCATTCACTGCTAAACCCCTGGATTACTGAAGTGCATGCAGTGACTGGTGTCTGGTAGCGTCCCCTACAGTATAGGGAGGTAATACATGTTCTGTACTACTCTTTACCTGTATTACTGAAGTGTATGCACTGACTGGTGTCTGGTAGCGCCCCTTACAATACAGGAAGGTATTACATGTTCTGGACTCTTTACCTGTATTACTAAAGTGTATGCACTGACTGGTGTCTGGTAGCGCCCCCTACAGTACAGGGAGGTATTACATGTTCTGTACTCTTTACCTGTATTACTGAAGTGTATGCACTGACTGGTGTCTGGTAGCGCCCCTTACAATACAGGAAGGTATTACATGTTCTGGACTCTTTACCTGTATTACTAAAGTGTATGCACTGACTGGTGTCTGGTAGCGCCCCCTACAGTACAGGGAGGTATTACATGTTCTGGACTACTCTTTACTTGTATTACTGAAGTGTATGCACTGACTGGTGTCTGGTAGCGCCCCTCAACAGTACAGGGAGGTATTACATGTTCTGTACTACTCTTTACCTGTATTACTGAAGTGTATGCACTGACTGGTGTCTGGTAGCGCACCCTACAGTACAGGGAGGTATTACATGTTCTGTACTACTCTTTACCTGTATTACTGAAGTGTATGCACTGACTGGTGTCTGGTAGCACCCCCTACAGTACAGGGAGGTATTACATGTTCTGTACTACTCTTTACCTGTATTACTGAAGTGCATGCACTGACTGGTGTCTGGTAGCGCCCCCTACAGTACAGGGAGGTATTACATGTTCTGTACTACTCTTTACCTGTATTACTGAAGTGCATGCACTGACGGGTGTCTAGTAGCTCCCCCTACAGTACAGGGAGGTATTACATGTTCTGTACTACTCTTTACCTGTATTACTGAAGTGCATGCACTGACTGGTGTCTGGTAGTGCCCCCTACAGTACAGGGAGGTATTACATGTTCTGTACTCTTTACTTGTATTACTGAATTGTATGCACTGACTGGAGTCTGGTAGTGCCCCTTACAGTACTGGGAGGTATTACATTATTCTAGACTCTTTACCTGTATTACTGAAGTGTATGCCCTGACTGGTGTCTGGTAGCGCCCCCTACAGTACAGGGAGGTATTATATGTTCTGTACTCTTTACCTGTATTACTGAAGTACATGCACTGACTGGTGTCTGGTAGCGCCCCCTACAGTACAGGGAGGTATTATATGTTCTGTACTCTTTACCTGTATTACTGAAGTACATGCACTGACTGGTGTCTGGTAGCGCCCCCTACAGTACAGGGAGGTATTGCATGTTCTGTACTATTCTTTACCTGTATTACTGAAGTGTATGCACTGACTGGTGTCTGGTAGCGCCCCCTACAGTACAGGGAGGTATTACATGTTCTGTACTACTCTTTACCTGTATTACTGAAGTGCATGCACTGACTGGTGTCTGGTAGCGCCCCCTACAGTACAGAGAGGTATTATATGTTCTGTACTCTTTACCTGTATTACTGAAGTGTAAGCACTGACTGATGTCTGGTAGCGCCCCCTACAGTACAGGGAGGTATTACATGTTCTGTACTCTTTACCTGTATTACTGAAGTGTATGCACTGACTAGTGTCTGGTAGCGCCCCTACAGTACAGGGAGGTATTACATGTTCTGTACTCTTTACCTGTATTACTGAAGTGTATGCACTGACTGGTGTCTGGTAGCGCCCCCTACAGTACAGGGAGGTATTACATGTTCTGTACTCTTTACCTGTATTACTGAAGTGTATGCACTGACTAGTGTCTGGTAGCGCCCCCTACAGTATAGGGAGGTATGACATGTTCTGTACTACTTTTTACCTGTGCCAGGGTTAGCGGCTCCTTTGGACACCAGGTGGGGCGGCTCCATGTTACTTTAGCACCCCCTGACAGGTTTCACTCCTCAGAGCTTCATCAGAGGTCTGGGCTAATGGATATATAAATGCATATTCAACTAATACACAGATAAAGTACATAGAATCTTACCATATTCGAGCCCTTTCTGGGTGATGCGTACGACGAATCCAGGATTTCCAGCGTATGTTGCTCCCATCAGAACCACACAGAGCGCCATGGTCAGTGTATACCCCGGTGCCATCTTTCCTGCATGTGATATAAGCATCAATATAGAAGGAGATGGAAAGAAGAAAACTATGTACCGAATATGAAGTGAAGCTTAAATACTAAAGTGGGAATGAGGAAGCCGAGGTTTAGATTTATTTCGGGGACGTCCCTGGGATATTTATGTGATATTATACCCAACAACAACAGCAACATGGCAAGAATAAAGTCTCATTAATGAACAATGGATGTTTTATATGCATTATCTTAAGGTAACTATGGACAGGGCCAATGTATGATCCAGCATAACCTCATAGCTGGAGAAATCTTGTTTAAAGTTGGTACATGTTTCTTATATGTCAAATACAAATATAAGATCCTTAATAACTGACCCTATACTGTATACCACAATAGTACAATATCTTTATCATGGAATCAATACATACAACAAGGGGTAAGGGGTACTCTGCCACTAGACTTGTTATTCCCTATCCAAAGGATAGGGGATAAGATGTCTGATCGGACCCCCGTGATCTCCCTGCTGCACCCGGCGTTAGTTTAGAGTGTCGGGTAAAGTGTTGGAGGCTTGAGGTGGCATGGACAAACCCCTTGGGATGTTATGCCCATGCCCCCTTAATGCAAGTCTATTGGAGAGGGCGTGACTGACGTCACGCCCTCTCCCATAGACTTGCATTGAGGGGGCATGGCTGTGACATCACAAGAGGTGTGACCGTGTTGTGACGAGAGGTCATCTGTCCTGGAGTGAAGTTTGCTCCATGCTGGGGTGCCGCATCCAAGATTGCAGGGGTCCCCCCCCGTGATCAGACATCTTATTCCCTATCCTTTGGATAGGGGATTAGATGTCTAGGGGCGTAGTACCCCTTTAAAAACCAAACCCCATAGAAAGGTCGGGAGCATCCACCTGAGTCCGACAGCACATACAATTGTGGTATCGGGTGAGGGTAATGTGTGAATTAACTATTTCGTGATGCCAGGGCCTTTGGCTATCGGGTCATGCTGGGAGTTGTAGAGTTTTTGCAACAGCTGGAGGCACCCTAGTTGTGAATCACTGGGTTAGCACAAGTGTAAAACACGTATCCAACATATTTTATATGTTTAAAAAAAATCCACATTACATAAAAATTAATGTATTAACAATAAGTATATATTAAAATCACATATTTTACTATAAATATCTACATAAAAAAATATAATAAAAATAACCACCATGACACGTTATACATAAATCACCCGTCAATGAAACACATCGATCAAACACATCAATCATTCATTCATTCAACATTACATTATGTATAAATAAATCACATAACATTAAACATTGTCTTACCTGTCTTCCATTGTTCCTAACTCTGCGGCTCCCTTGTTTCCTGCACCCGCTCCCGATAACGCCCCCCTGCTTATAAATAAAAAATAATTTTTTTAACAGTTCGTTTCCCTACAGCATTTTTTTTTTTTGTGGTACCCCGGCAAAAGGGCAAAAACGGAAAAAGAACAAAACAAAGTAACTTAAACAAGGTTTCTTTTTTTTTTTTTTTTTTAAAGGGGTACTCCGATGGAAAACTTTTTTTTTTTTTTTTAATCAACTGGTGCCAGAAAGTTAAACAGATTTGTAAATTACTTCTATTAAAAAATCTTAACCCTTCCAGTACTTATTAGCTCCTAAATACTACAGAGGAAATTCTTTTCTTTTTGGAACACAGAGCTCTCTGCTGACATCACAAGCACAGTGCTCTCTGCTGACATCTCTGTCCATTTTAGGAACTGTCCAGAGCAGCATATGTTTGCTATGGGGAATTTCTCCTACTCTGGACAGTTCTTAAAATGGACAGAGGTGTCAGCAGAGAGCACTGTGCTCGTGATGTCAGCTGAGAGCTCTGTGTTCCAAAAAGAAAATAATTTCCCCTGTGGTATTCAGCAGCTAATAAGTACTGGAAGGATTACGATTTTTTAGTAGAAGTAATTTACAAATCTGTTAAACTTTCTGGCACCAGTTGATTAAAAAAAAATTTTTTCCACCGGAGTACCCCTTTAACAAAAGTTAAACAAATAATGTATATGATACTCTGAATACGGAATCTATCTGAAAAATCTAATCCGAAAAAGAATGCTGAACCGAAAAAAGTACCCAAACACAAAAAATATAAAGAAACAAAACAAAACTTTTTCTCGTGCACATGTCTATAAATCACCATATGACTGGAAGGGATTTTCATCCTCTGGTAATAAACAAGGTTTTTATTTAATTATTGCTGGCAGGTAATAGATATTATACTGAACAGTGTCTTGTCTGTTCATATAGAGACACTGAACAAGGGGATTACAAAGTTTTGCAATGCCTGACAGACACAGTTAGACGATTAGAGCAGTGTTTTCCAACCAGAGTGCCTCCAGCTGTTGCAAAACTACAACTCCCAGCATGCCTGGACAGTCTTTGGCTTTCCAGTACTGCTATAATATCCAGCTGCTTTATGCCCCAGAGGAATTTGTGTAGTTCTTTTCATTCTGACCACAGTGCTCTCTGCTGCCACCTCTGTTCATACCAGTTACTGTCCAAATCCCCATGGCAAACCTCTCCTGCTCCAGACAGTTATTGACACGGACAGAGGTATTAGCAGAGAGCACTGTGGTCAGACTGGAAATAACTACACAACTTCCTCTGGAGCATACAGCAGCTGATAAGTGCTGGAAGGATTTAGATTTTTGTAATAGAAGTAATTTACAAATCTGTTTAACTTTCTGGCACCAGTTGATTTAAAAAACAAAATGTGTTTCAGTAAAGTACCCCTTTAAGGGGTTAGAAAGGGGGCGTATTTTGTGTGCACTAAAAAGAGTGCCAAAATTGTGGAGTGAATGCACAGGCCTCAATGATGGGGATTATTATTGTGAAATCACACTTTTATCTGGGGTTATGAGACACAATTCTGGTGCATTGCCTGTGCTCCAAACTGTGGCAGAAAATCAGACTGAAACCCACAGACCCTACAGTTTGGATTCAAATGTATATATATATATATATATATATATATATATAAATATTTTTTTTTTTTTTTGGGACCAGTCATACTTTTTGTCAACATCAAATTGTGAATTCTTTTTTAAGGGGGTAGGAGATTTTAAAACTTTAAGATTGCCCTCAGAAATGCCAGTGTAGTAGCTTCCCAAATAAGTATCTGGTCACCTACAAACAAGCAAGATTTCTTCTTTAAGAGTCTCCTCTGTCCTCCACTCGTTACCTATATTAATGGCTCCTGTTTGAACTTGTTATCAGTATAAAAGACACCTGTCCTCAACCTCAAACAGTTACACTCCAAACTCCACTATGGCCAAGACCAAAGAGCTGTCGAAGGACACCAGAAACAAAATGGTAGACCTGCACCAGGCTGGGAAAACTGAATCTGCAATAGGCAAGCAGCTTGGTGTGAAGAAATCAACTGTGGAAGCAATTATTAGAAAATGGAAGACATACAAGACCACTGATAATCTCCCACGATCTGGAGCTCCATGCAAGATCTCACCCCGTGGTGTCAAAATGATCACAAGAACGGTGAGCAAAAATCCCAGAACCACATGGGGGAACCTAGTGAATGACCTGCAGAGAGCTGGGACCAAAGTAACAAAGGCTACCATCAGTAGCACACTAAGCCACCAGGGACTCAAATCAAGCAGTGCCAGACGTGTTCCCCTGCTTAAGCCAGTACATGTCCGGAGCAGTCTTAAGTTTGCTAGAGAGCATTTGGATGATCCAGAAGAGGATTGGGAGAATGTCAGATGAAACCAAAGTAGAAGTTTTGGGTAAAAACTCAACTCGTCGTGTTTGGAGGACAAAGAATGCTGAGTTGCTTCCAAAGAACACCATACTTACTGTGAATTATGGGGGTGGAAACATCATGCTTTGGTACAGTTTTTCTGCTAAGGGACCAGGACTACTGATCCGTGTAAAGGAAAGAATGAATGGGGCCATGTATCGTGAAATTTTGAGTGAAAACCTCCTTCCATCACCAAGGGCATTGAAGATGAAACGTGGCTAGGTCTTTCAGCATGACAATGATCCCAAACACACCGCCCAGGAAATGAAGTAGCGGCTTCGTAAGAAGCATTTCAAGGTCCTGGAGTGGCCTAGCCAGTGTCCAGATCTCAACCCCATAGAAAACCTTTGTAGGGAGTTGAAAGTCCATGTTGCCCAGCGACAGCCCCAAAACATCACTGCTCTAGAGGAGATCTGCATGGAGGAATGGGCCAAAATACCAGCAACAGTGTGTGAAAACCTTGTGAAGACTTACAGAAAACGTTTGACCTCTGTCATTGCCAACAAAGGGGATATAACAAAGTATTGAGAGGAACTTTTCTTATCGACCAAATACTTATTTTCTACCGTAATTTGCAAATAAATTCTTTAAAAAGTCAGAGAATGGATTTTATGGATTTTTTTTCTCATTCTGTCTCTCATAGTTGAGGTTATAACCTATGGTGACAATTACAGGCCCCTCTCATCTTTTTTAAGTGGGAGAACCTGCACAATTGGTGGCTGACTAAATACTTTTTTGTCCCACTGTAAGTACTCTGAAGGACTTTTTTTTGGTACCAGTTGATTTTAAAACATTTCCTTCCAGAGTACCCCTTTAATATACATCTATTACAAATGGAAGCTTTGGTGGAAGCCATGTTGCTAAGGTAAATAGATTCTATCAATTATTCATTGACCTATTTGGTTATTATTATAAATGACTGCACAGTTACTGAAGTGGATTCATGCTCATCACCTATTAAAGTTGTAGTCCACATCTACCAGCAGGAACTCATAAGATCCCAAGTAATCCGGCAAATGAATAGTTGAGAGCTTCTGTTGAAGAACAGTAATCCCTTGTTCACGAGCTGTAAGGGAACACAACAAGTCTTACATATATTTATGGTAATATTGTATACACCAGTATACCTGATTTTGGACTTCTGCCAGACCAGCAGGAGTCCAAAGTCTGTACAAGAGATGGGGGGGAAATGTGCTCTGGACAAGTAGGGAGACACCTAGTGGCAGCTTTATTAACCCCTTAAGGACGCAGGGTTTTTCCGTTTTTGCATTTTCATTTTTTCCTCATAACCTTCTAAAAATCATAACGCTTTTACTTTTGCACCTAAAATTCCATATGATGGTTTATTTTTTACGCCACCAATTCTACTTTGCAGTGACATTAGTAATTTTATCAAAATATCTACAGCGAAGCAGAAAAAAAATTCATTGTGTGACAAAATTGAAGAAAAAATGCCATTTTGTAAATTTTGGGGGCTTCCGTTTATACGTAGTACATTTTTGGGTAAAAATGACACCTTATCTTTATTCTGTAGGTCGATACGATTAAAATGATCCCCTACTTATATAGGTTTGATTTTGTTCTACTTCTAAAAAAATCATAACTACATGCAGGAAAATGTATTCATTTAAAATTGTCATCTTCTGACCCCTATAACTTTTTTATTTTTCTGCATATGGGGTGGTATGTGGGCTAATTTTTTGCGCCGTGACCTGAAGTTATTAGCGGTACCATTTTTGTATTGATTGAACTTCTTGATGGCTTTTTATTAATTTTTTCATGATATAAAAAGTGACCAAGAATAAGCTATTTAGGACTTTGGAATTTTTTTGCACGTACGCCATTGACCATGCAGTTTAATGAACTATATATTTTTATATTTTGGACATTTAGGCACGCGGCGATACCACATATGTTTATTTTTATTTACACTGTTTTTTTTTTTTTTTATGGAAAAAGGAGGGTGATTCTTAATTTTTTTAGGGAAAGGGTTAAATGATGTTTCTTAACTTTTTTTTACACTTTTTTTCCCCCCTAGTGGCTATTTCACTGCACATACCGATCTCATACACAGATCATTGCCGTGCATTAACACGGCAAAGATCAGTGTTATCAGCATTCGATCACTCAAGCCTAGATTTCAGGCTTGGAGCAATCAATCGCCGATCGGACGCGACGGAGGAAGGTAAGGTGACCTCTGCTCATGTTCTAGCTGATCAGGACATCGCAATTTCACCGCGATGGTCCTGATCAGCCCAACTGAGCTGCCGGGAAGCGTTTACTTTCATTTTAGATTCAGCGATCAACTTTGAACGCAGCATCTAAAGGGTTAATAGCGCGCGGCACAACGGTCGGTGCCGCACTTTATTAGCCCAGGGTCCTGGCTGTCATAAGCCGCCGGGACTGACCCGGTATGATGCGGGATCGCTTCGTGACCCACGCGTTATATATTGGAACCGGGCGCAGGGTGTACAGGTACGCCCTGCGTCCTTAGAAAACTTTTTTAAACATTTTTTTTAAACAAAATATATTAGAAAGATTTTTTATTTTCCATAAGGAGTGCAGTAGCAAAAAATTTTATGAGAGTGCCCATTTAAAAAGAACTCTCTGGGAGGGTCTAGCATCCTGTTGGGGGTTGTGTAGGTGATGTTATCAGCTTCTGCCGCCGCACTATAAGCTATACAAGCTGTTGCAAAACTACAACTTGAAGCATGCTGTTACGCCGAGCGCTCCGGGTCCCCGCTCCTCCCCGGAGCGCTCACGGCGTCTCTCTCCCTGCAGCGCCCCGGTCAGTCCCGCTGACCGGGAGCGCTGCTCTGACATGGCCGTCGGGGATGCGATTCGCACAACGGGACGCGCCCGCTCGCGAATCGCATCCCAAGTCACTTACCCGTCCCGGTCCCCTGCTGTCATGTGCTGGCGCGCGCGGCTCCGCTCTCTAGGGCGCGCGCGCGCCAGCTCTCTGAGACTTAAAGGGCCAGTGCACCAATGATTGGTGCCTGGCCCAATTAGCTTAATTGGCTTCCACCTGCTCCCTGGCTATATCTGATCACTGCCCCTGCACTCCCCTGCCGGATCTTGTTGCCTTAGTGCCTAGAGAAAGCGTTTACTGTGTTTGTCCATACTGTGTACTTGACCTCCTGCTATTGCCATATTGACTACGATCCTTGCTGCCTGCCCCGACCTTCTGCTACGTCCGACCTTGCTCCTGTCTACTCCCTTGTACCGCGCCTATCTTCAGCAGTCAGAGAGGTTGAGCCGTTGCTAGTGGATACGACCTGGTTGCTACCGCCGCTGCAAGACCATCCCGCTTTGCGGCGGGCTCTGGTGAAAACCAGTAGCAGCTTAGAACCGGTCCACTAGCACGGTCCACGCCAATCCCTCTCTGGCACAGAGGATCCACCTCCTGCCAGCCTAATCGTGACAGTAGATCCGGCCATGGATCCCGCTGAGGTTCCCCTGCCAGCTGTCTCTGACCTCACCACGGTGGTCGCCCAGCAATCCCGACAGATCGCCCATCTAAGTCACCAGCTGTCGGAAGTGTCCACCATGGTGCAGCAACTTCAGTCGCAGCTACAGCATCTGCAACAGCAGCTACCATCTCCTCCACCAGCTCCTGCACCTCCTCCGCAGCGAGTGGCCGCTCCTAGCCTCCGCTTGTCCCTGCCGGACAAATTTGATGGGGACTCTAGACTCTGCCGTGGATTTTTGTCTCAATGTTCCCTGCATATGGAGATGTTGTCGGACTTGTTTCCTACAGAACGGTCTAAGGTGGCGTTCGTAGTGAGCCTTCTTTCAGGAAAGGCCTTGTCTTGGGCCACACCGCTCTGGGACCGCAATGATCCTGCCACAGCCACAGTCCAGTCCTTCTTCGCTGAGGTCCGTAGTGTCTTCGAGGAGCCTGCCCGAGCTTCTTCTGCCGAGACTGCCCTGCTGAACCTGGCCCAGGGTAATTCTTCAGTGGGCGAGTACGCCATCCAATTTCGTACTCTTGCTTCCGAATTATCATGGAATAACGAGGCTCTCTGCGCGACCTTTAAAAAAGGCCTATCCAGTCGCATCAAGGATGTGCTGGCCGCACGAGAGATTCCTGCCAACCTGCAAGAACTTATCCATTTGGCCACCCGCATTGACATGCGTTTTTCTGAGAGACATCAAGAGCTCCGCCAGGAAAAAGACTTAGATCTCTGGGCACCTCTCCCACAGTCTCCGTTGCAATCTACGCCTGGGCCTCCCGCCGAGGAGGCCATGCAAGTGGATCGGTCTCGCCTGACCCAGGAAGAGAGGAATCGCCGTAGGGAAGAAAATCTTTGTACTGTGCCAGTACCGAACATTTCTTGGTGGATTGCCCTATTCGTCCTCCACGTCTGGGAAACGCACGCACGCACCCAGCTCTCGTGGGTGTGGCGTCTCTTGATTCAAAGTCTGCTTCTCCACGTCTCACGGTGCCCGTGCGGATTTCTCCTTCAGCCAACTCCTCCCTCTCAGCCGTGGCCTGCTTGGACTCTGGTGCCTCTGGGAATTTTATTCTGGATTCTTTGGTGAATAAATTCCGCATCCCGGTGACCCGTCTCGTCAAGCCGCTCTACATTTCCGCGGTCAACGCAGTCAGGTTGGATTGCACCGTGCGTTACCGCACAGAACCCCTCCTGATGTGTATTGGACCCCATCATGAAGTCATTGAGTTCTTCGTCCTTCCCAACTGTACCTCTGAGGTCCTCCTCGGTCTGCCATGGCTCCGGCTTCATTCTCCCACCCTTGACTGGACCACCGGGGAGATCAAGAATTGGGGCCCTGCTTGCCACAAGAAATGCCTCTCCCTCCCTCCCAGTCCCGTCAGGCAAGCCTCAGTGCCTCCTCATGGCCCCCGTCCTGGTGTCATCCTGCCCCGTGCCAAGCTTCACCCTCTGCCCTCCCTCCCCATTCCCACTCCTGTTGTACGGCCTGCCTTTGAGGAAACCCTTCAATCATTCCCGGTGTCCTCATCCCATGGGAAGCAGTTACCGCACAAAGAAAGGGGGAGACCTAAGGGGGGGGTACTGTTACGCCGAGCGCTCCGGGTCCCCGCTCCTCCCCGGAGCGCTCACGGCGTCTCTCTCCCTGCAGCGCCCCGGTCAGTCCCGCTGACCGGGAGCGCTGCTCTGACATGGCCGTCGGGGATGCGATTCGCACAGCGGGATGCGCCCGCTCGCGAATCGCATCCCAAGTCACTTACCCGTCCCGGTCCCCTGCTGTCATGTGCTGGCGCGCGCGGCTCCGCTCTCTAGGGCGCGCGCGCGCCAGCTCTCTGAGACTTAAAGGGCCAGTGCACCAATGATTGGTGCCTGGCCCAATTAGCTTAATTGGCTTCCACCTGCTCCCTGGCTATATCTGATCACTGCCCCTGCACTCCCCTGCCGGATCTTGTTGCCTTAGTGCCTAGAGAAAGCGTTTACTGTGTTTGTCCATACTGTGTACTTGACCTCCTGCTATTGCCATATTGACTACGATCCTTGCTGCCTGCCCCGACCTTCTGCTACGTCCGACCTTGCTCCTGTCTACTCCCTTGTACCGCGCCTATCTTCAGCAGTCAGAGAGGTTGAGCCGTTGCTAGTGGATACGACCTGGTTGCTACCGCCGCTGCAAGACCATCCCGCTTTGCGGCGGGCTCTGGTGAAAACCAGTAGCAGCTTAGAAAAGGTCCACTAGCACGGTCCACGCCAATCCCTCTCTGGCACAGAGGATCCACCTCCTGCCAGCCGAATCGTGACACATGCCCGGACAGCCAAAGGCTGTCCGGGCATGCTTCTAGTTGTAGTTTTGTGGCATGCAGTAAGCTAGTGCTGTGAAAACAATGGAAGATATATGATATATATGAATATCTGCTCAGATGTTATCAATGTGCTCACAAATGACATATGAGCATGAATGGAAAAAAAATACCTGGCCAACTGGTTTTCCTGGATTTTTACGTAGAATTTACAGACCTAACATATGGAATACAAACTTGTGCCTCACCCCATTCCGTTGGTTAATCTCTATTCAATACAGTCCTTGGAAAACTATGACCCCTCCCCCCCCGTTCTGAAAATAAACCTAAGCAACCCCCATGAAGATGACCTACATATAGGAGCAGGGATGTGCACACATAGACTCAAAAGGGGGCTTGAGGCCCTGCCATTTTAATGCACATGCCCCATAATTCCCTCTCTGATTGGGATCTCCATGGGGTGATGCCGGTCTCATTCTGCTGATATATGTTTGCAATTGACAAAGGCTTGTAGCCGAAACGCGTCTTGCGTAATGAAAATTCATTCTGCATTATAGGAAGATAAGTGAGTGCCGGGATTTATTCCAATTGTCTCATTCAGCTGACATGACTGCCAGAGGTCCCTTACGTCAGAAATTGTGTTGTGTTAACATATGTAAGGTTTTTACAAACCTTTTTTAATTAGAAGTGCCCTTTTTTCTACTTGAGCTCTCACAGACCTGTAACTTCTTCTTTAAGAGTCTCCTCTTTTCTCTACTCGTTACCTGTATTAATGGCTCCTGTTTGAACTTGTTATCAGTATGAAAGACACCTGTCCACAACCTCAAACAGTCACACTCCGAACTCCCCTATGGCCAAGACCAAAGAGCTGTCGAAGGACACCAGAAACAAAATTGTAGGCTGGGAAGGCTGAATCTGTGCACATCCATGTATAGGAGGTGGTAGAAAAGGCATGCTGTGCAGATCACTGCTAGGTATTGTGCCTTGTTTACAGAGTTTTTCTATAGAGCACAACGCTGATATCTCCAACAATTGGGAACAACCAATTTGAGATCTCATTGAGTCGGTCAACACATGGTTCATCCTAGATCTTTCAGTGCTACCAATGGTTAAATGGTCACTGTTGTTTCAAACTTCCCTCCAGAAATGAAGTCTTGGTTTCTAGGTGTCTCCCGTGCCTGCAATCTACTCTTCTCTACCTGTTGTTAGGGGAATTCTGTCTCCAGTAACAGGACAAAATACAGGAAGTGGGAGTGGGGCTTAGCATGTGCTGTGTAATGTACCTGCAAGCTGAGCCAGTTTGCTAAAGAAGACCCACACTGTTCCCTAAGAGGTAAATGAAGGCTTCCCTCCCATCTCTCGCCAACGATGACACTCAAGGTAGCTGTCCCCTGTGTAAATAGCAGTGTACCTAATGCTGTTTGTTCACAGTGCTGCAGTGTAATCTCCTTCCTCCCTGTAGCTTCTCAGCCGCATCAACAACAGTAGAAGATCGGTGCTTAGTGTAACCCTTTCCTTGCTGTGATCCTGCTGCTGTTGTTTTCTTGCAAACCAAGTGCATGAATAAACCCTTCTCCCTTTACATGCCAACTCCCTTTACGTGCCCTGGGCGAGTGCAGTTACTAATCTGGATAGGTAGAAAGCAGAATTAATTCAAAACATATTTTTATATCATAAATTTCAAAAATGTGGAAAACTACAACATGCTGGAAGTTGTAGTTTTGCAACAGCTGGAGGCACTCTGGTTGAGAAACACTGTATTACCCATGCTACTTTCTGAGAGTTTTATTCCGTCTCCTGCTACCTACCTACCTGACTGTATTCCCACCTACGTATCTACCTGCCTACCTAGCTACCTACCTAACTACCTACCTAACTGGCAACCCAGCTACCTACCTGACTACTTACCTACCTACCTGGCAAGCTAGCTACCTACCTACATGTTTTCATATCTACCTGGCTATCTATCTACCACACTACTTGGAAACCTAGCTACCTACCTATCTAGCTATCTACCTACCTGTGTTCCTACCTACCTGGCTATCTACCTATCCACCTACCTACATATTTTATATCATAAATCTCAAAAATGTGGAAAACTACAACAGGACACCCACACGTTATTAGGACAGAATGGGGGTTGTAGTTTTGCAACCAGTGTGCCTCCAGCTGTTGCAAAACTACAACTTCCAGCATGTTGTAGTTTTCCACATTTTTGCAAGAGCTGGAGGCACAATATTTGGGAAACACTCGATTAGAGGAACAGAGAAGCACCCATTCCTTTTATTACTCAATACAAGGATATAATGATAAATATATATATTTACTGTATATACAGCTTATACACAAATAATATATGTTGAATCTTACCATATTCAAGCCCTTTCTGGCTGATTTGTGCCACGAGTCCAGGATTTCCAGCGTATGTTGCTCCGAGCAGAACCACACAGAGCGCCATGGTCAGTGTATACCCCGGTGCCATCTTTGCTGCAAGTGATCTAGGTAGAAATACAGCAGAAAATTATATATACTGAATAGAGATGAGCAAACTTACAGTAAATTCGATTCGTCACGAACTTCTCGGCTCGGCAGTTGATGACTTATCCTGCGTAAATTAGTTCAGCCTTCAGGTGCTCCGGGGGGCTGGAAAAGGTGGATACAGTCCTAGGAAAGAGTCTCCTAGGACTGTATCCACCTTTTCCAGCCCTCCGGAGCACCTGAAAGCTGGACTAATTTATGCAGGAAACGTCATCAACTGCCGAGCCGAGAAGTTCGTGACGAATCAAATTTACTGTAAGTTCGCTCATCTCTAATACTGAATATGAAGTGGAACCTAAAGAATGAGGAAGCCGCCGAGGTTTAGGTTTATTTTGGGGATGCACCCGGGATATATATGCCATAGTGTTTACAAAAACAACTACATGGCGAGAATCAAGTGTCATAAATGAGCAATGGATGTTTTACTGTTACAATAATATTAAATTGTCTTACATTCTATTATCTGCATTGTCTTAAAGGGGTACTCCAGGGAACTAAACCCATAGCTCATCCTTTTCCTTTCACCAACCTATTTAATTGTCTAAATATAATTTATTAGCTATATAGAGCAATTTCCCCTCTTACATATATGAAGTGAGGAAATTACATCATCCAACCATCCACTCTGTCTCTGTCTAAATCCCTCTCTGAAAGCAGCCCCCACCCTCCTGAGACACAGACCATGTGGTTTCTGCCCTGCACTGATGAGTCATTCTCTCTTTATTGCTGAGAACTGGGAGGTGTATGCAGCCTCAACCAATCAGATACTGAACCTCTCTCTGCTGATCAGAGCAGGAGGATGGGGGCTACTCTCAGAGAGTGAGCTGTCTGGCAGAGCAGAGCAGCAATGATTGCTGGGAGATGTTAGCAAGGGGAGGGAATTATGGCAAAGAATATTAAGCAGCCAGATAAGACAACAGGGGCCACAGGAGCCATAAATATGAGTCAGGATGATTTACAGGAAACATAACCAAGTAGTGTGGTGGCTTTGGAGATATATATATCTACTTCCCTGGAGGACCCCTTTATATACTTTCCTGGATGGATATATATATATATATATATATATATATATATATATATACACATATATATATTCTTCCCTGGAGTACCCCTTTAAGGATAGAGGGAAAACCAGCTTTTCTATAGTCTGCTGTTCTCTAAAACGTAATGCATGTGCAATAGCGCCAAAGATTTGTAGTGAGGTGTCAATGGTTGTATATGAGCAGTCTCTATGTGAGAGTTACCAGGCTGGCAGTGGTTTGTTTGTGATGCCAGGAGCGTGGCAGTGGTTTGGACCTGCAGTGATAATGGTGGTTGTAGTGCTGTGGGAATTTCCACTTACCACGACTCCGATAAAGCCGTCATCTGCATCACGGTGCCAGGAAATAAAGCCTCAAATGCCATGATGTTGGATAATCACCTAAAAGGGTACTCCGGCAAAAAAAAAAATTCTAATCAACTGGTGCCAAAAAGTTGTACAGATTTGTAAACTTTTCCTCTGCACAAGATTTGATGAATCTCCCCCTTAATCCTTCCAGTACTTATCAGCTGCTGTATGCTCCAGAGGAAGTTGTGTATTTCTTTCCAGTCTGACCACAGTGCTCTCTGCTGCCACCTCTGTCTGTGTCAGGAACTGTCCAGAGTAGAAGCAAATCCCCATAGCAAACCTCTCCTGCTCTGGACAGTTCCTGACATGGACAGAGGTGTCAGCAGAGAGCACTGTGGTCAGACTGGAAAGAACCACACAACTGGAGTATACAGCAGCTGATAAGTACTGGCAGGATTAACATTTTTAAATAGAAGTAATTTACAAATCTGTATAACTTTCTGGCACCAGTTAATTTGAAAAAAAAAAATTCCCCACTGGAGTACCCCTTTAAACTTAACTGAACTGGTTGCAGATCTATAAAATATAGTAGACAATTTAGACGGTACAGACTTGAGGTAGAATTTACTTTGAAGCCGGCGAGCTTGGTAAAGAGCTGGGTGCAGGCTGCGGGGTTCATGTAGTCACGGCCACGCCAATCGTGACATCATGCCACGCCCCCTCAATGCAAGTCTATGGGTGGGGGCGTAGCAGCCACCACGCCCTCTCCTATATTCTTGCATTGAGGGGACTTTTAAAAAGTGAAAAAGTACTAAAATGTAAATAAAATAAAAGGTAATAGAAAAATCCAAAAATAAATCACACATTTTCCCTAAAACATAAAGAAAAATATCAACAATAACAACAAATAAAAAACACCTTTTTTATTGTATTTTTTTGACATGCGATAAACAAAACAAAAAAAGAAAACAATAATAACAAAAATATGTATTCCAAAATGGTACAAAAAACGACCCTTTACATCGTGTCATCAGAGGAAAAAAAATCAAAGGAAAAAAAAGATATAGGTCTTGTAGTGTGACGACACAAATTATTATTATTATTATAATTTTTTTTTTTTTTTTAAGTAAGAAAAAAAATCTACATTTGGTATCGATATAGTCGTACTGACCCACGGAATAAAGGTAAGGATTTATGAAAACCTGTGTAGAGATAAGTTAACCAGTTGCCCATAAAAACCAATCAGATCACTTATTTTTCAGAGGCTTTTTTAAAAATGAAAGAAGCGATCTGATTGGCTGCTATGGGCAACTGGGCAACTTTTCCTCTGTACAAGTTTTGGTAAATCTCCCAAATATTTTTTTTACTGTATGGTGAATGGTGTAAATTTAAAACTTAACTAAGAAATGTCAAAATCAAAATTTTTTCTATTTTCACATCATAAGAAGACTTACGGTAACTTAAAATATATATGAACCCCAAATTGTAACATTTAAAAGTAAAAAAAAAACAAGTCCTCACAAGGCTTTATCAATGGGAAAAAAAGAGATTATTTGGAAGGTGAAGATGGAAAAATCGGAAAACAAAATGTTTGGCATGGGGGGGGGGGGGATCATTTCTTTAAAAAACAGTGCCGCACATATACTTGTGTGGTATTGCAAATTGGCTCCAGTTGAAATGGGCTGCAATACCATAAACAACCTGGGGACAGGGGTGGTGCTGTATTTTGAAGTAATCACCTCTGTTTTTCTAATCCTGGATAACCTCTTTAGCATCCATCTTCCTCCTCACCACAAGGATTCTCCTCGTCCACCATGGTTGTCTCTGTAGTTATGGCTTTGTTTGTAGATGGAGATGAGGTCACATCTTAGCTGCTTCGGACACTAGGTTCATATTCATGTGGAAAATGTGTCTCAGGGATTGGAGGATTGATGTGGCCTCTGGTGTCTTCCTGGAGTCTCCACATCAAGCCGCCATCTTTCCGTTATCCGAGAGTTTAAGTTGTGAGGTAAAAATGTGAGGTAACGTTGTGAAGGAAAGGCTTTAAAGGAAAACTGTCAGCTTTCTCCCCCCGCTCTAACCAGTGGTACTGGCTGGTAGTGCAGGGGACGCTGATCAGTTTGATCCTTACCGTGCCCGGATCCGCAGCGCAGTTTGGCCGTAATCTATTTTTGGTATATTCAAATGAGGTGCTAACTGGAACTCTGACATCAGTGCCACCTGCCGCCCCCTCCCATAGACATGAATGGAGGGGGCGTGGAGTGACGTCACGTGGAGATGCAGCACCCGCATAGAATGCGGGGAGATCGCGGGGTGTCTCAGCAGCGCCCCCGCCATAAGACATCTTATCCCTATCCTTTGGATTGGGTATAAAATGTTTTTGCCCAAAATACCCCTTTAAAAAAAAAAAAAGAATGAATTCTTACTACGACGGGTGAGTGCATCCTACATACTTTCTCTGCTACTATTGTTTATTGGCACTTATGGGAGTTGGCCCTACTGGGAGTGGACATGCGTTGCAGCCTGATTATAAGATGAGGAAGTTTTTTCAGAAGTCCCCCCCCCCCCCCCCAAAAAAAAAAAAAACCCTGGTTTTATTATTGAGCAATTAAGGTAATATTGAGTCATCACCCCGGTCGGCCCCCATCTCATTTTCTGTATATTTTCTACTTTTCTTAGGTCTATTATTTATTATCATTTTTTGGAGGAAGTGTTTGGATACTTTGATCTTCAGCTCTTGCTGCCTCGAAATTATCCATACTTGACATCTGCTCCCAGAAGAAGGTAATGCTAGAATGTGAAGAAATAGAATCATATTAAAAGAATAAGGTCATCTTACAATGAGTCAATTGTTTTGCCCCCCACTGCATATCTAATACTTACTATACACAAGGGATCAACTTACTATTACTAAGTGCAACACAAAAAGAGAAGCACAGCCGCACATCCACCATTTGTAATTTGATCTACTTGCTTCTCAGCATAATTTCAAAAACTAACAGGTTGTTAGTTCACATTTTGATCAAAAAGTACAAGCCCACTCGCCACGTCAAGGCCACCTATTCAGAGTGGGTCCCTAACCTGACACTGGCATGTTACTATTACTAAGGATCAACTCTCTAGTAACTGCAGCCCTTTATATGGGTTTTCTGTCTTTCTATAGCAACCGATCCATTTCAAAAATGACAGGGGAAGACTGAATTGATTCTCATCTGTGGGAAGAGCAACGGTATCTAAAGAGGTATAACCAGGCTAATACAATAGATCGGTGATCCTTAGGATAGGCAATCAATCACTGATTGGTAGGTTGCTGATATACAACACCTCCGCAGATCAGCTGTTCGGCACAGCCACAGTACTCGCGCTGTAAAGTAAATTGGTCGCAGACAGTTGGCTCTGTTCACTGCATAGTGGCCAGGTCTGGTTACTGCAGCTCAGTTTTCGTTCACTTGAATGGGAGCTGAGCTGACACCCCTACACAATGACTGAAGCCAGCTGCTTCTGTCCCCATGCTTTGAGCATACCCATGAAACAGCTATCAATTGATTGCCTATCTTAAGGATAGACCATCTATTGTATTAGTCTGAAGAACCACTTTAAGGGTAGGGTCACGTGTAACAGATCCGCAGCGTATTTTACAGACCCTATAGTTTGCCTCCAGATGTTTCCGCCCCTACCTGTATACTGCTAACAGCAGCAATCTGCCGCTACGATCAGCCACACAGGGACGTGCGAGTCGCCGCGTGCATGCACAGTGTACTCAGACTTCCCAACCGTCGTGATGTCTGCAAGTACACTCCTCCTGCGCATGGTGACTTGCACGTCCCTGTGCGGCTAATGGTAGCAGCGGATTGCTGCTGTGAGCAGGACACGGAGGGAACAGCTGGAGGCACACTATAATGTTGGGTCATTGGTGGATCCGCAGCGTAAAATATGCTGGGGATCCATTGCATGTGACCCTACCCTTAAGGAGTTTTCTTCAAAAGGACACAGTGAAGGAAAAAAGTATTTGACCCCCTGCTGATTTTGTACATTTGCCCACCGACAAAGAAATGACAGGTCTATAATTTAAAGGGGTGCTCCACTGCTCAGCATTTGGAACAAACTGTTCCGAACGCTGGAGATGGCGCGGGGAGCTTGTGATGTCATAGCCCCGCCCCCTCATGATGTCATGCCCGCCCACTCAATGCAAGTATATGGGGGAGGGGCGTCACCCCCCCTCCCATAGACTTGCATTGAGGGGGCGGGGTGTGACATCATGAGGGGGCGGAGCTATGACGTCACAAGCTCCTGGCTCCAGTGTTCGGAAGAGTTTGTTCCAAACGCCAAGCAGCGGAGTACCCCTTTAAGGCCAATAATTCTTGTAATCATGGCCCACGACATGGTCAATTCAGACCCTATCCATAAGAGAATAACTCTTTAGAATCACTGAAGATGGGATATTTCTCTGAAGTTATTCTGCTTTGTCCCTAAAGTCTCTTCTGACTTCCATAACAATTCCATTGTCCTGTAGAAGACTTCAGAAAAAAGACAGAATCTATCGGCGCTGAATGGATCAAGGAAGCAGGATAGCAGGACCTCCAGGTAAGTATCTTTTACTGTGGTTCCAGCATGCAACGCGTTTCCCTGCGCATGCGCAACTTCATCAGGCAGGGGTTAAGGAGGCAAAGGCCTCTACTGAACAAATCTGCCGGGAAGCCACGTGGTTGAGTATTTTTACGATGTGTCTTTTATACAGGTATCTAGCTCAGATGAAGAGCACTCCCGTTCAGAAAGTGCTCCTAATCTCAGCTTGTTACCTGTGTAAAAGACACCGGTCCACAGAAGCAATCCACCATGACCAAGACCAATGTCCACATTATAGGTGATGATGAGTATCGAAATGTAGGAGTCCAACTGCTGGGACCCCCACTGATCACAAGAAAGGGGTCCGGTGCCATGATGGCTGAATGGAGCCGTGTATGGACATGTGTGCTGCTACTCCATTCATCATTATAGGCCTGACAAAGATGGCTGACCGCCGTACTTCATGTAACTCATGGACATACCTCATGGAGCTTTAGCACGACATTGAAGAGTTCAACGTCATCCAGCAACGGGAGAGGATAGCCATGCACCAGAATTTCTAAAAGAAATAGAAGTAAAAGTATTATGGACGCTCTGAAGATTTGGATTTTTCTCCTTATTTTTTTCCCCTGTGATGCCCAGAAGGTTGATGGGAGTTGTAGTGCAGGGCCAGCTGGAGTACTAGTCTAGTAGTCAGGCTGAACCCTGGATATCCTCAGGGGTCTACACAATAATGAAAGTCATTGACCCTCACGGACACTTCGGTGTGGTGTCTGGGTGCTGGTGTGCCCGTGATGGTGGGTGAAAATGACTTGAACCAGACACAGGTGTAAACTGTGGTAGGAGCAATTTAAAGGGGTACTCTGCAGAAAAAATCTTATACCCTATCCAAAGGATAGGGGATAAGATGTCTGACCGCGGGGGTCCCGCCTTTGGGGACCCCCACAATCTTTCATTTCTCTCGACAGAAGCTTGGAGCTTCCGTATTTGTGACGTCACCCCACGCCCCCTCCATTCATGTCTATGGGAGGAGGCGTGACGGCTACTTCGTAGCCGTCACGCCTCCTTCCATAGACATGATTGGAGGGGGCGTGGCGCCTGTAGTCGCCAGTCATTCAGCATGGAGCGGAGTTCGATCTCTGCACAGGTGACTAGGGTGCCATGCGGGAGATAGGGTGGGTCCCCTGTGGGTCATCAGGTGTCAGCAGAGAGCACTATGGACAAGACAAAAAAGAAATTCAAAAAGCAAAGAATTTCCTCTGTAGCATACAGCAGCTGAATAGTACTGGAAAGATAAAGATTTTTTAATAGAAGTAATTTACAAATCTGTTAAAAAAAAAAATAATAATTCCACCGGAGTACCCCTTTATGATGTACACACAGTCCCGTTAAGGTTAACTCTAAGACTATGTAGAAGACTTGTATTCATTCCGAACGGCATTACAGTTCCCTATAGCAGGGCGTAAGGTGAAAAAGTAGTGGCTTGTAAGTCTTTGACCAGAGGCACACAAAGAGTTCTGTGGTAGCAGAAGAGTACTTGTACAGCTGCTTTTTCTTCTGGCTTGAAACTATTCTTTCTCTCAGAGTAGGAAAACAAATATAGAGGTAGATATCCCTTTAGCTTTGACTGGAGACAGTTCTTAGGTAATAAACCTCCTAAATGCCACACAATTACCTGATTTACCACAACCGACCCATCACTTACGGGATTTAGAAGCCTGAAGAGGATTAAATTTATAGGGCTAACACTATATGTCGGGAATTCCCCTGGTATATATCCGATGGCTGAATTATACCTAACAGGTAAAAAACTGATCTAGGGGCGACTGCAGAGTCTAACAAAAGTGTCCACCCTTTACCTTATGTTAAAGGTACTGGAAAAAACTATTTTTTTATCAACTGGTGCCAGAAAGTTACAGATTTGTAAATTACTTCTATTAAAAAATCTTAATCCTTCCAGTACTTATCAGCTGTTTTATGCTCCACAGGAAGTTATTTTCTTTTTGAATTTCCTTTCTGTCTGACCACAGTGCTCTCTGCTGACACCTCTGTCCATTTTAAGAACTGTCCAGAGCAGGAGAGGTTTGCCATGGGGATTTTCTCCTACTCTGGACAGTTCCTAAAATGGACAGAGGTGTCAGCAGAGAGCACTGTGGTCAGACGGAAAAGATTTTCAAAAAGAAAAGTACTTCCTGTGGAGCATATAGCAGCTGATAAGTACTGGAAGGATTAAGATGTTTTAATAGAAGTCATTTACAAATCTGTTTAACTTTCTGGCACCAGTTGATTACATTTTTTTTTTCAGTGGAGTACCCCTTTAAGAACATCAGTGACTCTTATGATGCACGTGAATGCAACATGTTAGTATCCTCAACAAGCTGCAAGCCACACAACAATCAATGAGTAGTCACTTATAGGCACATATAGAATAAATATATCCAGACAGAATATTGCTAAATAATGCTCCTTTTTTTAAAGCCGGTCCATCTTGTGCCACCCATCTCCGGATATGTAAGGAAGGACACCTCTATTATTCAGCCAATGTCTTCTGCAGGGCAAAGTTATGTTCTTAAAAGGGTACTCTGGTGGAAAACTTTTTTAAATCAACTGGTGCCAGAAAGTTAAACAGATTTGTAAATTACTTCTATTAAAAAAATCTTAATCCTCCCAGTACTTATTAGCTGCTGAATACTACAGAGGAAATTCTTTTCTTTTTGGAACACTCTCTGCTGACCTTTAACTAAAGGAGTGTACCCATTTAATTCAATACTAATTCGGGTAATTTTCTGTATAAATGGACAATCGTGTACATACCATTAACTCGGGGAAGCAGAATGTGTGAGACATAATAGTTCACAGCGAAGTTTAGAAGCTCCACCTGGAAGAGATCACCATAGAGATACTGGGTCAAGCGGATGAAACGGGTCAAACGGATGAAAAGGATGAAACGGATAATGTGAAAATAATTTACAGTACAGATAATGCTGTCGATTTCAAACTTCTAAATTTGGATTCAATACTGACCCGGTATTTATACAATAAATTGTTGTACTTAAAGGGGTATTCCAGGGGAAAAAAAACACTTTTTTATATATATATATATATATATATATATATATATATATATATATATATCAACTAGCTCCAGAAAGTTAAACAGATTTGTAAATGACTTCTATTCAAAAATCTTAATCCTTTCAATAATTATCAACTGCTGAAGTTGAGTTGTCGTTTTCTGTCTGGCAACAGTGCTCTCTGCTGACATCTCTGCTTGTCTTGGGAACTGCACAGAGTAGAAGAGGTTTGCTATGGGGATTTGCTTCTAAACTGGGCGGTTCCCGAGACAGGTGTCATCAGAGAGCACTTAGACAGAAAAGAACAATTCGACTTCAGCAGCTCATAAGTACTGAAAGGATTAAGATTTTTTGATAGAAGTAATTTACAAATCTGTTTAACTTTCTGGAGCCAGTTGATATATAAAAAAAAGTTTTTTCCTGGATAGCCTCTTTAATAAATATCTACATATATACTCACAGGGAAAGGCCCCACGTCTGAGTGTTTGAGATCAATCTTAATGCTGGAAAAGAAAAAATATACAAAGACAGAATTCTGTGAGTTATAAGAAGGTCTTCAATTACACTGAATATGCAGTACAGTTGTTAATATTTTCATGATCCTTATTGCTAGAACGGTCCTCCCAAAATCAGCTGACCATAGGTTGGGATTAGATTAGGCAAGTGTTTGATTCCCCTGCAACGCCCCCACAGGAAAAGGGATGTAATTCATAGACATGTTCATCGCTAATTCCTTAACTTAAGGGGGTAATTCGGCTCTAAGACATCTTATCCCCTATCCAAAGGATAGGGGATAAGATGTCTGACCGCGGGGTTCACGCCTCTGTGGATCCCCGCGATCTTGCATTCGGCACCCACCTCCAGCTCACAAACGGCCGGGTGCCGACCATGGGGCCGGAGTATCGTGACGTCACGATACTCCGACCCCGTGGTCGGCACCCGGCAGTTTGTGAGCTGGCAGCGCAGCGTGCAGCTCAACGAGGTGGGCGCCGAATGCAAGATTGCAGGGATCCCCAGCGGTGGGCCCCCCGCGTTCAGACATATTATCCCCTATCCTTTGGATAGGGGATAAGATGTCTTAGGGCCGGAGTACCCCTTTAAATTTTACCTGGAATGATACACATAATTTCCATTTTTTAATTCTTATTATTATTTACCTGCTAAGCTCCAGGTACCCCACAATTCTGCTTGAATTCACCCCAATTTTTGCCACAGCATGAGCTGACTGTTAAAAAAATTAATTATAAAATCTCGAAGTTAAAGATATCCATATGAACACATATGAAATAGTACATTACAATAGTATACACACCAATGGTAAGAGATGAATATTTCATATAAAGAGAACCTTGTTTTGAGAGGTTACGGTAGAATCAGCCGTCAATTTAATTTCCGATTCTATGTCTGTTTCAACCCTTGAGTGCCTTGGCCAAGTGCAGACTTCCCAGCCCATAGAGTGTAAGGAGGTGAAGGGGCGAAGCAAAGCATCTGCGCTTAACTCTGTGGTTCATATTGTAAACAGTGATGCATAGCACATCACTGTTAACTGTCTAAGAGCAGGGACTCTTGTCAAAATGACAGGCGTTCCTGCTCTATATGTAGTTTCCATGAAGCCTTACACTATGGTCTTCAAGTTTCAGTTACTCCATTGGAATAGAACAAGACTGTTGGTGAGCCTTGAGGACTGGGTTAGGGACCACTCCTATACACCATATGCCTCCTGCTCAGTGATTACAGGAGCATTGCAGTTTACTGTAGCAGAGTAGGGACTTCTGTCAAATTAAAAGGAGAACCTGCCCCTTTTGCTTGGTGTTGTAAACATACTCCCTGCTCCTGTCAGGCCCAGACTGGTGTCTTGCTGTGCAGCCTCTAGTGAGCATTTGATGATCACTAAAGGCTGCAGAGGGAAATTCTGCAGCGTTCTAGTGATTGCTACAGGAAGACACCAATTTGGGCCTAAATAGGGTACGAATCTGAAACTATACATGGTGTATAGTGTTAAAAGAGAATCCATCATATTGAGCAGGCTGTCCTATCAGTAACATGAGAATTCCCTCTCATTCTGGGGTTATGCGCTTGGAGGGCAATCCACTATAGTGTTTGCCAACCTGCCTATAGCATTCTACCCACACATAGGGGCAGTATGGTCAACATGACAGATCCAGTTTAAATGGGCACTGTTAGATTTAAATACTATTTATATGTTGTACCTCTTGGCAAAACATTAACCTTTATAATATACTTCATACATTTTTTTTATCTCCTTTTTAGAGAAATCATGGCTTAAAAAAAAAAGACCACTAGGGGACACCATATCCTCCCAAACATATTACTGTCTATGCTCACTCCTGTATTGTCTCCTGTCTGAAAACAGAGGGGGGGGGGAGGGCGTGTTACAGGGCAGCCTGAAGTGATTGGATGAAGAGACCCAGCACAGCACAGCAGACTCATGGAGGAAGTGAATGCATGGTGAGTGGGGGCGGGCTCATTGCTTGCCTCGGACACGCCCCTTCCTGAGCAGTGAATGTCAGAATGAGTGAGCAGAAGAACAGAGGGATTTGTGAGTTAACTACAGAAGCTAGACACATAAAGACACAGGTAAAGAATCTGCATGACCTAGTGAGTAACATATAGAAGCATTAATTTTTTTCTGTGATATGACAGGAGCGCTTTATCATCTTCTTCATTTCACACTGTTATTTCTCCAGTTCAGGCAATAATTTACCAAGTTTAATAGGAAAAGAGAAGCCAGAGAGGAGTTTGGTAATACTGCATAAGCCTGGATGTCCAAAACTGGTGAAATGGTCACATTTCCTGGTTCCACGGCCAGAGACGGAGCAGAAGGCGATGAAATCTTGAGCTTCATTAGCATATCTGGATACATCTTTGATATCTGAGGATGATAATAATAAAGAGTGACCATAGTCTAGGATAAATATCCAACCTCACTGACCAAGTGTAAACAATTTTCAGATATCAGCATCTGATGGTATAATATGGTTTTTCCTACATTTAGGACTTTGTATATGTTCTAGTCAACTTCTGCTATTCTGTCATACCAGCCTGAGAATCAGCACCAAACTTTGGTATAAAATACATATGCAAAAGGTAACGTAGAGCTCGGGGCTCGTTTATAGCTCCAGAGCGACAACACCCTTCCCAGGTTCCCGCTGACGAGGTCGTCCATTCCAGTCAGAAGCAAGTCTGCAGTGGGGAGAACAGCCAAGAAAGCCATGGACCCCGTTTTCAAAGAAGAGGATAAGAGTAGATGGAAAGCCTCAGGCAACTCTTGCCCATAAGTCTACAGTCCAAACCTGGCAGTAAGCCCGGATTCAGGATTCCTGAATGGACAGCAGAGTGGGTGTTTGTCCGCTCCTAAGTCTTGTACAAGCTACTCAGTCAAGTTCCAAGTGCAGATCAGTCTAATATATAACTCAGCCAGCAAGATGCTAGTCAGTAAGAAATAACTACAAGTCCCATAGTGCTTAGAAGCACCTGTGATCCCTGAGGCATTCTTCAACGAATTTTGCACTAACTGTTGAACTGTTCCTGTATATTCTGCAAGTTTCTAAGTAAAGTTGATTAGTTTCTGTAACCCTGCACCCCAGCGTTTGGCCCAGGAAGCTACTACCCTTGGAGTGTGGCGGTCAACACTACCCTGGTGTCACAAACTTTATTCCAGTCACAGCGCCCCACCAGTATCACTTACACGCCATCAGTTAGCCACCACAAATATACCTACTATTACAGTGATGATGTCAAATAAATATTCTCGTTAGTTTTCCACCTCATTGTTGTAGACTGCCGCTAATCTTTACTCGGGTGGGATATTGTTCTGTACCTGGGGTATCATTTTTCCAAAGGATGTTGTATTCAGTCGCACAGGAAAATCTTTTGGAATCTACAAAGAGAGAGAGATAATAATTTAAAGGGGTAGCGACCTGCCGGGTAGCGACCACGGGGCCGGAGTATCGTGACATCATGACTCCTCCCCCGTGTGACGTCACCCCTTGCCCTCGCTATGCAAGTCTATGGGAGGGGGCGTGACAGCCGTCACGCCCCCTCCCATAGACTTGTATAGCGGGGGCAGGGTGTGATGTCACACGGGGCGGAACCCGGCAGTTTGTGAGCTGGCAGCGCAGCGTGCAGCTCAAAGAGGTGGGTGCCGAATGCAAGATTGTGGGGGTCCCCAGCGGCGGGACCCCCGTGGTCAGACATCTTATCCCCTATCCTTTGGATAGGGGATAAGATGTCTTAGGGCCAGAGTACCCCTTTAAGGACAAATAAATAAGTTCTTCCGATATAGATAACATGGTCTGTCAGATTAGGTTAGACTGAGTGGAAAGGCAAATATTTAAGTTCTTAAGTCTATTATTGTTTTTAATTGTAATTATTTTATTCAATTCAGTTCTCTAATCTCTGATGTTGGCCATAATAGTAAATAATGTAATATACCTAATTAAAAATGATATAATAAATGTTTTTTGGTTTTTTTTTCATACCATATCATCTGTCACATTAAAGATGAGCTTCCCTGCAGACTGATAGACAAATCCAGCGGTATTAAATAAATAATCAGAGGCGGCAAGGTACACCATGAGGCTGTGGTCATCAGGTAAGGACAGCGGCTGCGGGGAAAATGGTGGTGAGCTGCGATGGGACTGGTCAAAAAATTCTCCCTATGGATACAAAGAGTATTTAGGTTATAAATAAAGTGAAATTATTTAATAAGTGAAAAGTGTAATATACTAACATAAAAATCTCCCCCTTTTATACGCCATCTAGTCTGCCCCACATTTTTTCTTATGTAGAATGGGCAAATAGACCCAAACAGACAGGGGTAACAGTTCAGTAATCTCGGGTTAATTGTAATAATTCACAGACAGCAAAAAGTTCTACTTGCAGCATATGGTATAACAAAAACTTATACGTTCTTCACTTCAGGTTTTTTTTTTACAAAAACATAAACTTCTGAGCTTTTCACCCAAAACTTGGCCCATTCAGTCCCAAAGTCAGGCTTTTTTTTTGGTGCGGTGTATCAGTATCCAACATACCAGAGACAAGCTGATCTGCTTCAGAGCAACTCCTCTCTGCTGCTCTCTGGCAGCGCTCACACACTTCTGAGATCAGGTTCAGGACTGCAACATACCGCCGGAGTATGGAAGTGACATTATATCCAGAACCTTTAGTCACTCCCAAAACCCAGACTCAAACTCCATGCTTTTGTCACTGAGGCAAGAAGCCATACATACCTCCCATCCACCATTTTACCAGCTGTTTGCTTATATTTAGGCTAAAAATACAGATGTAGCCAGCGCCAAAGATGTAAATGCCGTAGCCAGTGGTCCTTTTTCTAGTGCTGGCTACAGTAAACAGCTGTATACATATCACTGGTCACAGTAGTTTCCAGTAGGAGGAGAGGAGGACATAGAAAGCCTCAGGCAACTCTGGTCCACAAGTCTACAGTCCAATTGACATGTTTAAAATGTGATAGACTTCCCTTGCTTAACCAAAAAACAGTAAGCAAGGTAATGTATTATGCATCCCTGGCTTACTGTTAGTAAATTCCCTGGGTCAGGAGCCCTGTGTCGGATCCAGGGAATCTATTCTATGCTCTACAGTAAGCCAACACTGTTTTATACTAGTTCCTCAGCCGATTGGGCCATTTTTGACCCTTCAAAAAAAATAATTGTCCATCAGCTGCACATCTCCCTGTGTAATATTATTTATTTACTACATCTTCAGTTATGTTGTATTCTAATTCGCAAGTAGACAGTAAAAGCATTAACATTTCTATTGCTGGTCTTTAAATTGTTTCCTTTTGTCGTTGTTAACTATTTTTTTTCCTACTGTACCTTCAGTTGTGCATCTAAATTTTCAGAAGTCACCGCTGGAGGTCCGATCAAAGAATAATCAATAGCGGCCACATCATCAATTTTGGCTGTAACTGTAAGATAAATCATGTTTTCGATGATTATATATGTGATTTATACATTTCGATGATAAACATCCTCTGTGACAAGCTAAAGGGGTTGTTTGGGTCTTTGCTTTTCTGTTAAATGTGGTTAGGATGGGGGTCAAAACAATAGACCCCTTTACTCGCCTGCCTTGATCTCCGGCTTCTGCTGCTCCAATTATACTAATCCCATAGTACGATGCTGGTCTCAGTCCTAACATAAGGAAGTAACTGTTCAGGCAGGTCACCCCTATAGTCACTTGGGCACTTTCTTGTGTTCTTTTTAAGACAGTCCTTCTAGCAGAAGTTATAGTCTGGCTTCAGTGATCAGATGTTTTTGCCAGAGAAAGCTTATGCTGGCCATACATTCCACTTTAGTGGCCAAACCTAAAAGTTTCACATGCTGAATATTCAGATGAATGGTTGATAACTTCATCCGAGGATGGATTGGCCTATGACTTCCAATGACTTACAGTAATAGGGCAATAGTAAAAAGCCTTCTAGTAAGTACTAGTAATGTAATAGCAGTGACAAAGTTTTTTTTTTTTGCTCTATAGCAATGGTCCCCAACCTAGTCCTCCAGGCTCACCAACATTCCAGGTTTTAGTTAGTCCACTGGAGTGAACAGGGAAAAAATCATATCCTGGACTGTTGGTAGCCTTTAGGACTGGGTTGGGGACCTCTGCTGTATACCACTCATATAATGATCTGGACTGTTGGTGGGCCTTAAAGGCCTGGGTTGAGGACCTCTGCTCTATACCACGCATATAAAGATCTGGACTGTTGGTGGTCTTGAGGACTGGGTTGGGGACCTCTGCTCTATACCACTCATATAAAGATCTGGACTGTTGGTGGCCTTGAGGACTGGGTTGGGGACCTATGCTCTATACCACTCATATAAAGATCTAGACTGTTGGTGGCCTTGGGGACTGGGTTGGGGACCTCTGCTCTATACCACTCATATAAAGATCTGGACTGTTGGTGGCCTTGAGGACTGGGTTGGGGACCTATGCTCTATACCACTCATATAAAGATCTGGACTGTTGGTGGCCTTGGGGACTGGATTGGGGACCTCTGCTCTATACCACTCATATAAAGATCTGGACTGTTGGTGGCCTTGAGGACTGGATTGGGGACCTATAGAATGCTATTTTCCCAATATTCTGGGACTTGTTGGGCATCTTAGTTGAACCCTTCCAGTTCCCTCCATCAATGTCCATTTTAGTTGTGTTTTGACACATTATCATCTTTTCCAAGACATGTAAAGTCTTTCTAAAGTTCAGTACTGTACCTGGTAAACTTCTCAATACAGGCTCCAGCTGATTTTTTACTGCGTCATTCACCTTATTACAAAGCTAAAGGAAACCAAATTAGTAAAAAAAAAATTTAAAAGCAAAAGCATTGAAATCTTTGAACTGATTTAGCCATAAAAGTATTGGAGAATTTAACATTGGTAATAAAATTGTTGATGGCTACGTGGTCCCCTGGTGTTCCACTTGGAGTCCTGAAATTTCCAAGTACTATATCCATCCTACATTGTCCTAGTACTAGTAAAAAAATAATTCTAATGCCATACAACAATGGAAAAGGTACCTGGTCTTCCATGGTGTTTTTTAAGGATGAGGCGATGACATCATCAAAGAGGTTAATGAGCCAACTGGAATATATGACAAGGTGAAAGTTATTGTGGACTGTAATATACAGCACTATGTCATACGCCTTACAAAAAATATCTCTGTAGTTCCAGATATGTTATTCTAGAGCTTCCTCACTACCAAGTGCCAGTAATACATTTCCACCATTATAGTACTGCAGGTTTAGTACTCTATAGTACTAAACCTGGAGCTAGTGACATTCATTGTATCACTGATGAAGGAATCCACACTTTATGTAGCTGCCAACGGGTAAAGAGAAACATGTAGTGGACCCAGGGACGGCTCTGCCTATAGGAAAAATAGGCAGCCGTCTAGAGTGCCCTCTTGATGGAGGTGCTGCTCTGCCTGCTGCAATATAGTTGGCCAGCATCTGAAGCACCTGCCCATCCAAAGCACCTGCCCATCCAAAGCACCTGCCCATCCAAAGCATCTGCCCATCAAGCAAAACCCCACCACGCTACCCTCACCCCACCCGTACTATAATAATCTGCTTTTTTCAGCCTGGTGGCGGACCACTGCACCACCTCCGAGGCAGACAGGGGCGATCACTAAGGTCAGGTCTGTCCAACATTCTGTCACCACGTGCGCCTCCATACATCGGGAGGAGCCAATGGGCAGGGTCAGGGGGCGTCAAAATTATCTTTCGTCTAGGGTGGCAAAAATCATGGCACCAGGCCTGAGTGGACCCAAGAACTGCATGTAGACTCTAGAACCATGGTCCAACCAATACTAGTGGTTCTATAGACACAAGAACATAGGAAGCAGTATCTTCTTCAGGCTTCTGCTCTGAGCTTTCCCGTGCCTGTCACCTAAATTATTCTACGCATTAAGTTAGAAAGAATCTGAAAGTGAGTTTTTCATATTTTTAAAGGTAATCTTTAGTCATGCAACTTAAAGGGGTGCCCCGCATCTCAACGTTTGGAACTTGATTGGATTTTAATAAATCTCCCCAAAAATTTTATTGTACGGAGAATGGTGTAAATTTGAAACTTATATAAGAAATGACAAAATCAATTTTTTTCTATTTTCACATCATAAAAAGACTTAAAGGGGTACTCTGCTGCTCAGCGTTTGGAACAAACTGTTCTGAATGCTGGAGCCGGGAGCTGGTTATGTCATAGCCCCGCCCCCTCATGATGTCACGCCCCGCCCCCTCAATGCAAGTCTATGGGAGGGGGCGTGACAGCTGTCACGCCCCCTCCCATGGACTTGCATTGAGGGGGCAGGACGTGACATCATGAGGGGGCGGGGCTATGACGTCACCAGCTCCAGCGTTCGGAACAGTTTGTTCCAAACGTTGAGCAGCGGAGTACCCCTTTAAGACGCAAAAATATAAAACTTACTCAAGTCCTCCAGAAAAATGCACTTGCATGTCGGAGATATGGGCACTGCATTCAGTAGTAGATATTGTGGGTCGACCAGAACCATCGCTTCCCAAACTCAGGCCCACAGAAATCGAGATCCCCAGGACCTTTAATTCAAAGTCACCACTAGTCGATCTACAGTATTTGTAAATAGAAGGAAAGAAAATGACTGAATTTTCACCCAAAGAGATAAGTTCATATAGGAATATAAGAAATCCATTGAAAATTGTTTCTTACACAAACAGATAACGTACTCCCCAATTTCCACGTATTTGAATGTAGGCCCCGGAGATGGAGAGCTTCATGCCAACATTGGGAAGAAGGGTGACTTGTGAACTGGGCAACTGGAAATTGGTTATAACCATACTGCAAAAGAACAATGTAAAAGTTTATTCGTTCATGACATTTGCAAACAATATACAATATGAATTTACATCTGTCACCAGTGTTCCTGATCCCTTTGCCTGTTATCTGATCTGACCTTCTGCCTGTTACCTGACTACTCTTTTGGCTGTTGATTTGGTTCTGACCCACCCTTGTCCTGTGTTCTGATTCTGTACTGTGCTGCCCTCCTGGTTTGGGCTCTTTGGCTTGTCTCTGGTTATCTCTCTGTATTCTAATTTTGGTTCCTGTTTTGTTCATGAGTTGCTGACCGGGCCAGTCTGACCTCTCTTACACCCTGTGCACTTAGCGAGTATAGGAACCCTCTCCGAGTCGGGGCCTCAAATATGTGGATTTATGTGATACTTGCTGGTTGAGCATAGGTGGTGGGAGTACCATGTTACTATTTGAGATCTGAGGATGTTTGTGGATTCTTTTAATAAGGAAGTGAAAATCTCTATGGTGCACTTATTCACAATGTGACTGACATACAACCATTGTTTTTTTGTTTTTTTTAAAACATTGCACAAACCTGATGTTTTCATTTTTTACAATTTTTTTCAATGACATCTTCTTAAATCCATAATGTTTATTTTTTTCCATCACAAGTTGTACTTTTTAATGGCTCACTTAATTTTACCATATCAAGTATCGCAAAACAATAAGAATACATGATTTAGGGCAGGATTTCTGTGTAAAAAGCAAGAAAGTCCTGATAGGAATCCTAAGAGAGATGATGGGAGTCCTGCTTACCCTGTCCACAAACACTGATTGATAGCATTCCCTTTATCAGTGTGTGTATACAGAAGGCTGTCAATCACTGTGTGTGGATGGAGTCAGCAGGACTCGCATTGTCTCTCATTGCGAATGGGAATTTATAATTGTTTGTATTCCATGTTTTTTATTTTATTTTATTTTTTACTCCCCCCCCCCCCCCCCCCACACACACACACATTTTCCTCCACTAGGGAATAATGTGTTACAATGTATTTTCCCTTTAAATATCTTAAAATATCTTCTATTACACCCTTCAGGTCTTCAGAAGGCCTCCTGCTGCTGTGACACCCAAAAGGCACCCTGTTGCCCAGAGGTAATAGGAAACTTGTCAAGTGTGGCACCTGGCAAAGAACTGCCTAAATGCCACAGTAACTACTGGCCATGGCATGTAAAGGGTAAAACTGACAGTGTGCCAGCTGCTGATGTACATGTGTGTCAACTGTTGGGAGCAGTGTGGAGTGAACCGAACCCTGTTCCGCATTAACCGAACCAATTCAGTTACGCATTAATTTAAATATGTTTAGGCCAAACTAGCTGGCATACAGTTTTTATGCCTCCCCAGCTTACTGTAAAAAAATTCCCCAGGCTGTGCACACTGCATTCAACACTGGGAATCCCCCCCCGGCACTACAAAACAAACAAATGCTGCTCTTAACAACAATGGCTTGCTGCAAATTGACTACTTCTATGGGTTTCCCAGCCAAATGCAGAACGTTTTGGGCTGTGCACCAAAAGCTTTCTGCTGCTGTCTGGGAGTAAGCATTGATGCTTTAGAAGAGAGATAGGTATGTTTTTTTATTTATATTGTTAATAATATGTATAACTGTACAATTACGGAAGTAGATATATGTGCATTACCTATCGATGTTGTACTTCACTTTTCCCAGGATTCCAACATCATAAGATCCTGAGAAATCCGGCAAATGAATAGTTGAGAGCTTCTGTCGTAGAACAGTCATCCCTTGTTCACGAGCTGTAAGGGAACACAACAAGTCTTACATTTATATAGGTCATGGACATACTCCTATACTGGCCTTAACCAGGCTAAGGCTCACTGGCTAGACTGGACCTTCTTCCATCTTTTAGCCAGGACTAACAAGTTTGGACTGGTTCTTTGGGACTAGAGAGATGGACTAGGGGACTTCTGCCAAAGAACTCTCTGGGATGGTCTAGCATTCAATGGGGGGATGTGTAGGTGAAGTGATCAGCTTCTGATATGAGATAGACTATAAGCTATACATCAGTGTTTCCCAACCAGTGTGCCTCCAGCTGTTGCAAAACTACAACTCCCAGCATGACCGGACAGCCTTTGGCTGTCCGGGCATGCTGTAAGTTGTAGTTTTGCAACAGCTCACAAGGCACCCTGATTGGAGAACACTGCTATACACTGTATTAGGACTCTGCAAATTGGCTAAGAAATTGGCATGTACAGTGCTAGAGCACTGTGGGATACAGTATGCTAGAGCCTTGTGAACAATAGGAGATATATGAGATACATATATGAATACCTGCTCAGATATTTTTATTGTGTTCACAAATTACATATGACAGCTGTCAAACTATGAAAAATACCAGGTCAACTGGTTTTCCTGGATTTTAACATAGAGTTTACAGACCTAACATATGAATATAAACTTGCACCTCACCCCATTCACTTATTAATCCCCATTCAATACAGTCCTTCGACAACAATGACCTCCATTCTGAAAATTAACCCAGGCAACCCCGTTTAAAACTCCCCTTCATCTCAGAGCCAGTATATTTGTAAATCCCCTCATAAAAAAAAAAAAATGACTTTAAAGTCTTGGCCATTAGGTGTCTCCCTTCCATGCAATCTGCTCTTCTCTGCCTGTTGTTAGAGGAATTCTGTCTCTAGTATCAGCTAGACCAGAACAAAATACAGGAAGTAAGTGTGGGGCTTAGCATGGACTATGAACATGAAAGAGATCGAATCTGAGAGAGCCTTGGAGGTTTACTGTACCTGCAAGCTGAGTCTGTCTACTGAAGACGATCCACACTATCCCTAAGAGGTAAATCAAGGCTTCCCTCCCATCTCTCATCACCCATAACACTTAGAGTAGCTGTCCCATGTGTAAATACCAGTATACCTACTGTTGTATGTCCATAGAGCTGCAGTGTATGTCCATAGAGCTGCCACAACAATAGCAAATCAGGGCTTAGTGTAACCCTTTCCTTGCTGTGACCCTACTGCTGTTGTTTCCTTGCAAACCAAGTGCATGAGTAACCCCTTCTCCCTTCATATGCCACCTTTAAAGGGGTTAGCCAGGAATAGAAAAACAGAGCTAATTTCTTTCAAAAACCGTCTCCCATTTGTCTCCAGGTTGGGTGTGATTCTGCAGCTCAGTTCCATTGAAGTGAAAGGAGCCAAGTTATAATACCACACCTAACCTGGGGACAGACATTGAGCTGTTTTTGAAACAAATTAGCTCTGTTTTCTCCATCACTATGTCATGGTACAGCAGAGAAGTAAGGGAAAGGAAGTCTCTGTATGTGTACTACTGGCAAACAGCTAAGCTGGTCCTGCCTCCTTAAAACGTAGAAAAAGATAAATAACTGTGCACCACGGAAAGGACTCCCAGGGCCCCAAATACAACACTGACAGCACTAAAATCGACATGTCACCACACTAAAGGGTGACTTTTAAAACCAGCACGGTTTTGTTAGAAAGATGTTTCGAAATGACAGCCATACTTTAATGATGCATTATGAGAAAGGGTGATGGTCTGTTGGCTATCATGACAGAATCTGTTAATTCCCCCCCCACCACCACCACCACCCGAAAAAAATACAAAATTGAGGACTACCAGAATCTATATTAAGAGGGGGAACTCTGCTGCGCCAGCATCCTGAACTTTTTGTTCTGTAAGCTTGGAGCAGGGTCAGACGTCACGCCACCCCCCCTAAATGCAAGTCTATGGGAGGGGGTGTGACAGCTTTCATTGAGGAAAAATGGCGTGACATCACGAGGGGGGCGTGGCAGTGACATCACAACCCCGCCGTCCGCACCCGGCGTTCTAAATGAACGCCGGGTGCTGCACAGAGATCACTGGGGTCCCAGCGGCGGGACCCCCTGTGATCAGACATCTTATCTGCCAAATGCTTTGGATAGGGGATAAGATGTCTAGGGGCAGAGTTCCCCTTTAAGGCCGTGTTCACACTTTCAAGTATTTAATTAGCCATTCCTGTTGTTATGCAATACAAGGATATAATGATAAATAAAAAATAATAATTATATATATATATATATATATATATATATATATATATATATGTGTGTGTATATATATATATATATATATATATATATCATAAATATTAAATATAATAAAATAAAAAATTATATATATATATATATATATATATATATATATATATATATATTTATATATATCCACAGATAATATACTTTGAATCTTACCGTATTCAAGCCCTTTCTGGGTGACTCGTACCACGAATCCAGGATTTCCAGCGTATGTTGCTCCCACCAGAACCACACAGAGCGCCATGGTCAGTGTATACCCCGGTGCCATCTTTCCTGCAAGTCATCTAGGTAGAAATACAGAAGAAAACTATATATACTGAATAGGAAGTGAAACCTATAGAATGAGGAAGCCGAGGTTCAGGTTTATTTTGGAAACGCCCCCGTGATGAATACGCAATAAGTATTCACAACAACCACTACAAGTATCATAAAAGAACAACAAATGTTTCCTTCTTATTACAATATTACATTCTATTCATTTTATCTTCCTGTAATTAGGAATAGGGCCAATGCCAGGTTTCCTATAGCTGTTGTTGTTGGCAATGTGCTGTGTCCTGCAGAATAATGTGCTGTGTCCTGCAGAATAATGTGCTGTCAGCGCCATCTGCTGGGAGATCATGGAAAATTCTAATTTAAAGGGGTACTCCCATGGAAAACATTTTAATCTAAATCAACTGGCTCCAGAAAGTTAAACAGATTTGCAAATTACTTCTATTAAAAAAATCTTAATCCTTCCAGTACTTTTTAGGGGCTGTATACTACAGAGGAAATGCTTCTCTTTTTGGATTTCTCTTCTGTCACATTGGATAGGGGATAAGATGTCTAGCAGTGGATTACCCCTTAAAAGGGGTACTCCGCTGGGAATTTTTTTTTTTTTAAATAACTGGTGCCAGAAAATTAAACAGATTTGTAAATTCTATTTAAAAATCTTATTCCTTCCAGTACTTATCAGCTGCTATATGCTCCACAGGAAGTTCTTTTCTTTTTTAAATTTCCTTTCTGTCTGACCACAGTGCTCTCTGCTGACACCTCTGTCCATTTTAGGAACAGAGGAGTTTGCTCCTACCTGGACAGAGGTGTCAGCAGAGAGCACTGTGGTCAGACAGAAAGGAAATTCAAAAAGAAAAGAACTTCCTCTGTAGTATTCACCAGCTAAAAGTACTGGAAGGAATAAGATTCTTTAATAGAAGTAATTTACAAATCTGTTTAACTTTCTGGCACCAGATGATTAAAAAAAATGTTTTCCAGTGGAGTACCCCTTTAAAGAAGATTTTTCTCATCATCTTCTCCAACAGCATAGGTCATGCTCAGGTCTGGAACTTGTGGTCTATGAGGATCATTCCTTTCGAATCTAAATGTCTTGTTTACCAAATAAGCAACTTGTTAATCCACAGAATGATAGCAACCAATCAGATCGCTTCTTTCATTTTTCAGAGGCCTTTTCAAAAATGAAAGAAGCGATCTGATTGGTTGCTATGGGCAACTTTTCCTCTGAACAGGTTTTGATAAATCTCCCCCCTATAGTCTGCGTTTCCTACAGCTGAGAAGCTGTCAAATTGACTTAAAATAAATTGTGATTTTTCTATAGTCAGCTGCCCTATCAGACAGCTGTATTATAGTTATAACTAGAGATGAGCGAATTTACAGTGATTCGATTCATCACAAACTTCTCGGCTCGGCAGTTGATGACTTTTCCTGCATAAATTAGTTCAGTTTTCAGGGGCTCCGGTGGCTGGAAAAGGTGGATACAGTCCTAGGAGACTCTTTACTAGAAATGTATCCACCTTTTCCAGCCCACCGGAGCACCTGAAGGCTGAACTAATTTATGCAGGATAAGTCATCAACTGCCGAGCCGAGAAGTTTGTGACGAATCAAATTTACTGTAAGTTCGCTCATCTCTAAAAGTCATCAACTGCCGAGCAGTTCATGATGAATCGAATTACTGTAAATTCGCTCATCTCTAGTTATAAATAGTACTTCAAGTCCCGAATAATAAGCACAGCGATAATATTCTCACGGCGCCAGCACTGGGATGTGAACCAGGGTCTACCAGCATAAGTCTACTTGGCTCTTTACCACCAGCTCCTCATCTGAGAAACATGTCAAGGTCTCCTATTGAGGTGGAAGCGATTGGTAGTGATCAAAATTGTCTAGACACATTCGGTTTTTTTTTTACCCTTCTGTTGTTTTTTTTTTTTTTTTGATTGATTGGTTGAATGATGACGTTGAGAAGTATCCTCTAAGGCTTCGAGGTTGGTCAGTGCTATCAGCTATCTCCATACATACATGTGACCAGGGTTCTAATCCTGCCTGAAATGTGCAAAGACAAAAAAGCAGACAAGGAAGGCGCTGCCTTGTGCCGTTACCAGGGGTGAGACAGTTAAATCAGTGCTTCCGATTCCGTACGTACCTGGTGATGTTGGTCTCAGAGCTCAACATCTATCATAGCGTAGAACATGCAGTGCGGGCCTGCCTCCAGACCCGGGTCCACCTGTAGAGGGTGGCTGAAGGATGCTGTGTTTCCGTTAACAGTTGGCGAACGGGAATGAAAAAAAAAACTGGTGACTTTTGGGGTGCACACAGCAAGTTTCAGTAAACCGTGGATTAGGTCAGTGTTTCCCAACCCAGTCCTCAAGGCACACCAACAGTCCAGAACTTTAATTTGTCCCTGTTCCAATGGAGTAACTTAAAAAACCCGGAATGTTGGTGTGCCTTGAGGACTGGGTTGGGAAACACTGGATTAGGTTATAGTTCTTTTATTCATATAGACAACGCGTTTCGAGAGCGGGCCGCTCTTGAAACGCGTTGTCTATATGAATTAAATAACTATAACCTAATCAACGGCATCCACGGTTTTCTGAAACTTGCGGTGTGCGCCCCGAAAATCACCTGTTTTTTTTCATCCCCGTTTCATCAACCGCCAGTGGAAACACAAGAAGGGATTTCTAATCCTGCTCTTCCATTTATTGATCACAACTTTGTGGATCATTCTCTTCCATCTCAATATTGACATTTTCTCACTACATCTGAGCTATTATGCTGCCCAATTGCACACTATACATATTTTTAAACATGACGTTCCTGATGAAGAGGCCAGTTCAGGCCTTGAAACGCGTTGCTCTGGAAATTAATACTGAATGAATTTGGAGTACATTGCCTGTTTATCGTGGTTCTCCTGTGCTGGTGGAAATACCTCGAAGTGGTGAGGTAGCCAATTTTGGTAAACATGACATTTAGATTAGATTCCCAAGAACCATACGTTCAAGCCCTGAAGATGACTAAACCATAGGGTCTGTTAAGGGGAGGCATTATAGCACAGTGGTTAGGTCCTCTGCGTCTCTGCGGAGACCTAGGTTCAAGATTCCTTTCACTTGACTTTGCCTATTTCATAGTTGCTTTATTTAGATTCATTCATTTAGACCTTAATGTCTTGTTTACCAAAATGTACATCCAGTTACTAGGCAACATGATGGTTCAGGGGATATCTGTTTGGCTTCTCATGCTGGAGACCCAGGTTCAAATTCTCTAAGGTCAATTTATCCCTTCAATCTGTAGAAAAAGATTTTGAGTCCTGATCAGATTACTTTTCTAAAATTGATCACTTAGTCATGGCTTTGGGTAAGAAGTCCAAAAACCTCTTAGTAAAGTTTCTGGTTGAGCTCTTGAGCTCCTCAGAGTAGTTTCCTCCTATGGCTCTCAGCTCGGGTTTGTTTGTTTTTGTTTATGTTTTTGTTTATGCCTAAACACACATGTTCTTTGTTTATTGACTATACTATACGCCCACTGTGACGTCACCTGGCCAGCCCACAAACCGGGTGCACTCTCCCGGGCTTTTTTGGAATCTTGGCATGTATAAAAGAACTCCTGTGTGTACATGTCCCCCTCCCTGACCTGAGGAAGAGGGGTGCAGACCCCCTCGAAATGCGTTGTCTACTACTCTTTCAAAATAAAAGAACGTTGTTCTACACTACCTGGAGTGTACTAGCATTCTTCACTCCATCCAGCGAGCGCCAGATAAGTGTCAACTTTTCTTCACCCCACCAAGAGTGCGGATTTCTACATCTCTGCTCGGGTGCAACATAAATAACTTAAAGTGTTGGGGAAGGGGAGGACAATTGGTCTTAGAAATGTTTTAGTAAAGTCACAAGTGTAGGATCATGAAACATCTTCTCCAACAGCATAGGTCATCCTCAGGTATGGAAATTGTGGTCCAAAAGTAGCATTACCTTTAGAATCTAAACGTCTTGTTTACCAACATGCCCAAGCTATTGCTGGATGGCAGCATGATAGCTCAGTAGGATAACTGTTCTGCCTTTCATGCTGGAGACCTGGGTTCAAATCTTCTAAGGTCTCTTTATTGCCTTAATCTCAGCTGTAGAAAAAGCCCTACAGCTGAGAATTCTAAAAGAGGAAAAATTTGGTTTGCTATAAATAGCTGCCCCACCAGATGCCTGGATTATGGTTATGTATAGTACTTGGAGTGAAGAAACCTTCACTTATTTCTCGGAGAAAGAGCTGACGTAGAGTATAAAGCACCAGTAGCAATAGTTTTTCAAGCAATTGCTAGCTTAGGGGGTAAAGTGCCAGGGAGAACTGGATAATAGATGCTGGTAGACCCTGGTTCACATCCCAGTGCTGGCTCTGTGGATTAGTAGCTCAATGTCCCTATTAGGTGGGAATCCAGCTGTCGAGCAGATGTTTATAACAAAATCCACCATTTTCCCCTTTGTTAGAATTCTCAGCTCTAGGGCTTTTTCTACAGCTGAGATACAAGTGATAAAGTGACCTCAGCGTTATTATACAGACCATATACCATAGTGATCTTCAGGGCTCGAATATATGGCTCTTGAGGATTGAATCTAAATGTCATGTTCACAAAAATGTGTATCTCAGCAGAAGGTGGTGGAAAACTGTACTGCCTGGCATGCTGGAGACCCAGGTTCAACTCTCCAAAGGTTGCATAACTGCTTGAATCTCAGCTGTGGGAAAGGATTAAAAGTAACTTAAAAATACTGTAAATATATTACTAAGATTAATAATGACCTGATTTTTATAAAACATTGCCTTACTAGGGCAGTGTCCTTATCGAGATTAAAGAGAAAGATTCACAAGTTCAAAAACATTATCCCCCCCCTCCCCACATTATTTGTCTACTCTTAGGACATTTATATTTACACATATGAAATGTTTCTATTATGGTTGACTGATGACACTGAGAAGTATCATCTGAGGTATCCAGTTCTGGCTGTAGGTCAGTGGTATGAGTCCCTGTACACTTATATGGGTGACCAGTGTTCTAATCCCACTCTGCCATTTGTTCCAAGTAATCCTTTTATTTAGACCTTGTTTCCATCTCGATGATGACACTGAGAAACCTTCACTTGTATCTCAGAGCAAGAGTTGGCTCAGAGGGTAAAGAGCCAGGACAACCAGAGGACACAGTTGAGTTGCTGGAGTCCCTGGTTCAAGTCCTGGCAATATGCTATAGAAGATCAAGGTCCTTCTTGTGTTCAGGGCCATACTATACATAAATTAATGATTTGCCTAAGTGTTCACACTTAGGCAAAATTTTGAAAACCTCTCACCCCCTAGCCATCATACTTCCTAAATATCCACTAATTTAGTGTAGCTGCACTACATGTACCCTTAGAAGGCTTCCATCCTCAGCTCAGAGAATTTCCTATTGCTCTGAAAGGACTTGAACCTTGGTCTCCACCATTAGAGACACAGCAGCTATCCCTCTAAGCCACCACACTGCTCAGTTACACTCCAAACATTTTGGTAAACATGACATTTAGCTTATAGTCTCAAGAGCCATACATTCCAGCCCTGAAGAAGAATACAATATACCTAAGCCTACTAAAGCACAGTATGATAGCTCAGTGGGTATGTGCTCTGACTCTCATACTGGAGACTTAAGTTCAAGTCTTGTAGTGCTTGTGTTCTGCTTATAGGCAAACCTCCTAAGGTCACTTGAATCTTTGTGTTTATTATATATTGAAGATTCTTGATAAAGTACTAATCAAAAAACAAGCTGAATGTTTTCTTAAAGCACTGGTTTCTGTTATGTATAGAACTTAGAGTCCACACAACAATAGGGACCTTAAGAACCTGCAACATATCCTAGGATTTGAACCACGGTCTCCAGCATCTAAGCTGGGTCTACCTGGCTCTTAACCCACTCAGCTAGCTCTTGCTCAGACAAACTTAAGGCTTCTTAATGACATTATCAATACAGAAGAGAATAGGTAGTGATGACTTTTAAGTAACTTGACTGATGACACTGAGAAGTAGCATCTAAGGATTCCAATTCTGCCTGTAGGTCAATGCAATAGTTGAATACATCATATTTGGGAGACCTGGGTTCTAATCCTGTTCTCATTTATTTTAACTACAACCTTGTGAATCATTCTCATCTCGATAATGACATTAAGAAACCTTCTTGTGCTTCTTAGAGGAGCTTCTTCTTAGAGGAGCAGCTTCTTCTTAGAGGAGCAGCTTCTTTTCTCTTAGAGCAGCTTCTTAGAGCAGCTTCTTAGAGCAGCTTCTTAGAGCAGCTTCTTAGAGCAGCTTCTTAGAGCAGCTTCTTAGAGCAAGATCTGGCTGAGGGGTTAAAGTACCAGGGAGAACTGGATAATAGATGCTGGTAGACCCTGGTTCACATCCTAGTGGTGGCTCTGGAATAGTAGCTCAATGTCCCTATTAGGTGGGACTTTAAGTACTATATATAACTATAATCCAGCTGTCTGGTGGGGCAGCTGGTTATAACAAAATCCACAATTTTTTAAGCCCAGCTGAATTCTCACATGTAGGGCTTTTTCTACAGCTGAGATTCAAGTGATAAAGTGACCTTAGAAGATTTGAACCTGGGTCACCAGTGTGAGAGGCAGAGTAGATATCCCCATGAGCTATCATGCTGCCCATTAATAGATAGGGCATGTTGGTAAACAAGACATTAAGATTAGAAAAAGCATGCTCCTAATGGACCACAATTTCCAGCCCTGAGGATGTCCTATGCTATTGGAGAAGATGTTTCATGTTCCGATATTTAAGAGTTTACTAAAACATCTTAAAGACTCAAACACTGCAATTTATTTATGTAGCATCAGGCAACCCGAGCTGAGAGCAATGTGAGGAAACTACTCTGAGGAGATGACATCAAGAGCTCAAACAGGAACTTTACAATTAAGTTTTGGATGTCTTACCTAAATCCATAGCTTAGTAAGCAATTTTAGAAAAGAGAATAGATAGGAAATCAGGGCTGTTTTGTTCCAAGGAATGCAGCATTTAGGAGATTTGAAACTAGGGCTCCAGCATGAGAGGCAGCACAGATATCCCCATGCTATCATGCTGCCCATTATTAGTTAGGCCAATTTGGTATACAAGACATTTAGATTCTAAAGGTAATGCTACTTATGGACCACAATGTTCAGATCTGATGATGACCTATGCTGTTGGAGAAGATAAAGAGGTAAATAAAGTCAGTCTTTGATGTTTTAAGGGCTTGGCAAAACCAATTGTCCTGCCCTTCCTGAACACTGCAAGTTATTTATGTAGGACCAGGCAACCTGAGCTGAGGGCCCCATGAGGAAACTACTCTGAGAAACTGATATCAAGAACTTTACTAACACGTTTTGGACGCCTTACTCAAAGCCATTGCTTAGGGTGGGTTCACACTACGTTTTGTCCCATACGGGAGCGCATACGGCAGGAGGGAGCTAAAACCTCGCGCTCCCGTATGTAACCGTATGCGCTCCCGTATGCCATTCACTTCAATGAGCCGACCGGAGTGAAACGTTCGGTCCGGTCGGCTCATTTTTGCGCCGTATGCGCTTTTACAACCGGACCTAAAACCGTGGTTGACCACGGTTTTAGGTCCGGTTGTAAAAGCGCATACGGCGCAAAAATGAGCCGACCGGACCGAACGTTTCACTCCGGTCGGCTCATTGAAGTGAATGGCATACGGGAGCGCATACGGTTACATACGGGAGCGCGAGGTTTTAGCTCCCTCCTGCCGTATGCGCTCCCGTATGGGACAAAACGTAGTGTGAACCCAGCCTTAGTGATCAACTTAAGAAAAGTTATCTGATTGGAGATCAAATGCTTTTTTCTACAGCAAGATTCAAGGAGATTTGAACATGTGTCTCCTATATGAGACACAAAGCAGTCATCCCCATGAGTTATGATGCTGCCTGAGCACAGGCTGTATATTTTGGTAAACATGGCAGACAGCTGATCATTCAAATGGCCTTAAAATCTCCTAACAGCATATGAATCTCAACTATCGTAAGGAAAATACACCTTTAGAAAAAGCACCCAACCACAACAGGGGCTTTGAGGTCCTATTCATATTGTCAGGATTTGATCCAGGGGCTTCCACATCTTGGGTTGCCAGGCTCCTTACAACCTGAGTCAACTCCTGCTCTGAGACACAAACAGGGGTTTCCCAATGTCATTATCGCGAAGGAGGAGAACAGGTTATGATCTAAATAAATGACATACCTTGTAACGAAATAAAAAAAAAAAAAAGAGAGGTTTAGAACCCTGGTCACCCACATATAATGTATGCAGAGATTCAAGCAATCCTGGGAGGCTTTCCTTTAGGCAGAATTCAAGTGCTAGGAGACTTAAAGATGGGTCTGCAAAATACACTGAACTATCATGCTACATTAATAGACTACGTAGTGTCAAGCCAATAAATAGATGAGGCCGGGCACTGTATCATAGGATAAAACTGATAAAAATGGTGGGATCTGAGTCCTTAGCAGACCAGGACGGGAGGGAGTGCTTCACGTATATGTATATGCAGGTACAAAAGCTTCAACAAAAAGAAGGAAAAATGGAGCACACACCTGAAGATCCTGCTGCCACGAATTATTCAAAGTTCATGACGAACATAGATAAGACGTCTTCCCCACACTGCGAGCAGAGGTGAGAGGCAGGAGCATGCACCTGGATGACAGCCACTGTTTCACGCCATTCGGTGTTTCATCAGGCCCCGGTGACCGGGGCGTGAAACAGTGGTGACCGGGGCCTGATGAAACGCTGAATGGCGTGAAACAGTGGTGACAGGGGCCTGATGAAACGTCGAATGGCGTGAAACAGTGGTGACCGGGGCCTGATGAAATGCTGAATGGCGTGAAACAGTGGTGACCGGGGCCTGATGAAACGCCGAATGGCGTGAAGCAGTGGTGATCGGGGCCTGATGAAACGCCGAATGGCGTGAAACTGTGGTGACCGGGGCCTGATGAAACGCTGAATGGCGTGAAACAGTGGTGACCGGGGCCTGATGAAACGCTGAATGGCGTGAAACAGTGGTGACCGGGGCCTGATGAAATGCCGAATGGTGTCAAACAGTGGTGACCGGGGCCTGATGAAATGCCGAATGGCGTGAAACAGTGGTGACCGGGGCCTGATGAAACGCTGAATGGCGTGAAACAGTGGTGACCGGGGCCTGATGAAATGCTGAATGGTGTGAAACCTCTGCTCGCAGTGAGGGGAAGACTTCTTATCTATGTTCGTCATGAATTTTGAATAAATCGTGGCAGCAGGATCTTAAGGTGTGTGCTCCGTTTTTCCTTCTTTTTGTTGAAGACTATGTAGTGTAGTCATCTACAGGGCTGACCGCAGCATCTATAGTTTATTTTTTATTTTTTTGGTGTAGGAACAACCCCAGAGCCACAAACCCCCCCTCAGCTGTTGTTCCAGACTGAGGATCTGCACCGTCTAAAATCAAAAGACAAATATTATTAAAGTCAATTATTATTATTACTACATAACATAAAACATACAGTAGGTTGGAATCAAAGACTGATTAAATATATGACACGAAAGCCCATAGAGGTACACCCCTTCTGTTAGTTCTTCAGGTGGCCACAGCCATGTTTATTTGATTAAGTACTTTATGTTTGGTTAATAAACAGACATCATTTACCTTAGGTGTACAGACGTGATACATTATAATACTCCCAAATCCCTACTATATCCTGGGATAACAAGGTGGTGCAAACTATTGCAGAATACTTATCACGGGAGGGGCATAGACAGGGTGTTCTCACAGGGGAAAAGGGGGCTTTATTAGGAAAAATAATTCCGTAACCACATTTTATCACTATACTGTCCACAGACCAATATCCCCCCATAAAGTGGTAGACACCAGCTCTACACAGTCTCTGAAGACCATATAAGTGATTACAGTGCAGGTTCATCCAGTGACAGTTGGTCACTATTCCTTTTGTATATCCATTTGGCCCAGACCGCCAGGACGATTTCTTCCATTCACAACTCATCTTTGCAGAACCTGCAAGACAAACACATTAGGCTCCACACTTTTCCAGCATCCTTCCTACCTTTACCTTATCTATAGTGCCCCAAACAGTAATAATGTCCCCATGGTGTCCCAAGGAATAAAATGGGTAGGTAAGTGGGTTGGGGTAAAAAAAGGGTAGGTAGGTCTCCCCAATAGGTAAGTAACACATAAACACCTCCAAGGAAACCACAGTATCAAGCAGGGCGTGTGGATCTCGTGTAGTGTAAAAAGGTTTATTACCCACAATCCCAATGATTTAATGTATTTTTATTAAGTTTGCTTTATTATTAGTGTAGTTGCGGTTTTCCTAAGTTTGAATTTGCTAATTTTTTACTGGAAATTTTCACAGCAAATACTGCAAAAATCAGTGTGTGAATAAATTCTCAGGAGAGGTGTATAACTACTATATCCTGATCCCATAGAGACAGCAGCAGTATACAGTTAGAGTTGGAGGGGAGGTGTATAACTACTATATATACTGATCCCATAGAGATAGCAGCAGTATACAGATAGAGCTGGAGAGAAGGTGTATAACTACTATATATCCTGATCCCATAGAGATAGCAGGAGTATACAGATAGAGCTGGAGGGGTGGAGCATAACTATTATATATACTGATCCCATAGAGATAGCAGCAGTATACAGATAGAGCTGGGGAGGTGTATAACTACTATATATCCTGATCCCATAGAGATAGCAGGAGTATACAGATAGAGCTGGAGGGGAGGTGTATAACTACTATATATCCTGATCCCATAGAGATAGCAGAAGTATAAAGATACCGCTAGGAGAGAAGGGGCATGACTGCTACATATTCTTATCCCAAAGAGATAACAGCAGCAGTAAACAGATAGAGCTGCAGAGGTATATAAGTACTATATATCCTTATCCCATAGAGATAGCAACAGCAGTATACAGACATAGCTGAGAGGAAAGGTGCATAGCTACTATATATCCTGATCCTATAGAGACAGCAGCAGTAGTACACAGATAGAGCTGGGAGGGGAGGTGTATAACTAATATACACTGCTCAAAAAAATAAAGGGAACACTTAAACAACACAATGTAACTCCAAGTCAATGACACTTCTGTGAAATCCCACTGTCCTCTCAGGAAGAAACACTGATTGACAATCAATTTCACATGCTGTTGTGCAAATGGAACAGACGACAGGTGGTAATTATAGGCAATTAGCAAGACACCCCCAATAAAGGAGTGGTTCTGCAGGTGGTGACCACAGACCACTTCTGAGTTCCTTTGCTTCCTGTCTGATGTTTTGGTCACTTTTGAATGCTGGCGGTGCTTTCACTCTAGTGGTAGCATGAGATGAAGTCTACAACCCACACAAGTGGCTCAGGTAGTGCAGCTCATCAAGGATGGCACATCAATGCGAGCTGTGGCAAGAAGTTTTGCTGTGTCTGTCAGCGTGGTGTCTGGAGCATGGAGGTGCTACCAGGAGACAGGCCAGTACATTAGGAGATGTGGAGGAGGCCGAAGGAGGGCAACAACCCAGCAGCAGGACCGCTACCTCCGCCTTTGTGCAAGGAAGAGGAGGAGCACTGCCAGAGCCCTGCAAAATGACCTCCAGCAGGCCACAAATGTGCATGTGTCCACTCAAATGGTCAGAAACAGACTACATGAGGGTGGTATGAGGGCCCGACGTCCACAGGTGGGGGTTGTGTTTACAGCCCAACACCGTGCAGGACATTTGGCATTTACCAGAGAACACAACGATTGGCAAATTCACCACTGGTGCACTGTGCTCTTCACAGATGAAAGCAGGTTCACATTGAGCACATGTGACAGACCTGATAGTCTGGAGACGCCGTGGAGAACGTTCTGCTGCCTGCAACATCCTCCAGCATGACCGGTTTGGCGGTGGGTCAGTAATGGTGTGGGGTGGCATTTCTTTGGGAGGGCGCACAGCCCTCCATGTGCTTGCCAGAGGTAGCCTGACTGCCATTAGGTACCGAGATGAGATCCTCAGACCCCTTGTGAGACCATATGCTGGTGCGGTTGGCCTTGGGTTCCTCCTAATGCAAGACAATGCTAGACCTCATGTGGCTGGAGTGTGTCAGCAGTTCCTGCAAGAGGAAGGCATTGATGCTATGGACTGGCCGTCCGTTCCCCAGACCTGAATCCGATTAAGCACATCTGGGACGTCTCGCTCCATCCACCACAGTCTGTCCAGGAGTTGGCGGATGCTTTAGTCCAGGTCTGGGAGGACATCCCTCAGGAGACCATCCTCCACCTCATCAGGAGCATGCCAGGCGTTGTAGGGAGGTCATACGGGCACGTGGAGGCCACACACACTACTGAGCCTCATTGTGACTTGTTTTAAGGACATTACATAAAGTTGGATCAGCCTGTAGTGGGGTTTTCCACTGTGATTTTGAGGGTGACTTTATATCCAGACCTCCATGGGTTGATAATTTGATTTCCATTGATAATTTTTGTGTGATTTTGTTGTCAGCGCATTCAACTATGTAAAGACGAAAGTATTTCATACGATTAGTTCATTCATTCAGATCTAGGATGTGTTATCCTAGGGTTCCCTTTATTCCCTTTGTTTTTTTGAGCAGTGTATATCCTGATCCTATAGAGATAGCAGCAGCAGTATACAGATAGAGCTGAAGGGGAGGTGTATAACTACTATATATCCTGATCCCATAAAGATAATAGATAGAGCTAAAAAGGGTTATGGGGGCTAGTGGGAGGGATCTGCTTGGTGATCATGTCATCCTGTTCTTCCAAGGAAATCAGCTGACCCCGGACTGGAGTCCTGCTCTGGCATATTAGGCGCTGGAGGGTTTGGAGAATTAGACTTCTCGTGATCACATGACCAAGTTAGAATAATGAAACACATGGGTGAAGCCGTGCTGGAATAAACCAAATGGGACTGTATGAAAGTGATGGTGAGTGTGCATGACATGAGGAAACAAACAGGAGTGCTTCTTTGCTGACAATACATTTCATGCATATCCAGTCATTAGCCACAACTCCTCCGTGACTATGGGCCGAAACGAGTCAGCATCAGTTAAGTGTGTGTACATCCTCTGTACCAGTTTGATAAAAAAAAATGTTTCTTCTTTCTTATACTACATTATTTATTATGTATCAGCACTAGAGTCCAGATGAACCCATCACCACGTGCTATGGAACAAGAATAGTCCAAGTCCATCCATTAGAACTAGTCCCTAATACAGGACAACCCCCAGTGGTGCTACCCATGAGTAGAAGTAACTATTGGGTTGAGGTGGAGATTGGAGAGTAATCGTGGTCATCAGCCACACACGTTCATCACAGATATTAGATGTTATGAGAAAAGTGAAGTTGGCATCAATCGTGTTTGCAGGTAGTAAATACTATTAAATGCTTAGATAGTTACACCCACACATAACCCTCCGTCTAAACAAAGCTTTGTACATATTTGCTTCCTGTATCAACACTACCGATACCCCTTATAAAACCCCGGTCTGTACAAATAAATCTCAGAAGTCTTTACTGGAGGAAGGTTCCAAAAAGCCATAGGCACAGGTGAGAAATCTATCCTTAAACTTTAGTAATATAGTTTTATTAACATAAAAATGTAACCCTGGGGGACAGAGAGCAGGGGACGTGTGTGATTGACTACAGCTTGGGGGTCTCAGCTTGAATGCATACAGAACCCCCCGCCCCCCTGTCCTCAAGGCCATCAACAGTTCAGATCTTTATATGATGGGTATAGAGCAGAGGTCCTCAACCCAGTCCTCAAGACCACCAACAGTCCAGATCTTTATATGAGTGGTATAGAGCAGAGGTCCCCAACCCAGTCCTCAAGGTCACAAACAATCCAGATCTTTATATGAGTGCTATAGAGCAGAGGTCCCCAACCAGGTCCTCAAGGCCACCAACAGTCCAGATCTTTATATGAGTGGTATAGAGCAGAGGTCCCCAACCCAGTCCTCAAGGTCACCAACAGTCTACATCTTTATATGAGTGGTATAGAGCAGAGGTCCTCAACCCAATCCTCAAGGCCACCAACAGTCCAGATCTTTACATGAGTGGTATAAAGCAAAGGTCCGCAAACCAGTCCTCAAGGCCACCAACAGTCCAAATCTTTATATGAGTGGTATAGAGCAGAAGTCCCCAACCCAGTCCTCAAGGCCACCAACAGTCCATATATTTATATAAGTGGTATAGAGCAGAGCTCCCCAACCCAGTCCTCAAGACCACAAACAGTCCATATATTTATATAAGTGGTATAGAGCAGAGCTCCCCAACCCAGTCCTCCAGGCCACCAACAGTACAAGATTAGATGTTTTCCCCTTTTCCATTCCAATGGAGTAACTGAAAAAACCCAGAATGTTTGTGGGCCCCAAGGACTGGGTTGGGGACCACTACTCTACTGAGTTTCTTATACTAAAACTGTGCCCCTCAATAACTATACTTTAATTTCTTCTCCTCTTAAGGCACTGAAGACATCATGAAACTGCTATTCCTAGCCGCACTGCTGATGGTATGGATTCCTCCGATGAGAAGTACACCTTGTAAGACGGTTGTCCGCGTGAAGCAAGAAGCTATGCAGTATGGTGAGTAGTACTAATTCATAAGGACAAATATATTTCACATTATTACTGTAAGAACGTCCCGAATGACCTGCAAGTCATTTGACCTGCAGGCATTTGTCATATTATACTGTAAAGACTTCTGTCCATGTTCCAGAGATGTCAGGGTCAGCACATTCTGCTATCTTAGTACTGTGGCTAAGATGATGATTTTTTCTTTTTGATCATCTCATTGATATAGGATATAATCACAAATATCTTCTTAGCTAGCTGGGATGTCATTGGGATCTATAGGGTGTTATCAAAAGAGATTGTTTTCACCATATATCTGACTGGAGTTCCTTCATAATCTAAACTTTTCACCAATCCCCAGGGTAGGTGAAACACGCCTGTTTGGTGGAGGTTTAACCACTGGGACTTCCACCGGTCATGAAAACAGCAGTCTAGGATACCTTCAGTTGAATTGGGAAGTGGATGAGTATACGCAAATTCATAAAATGTCTATGCCAGTACAACTTCAAAGCAAAGGAGGAAAAAGCAGGTATTCAAGCGGCGCTGATTAGCGCCGCTTGAATTCCTGCTTTTTCCTCCTTTGCTTTGAAGTTGTACTGGCGTTGTCTCTTGTGTACGGGAAAGCTGCAGACAGGATCCCTATGTGGCTACACAACCTTCTCCAGTAAGCGGTTTTCATTTTTCCCCTTGCCGTTTCATGGATTTTCCTTCACTATGGAACATCTTCTGTTCCCATTTTAGATAAAATGCCTATGGGTTTGCCAAAGGTAGCTGTCCTGTGGATTTTGACAATTGCAGGGAAGAGGTTTAATGGGTTAATAAAGTATTAGTAAAACATGGATGCATTATTCCAAAAAGAATGTCCCACCTGTCCGAATGCTAAGTGGGAATTAGAACTCAGCCCAATTCACTTTAAAAAAGCTCAGGGGCAATACTTGATGCAATCTATAGACAGGTGTAGAACTGTATGTGCAATGAAGCAGCCATGATTTTCTAATTCCATTGAGTCATTTTACTAAGCATGGTGACTAACCAACATCCTTTTGTTAGCTGCAGAATGAAAAAGTGACAGAGACACTTGATTCACAGCTTATATTACTCAGTACTGCTCTACAATGTCCTCCATCCTACTGCTGCCTAGGATGTTCTATAGTAATATAGGGGAGCAAAGTCTCTTTGTCCGTGTCTG